>NW_024066092.1:0-600000 GCF_014898465.1 Botrytis porri
TAAGCTTTCTGCGATGGATACTGAGCCAAAGAGTTGTCCCGACCGTCAGAATTGAGATACTCGGCCAACTTGGGGGGCTGTTCGCTTGCTCGTTCTCCTTGTGCCGGCATGTAATAGTATTCCTTCTCGCCTTCACTCATATAATTCAAACAGTCGAAAACGTATGGCATTTTCTCAATTTTTTTGTATGATCCTCTGCATTCTTCCACTAATTTTGTTAGGTTCGCAACCGTATCGATGTGTGGCCGATTTCCCAAATAGTCATCCTTTGGAACTACCAAACTCTCGGGTCTATTAAACCAATTTGCATTTGGATTGATCTTTTCGATATGTAGTGTCGCGGGTGGAGGGGGCACAGGTACAGAACCGTGTTCAGAAGACGATCCATGAGAGGGTTTCTTGTAAAGTTCAGATGGCGATTTTGGGAGAGCTCCTCTTTCGAAGATGAGTACTGCTAAGTATAGGGTCCCATACAATGCCAGCGCTGCTAGAATACTGTTTACCACTCCACAGCATGATTTTTTCCAATTTCTTTTTGCCATGTTGTAGGTAAACTTGTTGTTGGTTAGAGAGTGTTCGTGCGCGTATCGATGGAGGGTTTGTGTCAGATAATTGCTGGGCGCAACATGAAAGGTTTATCTCATCTGAAAGCCATGAAGAATTGGATGGGTAGTATGACCGTTTGAGAGATGAAGAAGGCTATTTTTGAAAAAGGGGAAAAATTGGATATTGAGAGTTGTTGGAACCAGGTGGGATAAGCTGAGCTCCATGCGAATGGGGTACGTAAAGCACAGGCGTACGTACTTACAAGGAGTGAAATTGAATTATGTAAGTCAAAATATACGAAGATTCTCTGTAGAAAAAGTATAATTAATGAAAAAGGAGAAGAAAAGGATAGATGGGATATCTGTATTGAGAAGTTGAATTGTAGAATGAGGGAATTCGATTTTTTTTTGACTGCGTCCACAATGCCCACCCGTCTTTGGTGGAGTTAAACAAGCGTAAAGGGGAGAGAAGATTAAAGTTTGACTTGACTTTGCTGACTTCTCTCTTGAGTCTTTAGTGAAGTTTGAGTTCCAATTGTTCGATTTGTGAATCTGGAATCCAAGTATGGGCCAATGAAAGAAGAGGATGATGAGTTTAGGCAGGGGTTTAGGGGTTTGGGAGTCCGTGCAATGCTGGGAAGAATATCCATGCAACCGAAGATGCTGCGAAATGTTGATTCGTGAATCTTACGCGTTTTCTTATATTGTGAGATGAGTGTGCGTCTGATACAATGTGAAGAGTTGATTAATAAGGATGTTTGAGTATATATTACATTTTCTATGTATATACATACACACATATACATGTATGTGTATACATATACATATACATATACATATACTCATCGATCACCAGGTAGATGGGACAGTTCTCCTTTCCTTTTCACATGGGCTCAAATGTGATTGATCGATTGATGGAATGATTTATATCTCAGCCAAGATGAAGGCAATGAGTAGTCTGATCAGTTGAGGATCCTTCCAGCCTCCAGGTTAGAGCATTCGATGCGTGGCCAAGACTGCGGGATTGGTAGCGTAAGTCTTCTTTACTAAATGGGGGAAAGTCGCAATTCTATCCAACAGGGCTGGGCGTGATACCAATCCTTTAAGGGATTGGGTGATGTACACACAAGTACAGTGTAGATGATTCTGATACCGTACATGCTTGCTTTTTGGTCATTCGTGCTTGTATGACTCTCAATGGGCTGTGCTGATCTAATAATATGTAGGAACCGTCTCCCAATGGTAAAAAGGGACAATGTGATACTCGTATACCGTATCATATGTATGGGACCCTTCCTGCAACGGTTTATATCCTCACGGTTGGGATCCACCGTACCAATCGTCTTCCATCTTGATTCGTTGCATCGTATTTTCGAAAAATGCTCGACTGCATACCTACTCGTAAACATTTGGAAAACACCTCCCTCATTGACCAATCATTGTTCAACACCGACAGCCCTTCTTACTCTTTTGTTATTAGGATAATAGGATTGAATGCTCATGCCATGCTGTATATCTATTACTCCTACTTGCACTGCCCCCCATGCGGTGCTTCAATTCTTTGACCTTGGGAGTACAAGTTCTTAGTTCTCAAGTTGTATTCCCAAGCTTTCTCTTAGCGAGCCTGCCTGTCCGCTCAGTTGAGTTAGTTTCAGACTGTGTGGTTCAGGGGAGAAGGGATTAGATTGAAATGGGGGGGGGGGGGGGGGGGGGGGGATGATGAGTGGATCGAGGGGTGAAGTCAAAATCATTGGAATGTCTTCTGTAGCAAATCATCATTCATGACAGACACTATCACTGTCCTCTCACGCCTCTGTACTCATTAGTACTCTGAGAGTCTGAATGTATCAGCGCGTGGGGCAATTTGCATACATTGTACGTGGAAATGATGGGGCCATTTACCAACCCATTGTTTCGGATGGGTAGTAGAAACAAGTGCGTCGTGCTAACACACAACACAGGCCTCTTCCAAAGGAAGGTCCAAAGGAAGGGAAGGGCAAAAGAGCGAATTTCTTTCAATTTTGGGATTTTTAAATTTTTGGTTGAAAAAAGTATTAAGAATATCTCAGTGGAAAAATAGGGCTTATATCTACCTCCCCTCGTAAGAATTTATGATAACTAATGAATTAGTAATAATTCTACAAACAGGAGGGATCAATAGTTAATAATTTATTGATCATTTATTACTCCATCAGACTTAGCATCATCTACCCCTTGTCGTTCCCTAGGTATCCATTTACAATCGATGCAAGAAAAAGTCAAGCCGATAATTTTCACTCTTCCATCCATTCAACCAACCTCGTGCGCAAGCTATAGATTTGGCGACCACCAAACAAGTCTATTTGCTGCATGTTAATGACATCCTCCAGAGGCCTCCACAATACAAAACGAGACGACGTGTCTCAACAGTTCCGCTGATTGAAGGCGTAGTATCGCGCGCGCAAGGTATCTCTCAAATTTGATATCGTGATTCTATCTTTCTCGTCGCACTAAGAAGGTCCAATTTGAATATCAACCCTTACTCGTACATTTAACATCACTGAGTTGAAATCGTTAGAAATGCGCTTTTATGAATGCGGGCACAGTATTCGTACATTTCGTCTGTTTACACGAGTTACAACCAAGAAATGGCCAGCTCAAAAAAGGAGACAATTGGCAACAGCTGCGCCGCTACAAGTGGAGAATTATGATATCGCTTGTGGTATCTCGGGACACATCACCGTCGAGTAGGTTGCCAATCTATGTTTTCTATTTATCCGGTCACTGTTCTAGCCCGAGCCGTGAAGCAAAGACCCCCCGGTATGGCATTCCAGGTTATTCGAGATAATTCACGCATCACGTGTGGAAAACGATCAAGTGGTCTTCCTCCCCTAGTAACTACCTTGGCTGAGGGTGAATTCTCCAGCAAGGTTGGTCGCCATGATGGGTGATGTACCAACGCAATGGATAGAAGGTTGTGGTGTAAGTATCCACCAGATAAGTAAAAGTAGGCGATGCCTTCGTGCCAATCGCTCAAGGATTCTTGTGCATGTTCAACATTGGTTAGTGATATATTTCCATGGCGTTTTTGAAAATTGCGATACTCAAGCTAACATTGTGCATCTAGAATTCACAATGAGTTTCTCCTTCGCAATTCGCCCAAAACACCTTTGGTTATCTACTTACCACCATACCCGTCTTCTACACTTTCATCATTTCATCCTCCTTCATGGTTGCTGAATTCATATCCTGTCATTAACATACCCTACCGCTGGTCTCATAGCCCTAAAACATCATTTCGCAAACAAAGATCTCATGCATTTCCCATACCACGTAAGTAAACGAACTCGATTGTGTCGTCTGGCGTGCAATTTCTCGGTTCTTTACCGAAACGAGACTTCTTAAGTTATCCTACGACTTTTACTGACCATCACTCCAGTTCATGATACACTTCAAGCTTATAGTTGGCTATTGAAAAGTTACCTACCCTCTCTGTTACCGGAGCCTAAACCTCTAGACTCAACTTGTTTTTACAACAATCCAAAACCAATCCAACGACCACTTCTAATCTATGGATCATACCTTGGCGGTACTCTTGCCACTTCTCTCGCCCTCACAGAATCATTCACCTCTTCCTTCTTACCCACTAAGATCCATTCTCTCATAGTGCATAATGGAATTTTTGACTGGACTCCCATCTCTACCACGCCTGACCCATCAATCTTTCACTCTCAATCCGCAGATTCATCGCAAAACCTCTCGTACAATCGCCTCTCAACATTAGACTTATACCAAAGTTCTCCCTGGACAACTTTGACCCTCCACGCCCTCAAAACTCGTCTATTTTCATCTCCATCTCAAACCTTCGATCCCTTCGCTTCACCTATTCTCTTCTTTCGCACCTCCGGCATCTCGGTTCCACAACGATGGCCCATTTCTCCTCCTGCTTCCCCATCTCCCTCATCCTTTTCACCCACTCAGGCATCTAGTCCTAAAAGTACAGATTCTATAGAAGCCGATAACTTTTCTCCCTATCCTGATCCTCATTCTCCATATCCAGATCCCTCAAACGAGTATGCAACCGAAGAAGAAAAAGGAGAAGAAGAAGAGTCGCAAGAAGCCCTCATCGAATCCCGGAAATCAAATCTCATCTTCCCACCTACTAAATCATCGTTACGGATACCAAGATCGTTGTTTACTTACTCCTCTTCTTCGTTTTCCGGAGAGAAAACACATGGTATATCACAAAAAATAACACAAGATGAGGGAAAGCTTGAAGAAAAAAATGAAAGAGAAAAAGAACACGATATTTTCAAACAACAAGCTCAACAATTAACAAAGTTAATGAGAAGAAGTGTAGTAATGCATGAATTGAAAGAAAGGGTTTTATGGGATGAGGATTGTGATGCCGATGAGACTGCGAAGGAGAGAGTTACTGAGATGGAGGTTGGAGATGCGGGGTTGGAGAGTGATACGGTGGTTAGGGAGTGGATTGATGAAGGAGGTTTGTGAGAGGTATATAGATATATAGTATGAGATCATTGATTATCAATGTATATTATATCTGTCAAGAATTTCTTGGTGTGTTTGGATTATCGAAGGGTTGTCCTGTGCGGGACTATACTCCAGGAATATGAATATAATGACTTGTATGTATGTATGCTATGATTCTAGTTTACATGCCACCGTTTACTAATCAGTGAATTCTATGATTGCCTTCTGGTATGCAAATCTATCCATCTATCTCTTTCTACCTGAATCTGTCTAATCTATATGAAATCTATATGAAATTTATATGAAATCTATAATATCTTTCAACCATCTAATTCCCGAACCTCCATCCACCTCTTTTTCTATCTCTATCATCTACATCATCCCACCCCCTAAGCAGCAACCTCAACTTCCTTCCCATCCTCAGTCTTCACCTTTTGTTGAAACCCATCCTGCTGCCATCCACTCTCGGCCGCCGCTCTCAAATTCCTCTGTTCATCATCCGTAAGCGGTTTCTCAGTTCCTTTCCTTCTCTCTCTACTTTCTTTCGTTTCTTGAATTGCAGCATTGGGATCGCTGGAATCGGCGGCGCGAAATTGATAGGAGCGGAATTCGGTATTGGACCAGCCGGTTCCGACGAAAAGGGTGGAATCTTCCCACTATTCGAATAAGGTTAGTTATGTGAATTTTTCCCTTAAGATTTGAAGAGAAGATGACAGAAAAAAAAACAAGAAAAAAAAAACATACATCATCCGTAAAATAATGCAAGAAACCCCCATGCGTCACCACCACAATATTCACATCCTCTTCCCCCTCCCTCTCGGCCTTTTCCCCCAACTCCCTCAACCAAACCCGTGCTTCCCTCGCCCTTTTCTCAATCGCCTGCGCATTCGACGCCCATCTCCCACTCTTACTGTTCCACCCCTCGTGCACAAGTCCCAGATCCACGCTCCCGGAAAACTCCTCCGCGAGCGCCGCAGGCGCAGATCCGGTGTCGCAGGGAAGAGTGGATGTTTCTTGGATTTCGGGGAGTGCGAGGATGGGGATTCCGCGGGCGATGGCGCGGGGGAAGGAATAGAGGGTTGTGTAGAGGGTGCGGCGGAGGGGGGAGCAGACGAGGTGGGTTATTTTGGAGGAGGAGGGGAAGTTCTGGGAGAGGGTTGCGCATTGCTCTTTTCCGAGGGGAGTGAGGAGGGGGTCGGGGAGTGTGTGGTTGGCGGTGCAGAGGTTGTGGAAACCTTGGGCGTGGCGCACGAAGTGGAGTGTTATGGTCATTTTTGAGGATGGGACGGGTGTGGTGAGTCGACAGCGTGTTTTTTGTGTGTGTATGTAGTTTGTCGAGATTCTTCGTAGGTCGGAGAAGGGAAGAAAGAAAGATATAGATATAAGAGAAGAAACCGAATGTATATATAAACACGTAAATACGTAAATCCAATCGCCAATCAACAATTGCAAACCTCCAATTGGAAATTTATCCCGAGATAATTTTCTCAGAATAGTCAACAAAATGAAAAATGTTTGATAATCTACTCGTAGTGATGAGTTTATTAGTTTGTCCCTGTCAGAAGTTTGTGAAATTTTGGTCCGCGCTCTGATCGTAGATGAAACCAATGACGTGATTGGGATTGAGGGCGTGGTGGGGTGGGTGGATTAGGGAAGGTTGCCCGATGATCACGTGGGAGGGGTCAAGGATGGTTGGGTCTGGGGGTAGGTGGCAATTGCGATGTAGATTTGTTTGTATCGCCCAGGTGTTTTTCAGACTGTTGTCCTGGGATTTTGGGTTGGTCTCATCTCTCCCGATGTAGGAATTATTTTGGCTCGGCAGTGTTTTACTGATTCGAGGAGTTTGGATATCAATCGATGTGTACATATTATCTTCGGAAGTTGTAGACTTTGCAACCTGGATACTCACGATAGGATATATTCTGTCATCAATCACTTCGAAAGTTTGAAGCGAGAATGTGCTTAAATCAGAGTCATCTAAACGAAGATTCCCATGATCGTTTTGTTTCAATTACTGTATGATTTGTCTGGAAGCTTGAAGTCAAGTGTCCTCAACGTCCCTCGATATTCTCGAGATTAAGATGGAACTTAACATGGCTATTGTTTTTGGGCTCAAAGAATAATGATATTGGGCACACAGCCAAATCGAGGTTAAACCTGCAAAGGCAGTCGCCCAAGAAGTGAACAATATATGAATGACGCCCTAGGATGTTGTCAGGGATCACTGCTGGCCGGATGCGATCATGTCTTTTTGGTACAGGCTCTTGATGTTTTTATGTACTAAAAAGTCAAATACATCATCTCAATAAAGCTAGATTTATAAAAGGGCTTATGGACTTAAATTCCAGTGGCCATGGCAGCGAAAAAGACTGAGATCACATCTCTCCTGTCACTATTCATGATCCTTTTGTGAATCTCTACTAGATGCACATTTCAATTCTTCAGAGATTCTGAGCTTCAATCATCACAGTCTAGGGGATACGCCAGGTGAAAATCTTCGACCAAATAGAAGTAGCCTCGAAATACCATTGTCGATTTTGTGTGGTAGGCCCTTCGATTCTCCTATGCGTCGTCATTCTCACCAGATCAACAACTAATTGATGACAGGTTATGAAGGGTAAGTGTATCAGAATTCCAAATGCAGTACCATTACATCGATCTTTTAAACCTCGTGTGAGATTCTATAATAAGTATACTAAATCACTTATTAATATCTTACTAATCAAGCTATATATATATTAATAATATAAGTATAATATGATTTTATATTATAAAATTATATTATTATATTATAATATAGCTATATCTCTTATCAAATTGATTTATAATGAAATAGAATGAGATGAAATCATATGGAAAATTGTTAATAAATTAACTAAATTGATTGGTTGTATTTTTCTTTTATGATATAAAATGATTCTATAAGATTCGATTTAAATCGATTTTATTTATAAGTATAGAAACTACTAGAATTTCATTATAAATTATATAAACCTAGGATATTCTTTAAAGAAAACCTAGGAAAAAGTAAGCAAATTCAGCTCAATCAAGCTCTTTCTTATAATTTGTCTTCAATTCAACTCTTATATTATATTTGATTTGTCCCTTAAGCTAAAATGACTAAGTTTTCCACTATTACTAGAATATTAATATTGTTATTATATTCTAGAACTTACCTCTAACACCTCGATTTATAGTCAATCAAGATAGACGACGCGATCATTCATTATTCCTCGTATGGTAAGAGAGATATAACAAAGCCATCATATTTAAGCTTCATTATTTTTCGAGGCTCACACCGCTGCTGCTGGGTTGTATCTCTCGCCTATGAATTCATTATTTGAACTTACGGGTGAGGCAGCACACAGCTGCAACTCACTTGCCTACACAATATCAATATCCTCCTCATCCTCATCCTCATCACCATCACCCTAGTCACCCCCCCTCAACAGTTACCAATCCAAGCACAGCAAGTCTCATACTCCCTTCCCCCATCACCCCACCCAAAACCACCAAACTCATCACGACAATCTCTAGACTACAATGACCTAGAAGCAATTCTTCCTTCCACATACTCCATACAAAAATAAACCATCACCAAACCCTCATCCCCAAGAAATCCCTTACACAGAGATCTACCTCCACGCCAGCTAGCCCGAAAAAAGTACAGTAAATTTCGACTGAATAGCAATATGCTATCACTCCTCTCTTCCTCTCCCGTGCAATCCGAAAACATGGGTTTCTCCCCAGACCACGCCAACAATTTTCGCTCGCCCGCACGCGCGCTTTGTGATCAGAGTAAGATTCTTCTCGATGAAGCGATGAGGAATATTGATTCGAAAATCGATGTGTAACTTCGAGTTATTATGCTACCGCGGGTGCAGATACGCATGGTGCTAGGGTTCGAGATGAATGTATTGATGGAGAAGGGAAGACCGGGGGAGATTCTTAAGAGGGGGTGTTGTGATGGGAGACGTGCTCGAGGAGTGGGAGTAGGGGTTGAATAGAGACAAGCAGGGAAGATGGAAGCGGGGGAGGGGATGGAGATTGGGAGGAGGTGGAGCAGCGTTCATAACTTTACATGTACACAACCGTAGATTCTAATTAACAAAACAAACATCTATAAAAAGGTACGTTTCATTGAGCTACGCTCTACATCTGTAAGATGAACTTTTATTTCATCGTTGCTTTCTACCTTGGTATATACCACAACAACAACTATCTCGTCTGAAATCACAGGTGCGCATCTGAACCATCCATATCACATATCATTCTACATAGTCAACCGCTCTTAAGTATTTCGATAATATCAATCTTGTATTGCAACTTAAGACATTCATCCATAACTATTTGCTAACCACCCCTTTCAAATAAAATCCAACCCAATTACTATCGAGAACTCCACAAATTCCTCGCAAACAAACTCCAAGTGACTACCCACCCCCATCTACCATCCAATACCACCGATACCCATTCCCATGGCTTGTTTTTCTGGTACCAGGGCAAAACGAACACGTGGTAATTTGATATTAGCACCACGTCTCTTATATACCTTGGCAATTTCAGTACCAGCTGCTTCGACGACTTTAGGAGCCTTTTCTCGATATTTGGACCAGTACTCCCCATCTGAAAGACTGAATTCGAGGCGGATAAGGTTTGGGAAAGCTGTGTAGAGACTGGTGGCAAAGAGACGCATATCTGTGATGTCGCAAAGTCTGTAATGAGGAAAGGATAATCGTTGTACAACGTTGCCTCTCCACAAGGCAATTTGAGTGGCATAAAGACTGACATTTTCTGCGGTATCGTTGAGAAATAATGTATCGAATCTCGAGGAGAAATAATCGCAGCCAAAGTAGAATGCACAGCTTTTATCTAACATGCATGCCTTCTGCGCTTGCTTGTTAACAAGCCATAATGGTGAAGGTGAAGTTCCACGTCGACGTTTGAATAGACCAGGTCCCCCTTCAGTATAGATCGCATCCTGGTTAATACTGACTGTAAGAGTCCTCCCACTTCTGACTGCAAATCCCCAGATCTTCATACATAGCTCGTTAGGAAGGTCATCAAAACGATGGAAAGTATCATACTTTGGTCTCGCCTGTTCTGCCTCATATACGGCTCTAAGTTTTTTGATATAGAGCTGCGTCTTGAGTGTGAATCGTACAAGTATTTCTGGTAGATATCCGATATGGGTTAGAAACTCATCAGTATTCAGATTAATGGCCCGACCCCACATAGTAAGATCGTCAAAATTGGTGAAATGTCGAAAGTTTCGATTCACGTCCATCTCTTTACACCATTCAATAGCTTCCTCTTTTGTCGGAGCGAATTTGCCAAATATTTGGAGAACAGCACTGGTGCAATAGGCTTCGTCACCCAAATTAGGATTGCCTTCCCATATAATAGGTTTGGCAGCCGAAAAAATCTGCTCAGGCTCAGAAGTTTTAACCACCGTGGCTTTGGAAGATTTCTTGACCTTACGTTTGTGTGATATGGCTTTAGGACATTTGGGGATTTGACTGCTTGAAATGCTGTTGGAAACTTCTGGGGCTTCACCAGGAACGGTGTCGTCAATGAGCTTTTCCGGTTCATCATGTGGAAATGGGCAATTCTTCCGAACACAACCATCAGGAGATTGTAAGTTTTTGCAAGCTGGCCTCTTCTTCTTTGATGGGCGTTTTGGGGAGGGCTTTGAAGGTTTAGCGACAGCAACAGGGATATTTAAATTGTTGCCCTTAGGTGCAAGGACTTCTCTTGTAGAGGAAGTCTGTTGATTAGTGCGAACTTGCTCGAGCTTCTTCTTGACATCGTCGGCCGCCCATTGCTCCCTAAGCTTAGCCCTGGCATCGTGATCGTGAATGGATTGACAGTTGTTTTTGTATCTGCATCCTTTGCGACTCAAGAAGTACTTGCAGACTTTAATAGGTGAGACTGCTTCGTCGGAAGTGGGATTGGCGACTTTGACACTTGAATCTGTAACATCAGGAGAACAGAGAGCGGCCTTAATTCGGTCAATTCCTATATCAGTAGCCATTGTAACGGCACTATTCTTTTCGAATTTGACCGGAACAATCGAAACCGCTGCGTTTGATACAGCTTTCTCACTCCCAGATACTTTCCGAGAGGTCTCAACTGGTGAATCTGTAACGTCAGATATAAAGTGAGCGGCCCTGATTCGATCAAGCCCTGCGTCGGCAACAGCTTGTACAGTGCCACATCGTTCGGTCTTGGTAGTAATGACTGAAACGGAATCATTTGGCGCCAATCTCTCATATCCAAGTAATTCCCGCGCGATCTTAATCTGGTGAAGGGCCCGGTCGATGCTAAGCAGGGAAGGTTCATTTAATTTTGGAGTAGCATCGACGAAGTCATTTTGTGGAGCTACCACTGCAATATCTGTAAGGGCTTTGCTTGACGTGGCTAAGATATCCGCATCGTTGCGGGCTTTTTTGCGGCGGCTTGATTTAGTGACTTCGGAAAGAATTTGTCGAAGTGGCTGATCATAGAAGCTGGAGAATGACATCTTGATAAAGGGGACAGGCTTAAATTATAGCCGCTGTAGTGAGTAGGAGGGAAACAATATAAAAAGTAAGAACAATGATTATCCGAATCTTTGAACTGTCAGATAAATTTGAACAATCAATCTTAGAGAAATTATGGTATCCAAAGGGAATTCGTGATAAATAAAACAGTGTACTTGAAAGGTGGGTTACGTTCAATGCCTTCTTCTTTCTTTCTGGATATCGTTATCATAGGAGTATCTGAAGAGGTGTATGTATGATGGAAGAAGTATTGAAATGAAGAAAGAAGTCTCAACTCCTACTAGCCCAACCCAAAGTGTGCCAAGAAACCAAACTAAGAGAATAGAATGATACTAGGAAGAAATTTCACGTGAGGAGTAAGATCTTCTGGAAGTTGTAAAAATCTGATAAGAAGCAGGCTTCGAACTCTTTTTGGAGTTCCTATTGGTCTTGAATGTGGACTTATTGTGTAGTTTCCACTGCTGGCTGTCACTTTTCGAGTTAAAGTGAATGGACTTGGCCTTGACTGTCAATAAAGTGGAATATAATAGGACAAGTTGTGGGTCTTTTTTGGATGGAATCTCTGTAAAGAGCTCTCTGGACTTGATCTGAAGAGTTCTATAACATCCTATTGGTTGTCCTAGTCAATATTCAATTTTTGACAAAGTTGATGTAGTCGAAATAAGGTATCAGATGAGGCTCAGACTGTGAATCATATGGGGTACATACCCGGAACCAGTTGCCTTATTAACAACCCTTGTTTCAAGATTGAAAAAGGAAAAGTGAGTGAGTGCGAGGTAGTAGTGAAGTAAGAATTTGTAAAGGGCCAAAGAAGAGATGGTATATGATTGATTCAATATCAATTTCCCATGGAAAGCGTAGGTGGGTACTAGGTGTAGTTTTTTAGGATGAGGAGTGAACAAAGTTGTAGCTAAGAAAGTATTATGAGGAATCACTCTGAGGCAATGGAGTAGCGGTATGTACAATTGCAGGCACATGCAAAACGTTGTAAAGGTCGAGACTTTGCGTCGTTTTTGTTGATTGTTAATTGATTGATAGGCGGTAAAGTGTTAACGTCTTCTGATTCCATCTTCGTTTGTATTCGGGAAGGTCCAGATGTTAGCTAACCCGTGATAAATCTGGCGTTGATTTCAAAATGGGAAGTTGCGACCTTCGAGCAGAAATAAGATAGGAAGAAACTGACCAGTCGTCGATCTACGTTTTCAAAACTTCAATTCTTAAGTTGCCTGTGTAGTAATATCATAGGTAACCATGGCCATCTAAGCTTTTCACTTCGCAGCTATCCCGAATGATAGGTGACCACAAAAACATTTGTACATAAGCGTCATTCAACTAGTAGCGGCGATACCTCAGAATTTCTGTCATTAATAGGTATATCAAATTGAAGCGCTTAAATGAATCTATTTAATCATGGAACCCTAGTCTATTTTACTATGGCAATTTTTTCCCATTCTAAAATTCATTCTCATCGTTTCCAGCAATGATGACGTTATTGATCTTCAATACCATACGACAAAGTTGAGTGGCCAACATCAACTGTTGCTTCTTACCGATCAATGGATCGATGACGAAAGCATCTCTCATGTCATTGCTACCAGTTTGCATACAATCAACACCTAATCTTGTGTTCTTCTCGGTGGCTTGTCTACTCTTGACAGAGGCAAGGGTTTCAATGGACGAGAGACCGGAGTTTTCTGCCAAAGCCATTGGGATAGCATCAAGAGCATCGGCAAAGGCGCGCATGGCGTATTGTTCAAGACCAGGTGATTTAACAGCGGCGTCCTCAACGGCTAATGAGCATGCGATTTCTGCAGCACCACCACCATAAACAACTCTGTTGTCTCTAACAAGGTTACGAACAACACATAAAGCATCGTGGAGGGAGCGTTTCGCCTCATCGATGATCTGTTCAACCAATTAGTAATGATATAAGTATAAAATTCTCGTACAACATACCATCTTGTTACTTCCTCTGACAAAGACTGTAACGGCACGAGTGTTTGCACACTCCTCGATGACCAACATCTTCTCCCTGGTGGTACCAAAGCTCATTTCTCTGACCAATCCAGCTCTTCCGAGTTTCTCAGCTGATAAATCTTCAAATCTTGGTACAATTCTACCGTTTGTTGCAATGGCGATCAATTCTATCTCTGGTCCTCCAACCCATCTCACGGCTGGTAATTGACTTTGTAATAAAAGATGGTTTGCCTCATCATCAAATCCCCACTGACATATAACAAGATTGGCACCGGTATCCTTGATTTGTTGAACCATCTCGGTAAACTTGTCCTTTTCGTATGTTTGTAGTTTCTTAAATTCTTCAACGGAGGTAATGTCGAGCTTATGCTTGGTTTTTGGCTTGGGTGGTTCGAATGCACATGTGAGAATAGCGATCTTGGCGTCTCGAACTTCATCAGGCATTTGAGGGTGTGAGAAGTCTTTGTCGACAATAACACCTTGAACTAGTAAAGAATCCTCGAGAGATCCACCAACCTTACCATCAACCTTGATCAAGTCAAAGTCAACATCCTTACGCTCCAAATCAGCAACAGATAAGATGGCATCAACGGCAATGTTGGCAAATTGGTCATGGGCCTTGGAGACGATTTTACTTCCCAAACTTGTCCTTGCAACCTTGACTAAATTCTCTTTTTGTGTTTTTGTGAATTCGATAGTATCGGCAATTCTATCCAGCTCCGCAACAGCAATATCACAAGCTTGGTCGTATCCATCAGCTATACGAATGGGGTGAATTCCCTTGTCGATAAGTTCGGCAGCTTGTTCTAACAAGGCACCAGCCAAAACCACTACACCAGTTGTGCCGTCACCAATTTCGTCATCCTGAGATTTTGAGAGTTCGACTAAAAGCTTTGCAACGTGGTTCTGAATCTCCATCTGTCCCAAAATGGTAGCACCGTCATTTGTGACTGTAATATCACCATCTGGAGAAATAAGGATCTTATCGAGGCCTCGGGGACCAAGGGAGGTCTTGACAATGTTGGCTACTGTCCTCGCTGCTAGAATATGTGATTTGACTGCCTCGTTTCCATGTTGTCTCTTTTTCTTTCCTTGACTACAACTTCATCAGTACTTGCACTTTCAGCAGAAAAGAGTTAAATCCTTACTCTCTAACAACGATGAAAGGTCTTCCTTGCTCATCCTTGATCACAGAAGCTATAAATTTCTTGTAAGCTTCCAGGGCGATTTGGTGGTGTGTATAAATACAACTTACCCTGTGACATATCAATATCTACATAGCGGGGTGGTTAGCAGAAGCTCTTTGAGACAAACGCTCGGTGACAGCAGGTAAAAACTTACTCATCGCCATGTTTGAAGATGTGCGAGGTTTCCTATATCAAAAGAGTGCTGAAACAAACTGCAGAGGTATCGAACAAACCAAACAAAAAGCAGAATATTTGGACAAACTTCTACCCTGATCAGCGCGTTCCAATCGACAGTTCGCGTTTACTGAAAGCCCTTCGTCTGCCAAAAATTATATAGACCGCCTCAGGCTACATATCACCAGCCACGATTATTAAGTGACCCCGCATCAGCCACAGTATCTTGAACTTCCAAGGTTGACCACGGGATTCATAGCCTCGCGATAAACTCTTTTCTTTTTGTTAATATCATCAATATCAAATTAATATGTGTTTTGACACCCAATCTCACATCTGATATGTATCACGAATTCGCAGCCCTTTCAATGAATCTACAGAATGAACCTTAAGGATGATCCTTAAGAATGAACTTAAAATATGAACCCCTTTCTCTTCCATTTCATCCTCGACAGTTCACAATACAGTTTCCATTCAAAGAGAATTTATCTATACGGTCGGTACATTGGCGAGACATGCTCCACGGTACATACACATTTCATCTTGCTTGTGCTAATTTGCTTCGAAGCAAGATCTTGTTGCGGAGTCTCGGGGACTCTCGCAGGCCATTCATATCCCCCCACAACTTGGTCTACCGCTTTTAATCTCGGAAAATATATCAACACGCGCAAGGGAACCTTAATTTATTGGTTCTTTCGATCTCCTTCTTGGGTAATGATAGCGAAGGTGGAATTTCTTTGAACTTCGAAATGCTTTCGAGTAATTATGGCCATCGTTGTGAGAAAAACATCAACAAAACTTCAAACTTCTGGTACTGCTATTGATACTCTAGATGAGAATGGTATGGATCAGCTCTTGGACTTTTTAGATTCGTGTATCTACCGATTTTTGTATGAGAAATCCCACAATCAACTCCAATACTTGAGTCTTGAGCAGGTCAGCGAAGCGGGGAAAACAGATTGGGTGTTTCTCTCTTGGAAGCAACAAAAGTCGTCGTCTGATAATTTGACCCAAGAGGGCTGTCAATAATGTCATGGTTCGTA
This sequence comes from Botrytis porri, assembly GCF_014898465.1. Lineage (NCBI taxonomy): Eukaryota > Fungi > Ascomycota > Leotiomycetes > Helotiales > Sclerotiniaceae > Botrytis > Botrytis porri. The sequence continues at coordinate 15,942 of NW_024066092.1, forward strand.
CATATTCAATGCTGCACAGGGTATAAACAGGTCTAGGCGTCGGAAGTATATAGACGAAACATGGCTATCGAATGACAACTACTCCTTTTTGTTGGGATGAAAGCTTTACACCCCGCGCCACCAATTATGTACCTATGTCAAATTGTCAAAGCTAATTTTAATGCTGTTTGATTCATCTAATATTGAAATCTCCCTTTCCTCACACAGGCGAGTCACACAACTATCCTTTATACTGACATACTTTTGCAGAGAAGAAGTTTTATATAAAAGCAGCAACACTTTAACGGCCAAGAAGCCCTAGGAACTTATGTCGTACCTGCATTCAGGGGAACACTAAGAACTAAAATCTAATCGACTCGCCTGGCGACTACAAGAGAAAAGCTCACTCTGAACAAAAAAATAGGCACACCAAAAAGACAGTCCTATTTTCAGAATTCCTTTTTAAGATCGAGAGTTAGTATTTTTCATTTTTTATTGGTAATAAAATATTAGGAGCTTATAACTTACAAGATGTATTTGTTTTGTACAATTTATAATATCTTTTCAAATTGTTTTTTATTTTTGAAATATTAGTGTTTTAAAGAGAGTCTCGATTTTGGCGGATTTGGTGTGCCCATTTTTTCGTTCAGAGTGAGGCAAGTCATAGCATTCAACCGCTTTTTGGCGGGTCAGAGTTTCAGATATATTCAAAGATTAGTACCACATTTCCCCTCGGATATATGAAATCGTCGGTAGGAACATTCTTTCAAGTTTCAATCCTACATTCAAACAACTAGTGTTGTTTAATCTAAATGTCACTTTAATTGGCTACGGCACAGTGATTTTGACTTCATCAACAAGGATTTCCATGATCCTCATCATGCTCATCTCTTTGATCTGACCCAGGTGCATTGTCCCTTTAATTCCCCACCCCAAGTTCTCGATTGATTCCTTACACAGGAGGAATCGGCATAACATGGACCTGGCATATACTCGAGCGAGTAAAAAGTACATGGCAGACCTACTCGGCACATATAGGCAAGTACGGTTCCAGATCTTTCAATGTTTCTTGAAGCATTCTATCTTTGACTTCTCTTTTCTATTCTAAACGCAGATTTGTCTGCCTTTCACTCTTTTGAGGTTTCACCTCCGTTTTTTATCTTTTACCATTTACCTATCCCTTCCATTTTCAATCGTTCATTTTCAAGTTATTTGCAAAATGCAATTCAGCACATTATCAGCCCTTGCGGCAATTGTCCTCCCAGCTTTAGTATCAGCACAGTTGACTGGTTCAGTTGGCCCATTGACTTCAAGAGAATCTAAAGCTACAAAGATTTGTAGTGTTTTGGATTATGGTGGAAAGGCAAGCAAGACTTCAGATATTGGCCCGGCGCTTACTTCTGCATTCGCTGCTTGCAAGACTGGTGGAACAGGTACACAATTCAAGATCCATTTCCATCTCCTGAAAGCTTATTTTTAAACAGTTTATGTCCCACCTGGAGATTATGGTATGACTACTTGGGTTACACTTAGCGGAGGTTCGGCATGGGCACTTAAGCTTGATGGTATCATTTATCGTGTTGATGGCGGTGATGGAAATATGATCATGATCAAACACACTACCGATTTCGAAATGTACAGTAGTACCTCTGCAGGTGCTATTCAAGGTTATGGTTATGAATATCACAAAGACTCGACTTATGGTCCACGCCTCCTCCGATTTTTCGATGCTAAAAACTTCTCCATCCACGACATTGCTTTAGTCGATGCTCCTGCATTCCATTTCTCTATTGATACTTGCGAGAGTGGAGAGGTTTACAACATGATCATTCGTGGTGGTAACGAGGGTGGTCTTGATGGTATTGATGTTTGGGGAACCAACATCTGGATTCATGATGTTGAAGTTACTAACAAGGATGAGTGTGTTACTGTCAAGGTGAGTTTTTTTTCCCAATGAAGCTTTTCTAAGATATCTAATCACGTCGTAGAGTCCTTCCGATCATCTTCTCATTGAGGATATCTATTGTAACAGTTCAGGAGGCTGTGGTATGGGATCTTTCGGAGCAGACACTGCCATCTCCCACATCATCTACAACAATGTTTACACTTACGGATCTAACCAAATGTACATGATCAAATCAAACGGTGGTAGCGGAACCGTTTCTGACTGTCAATTCAACAACTTCATCGGTCGCTCCAACGCCTACAGTTTGAACCTTAACGCAGCCTGGACTCAAGCAAGCAAAGCTGCCGGCAATGGAGTCATCTACGAGAACCTCTCCTTCAACAATTGGAAGGGAACGTGTGAGAGCGCCACTGCACGTGGACCAATCAACCTCCTCTGCTCATCCACCGCACCATGCACCAACATCACTATCACTGACTTTGCCATCGGAGCTGATTCCGGCAGCACCGGAAAATACGTTTGCCAAAACGCTTACGGTTCAGGAGGATGTCTCGAAGCCGATACCAATTCCCCATCTGCTTACACTACAACTCAATCTTGGTCCGCTATGCCAACCGGTTACGAAGCTTCTACCATGGCCCAAGATTTGGCTACTCCTTTCGCCGTGAGCGTAAGCATTCCTATCCCAACCATTCCAACCTCTTTCTTCCCAGGCAGAACCCCTGTCTCCGCTCTCATGGCCAATGGAGGTGGATCTTCAGTTGCAGCCTCCGCATCCCACGGAGCGATCACCACCTCTTCCAAAGTCGCAGTAGCCACTTCAACCCCCGTCGCTTCCTCCTCAAAAGTCGCTGCTACATCCAGCAAAGCCTCTTCCACAGCAGCCGTTGCTACTACCAAAGCTTCTTCCACAGCTGCCGTCGTTTCCACCAGCAAAACTACTCTCGTCACCCCAAAATCCAGCTCAACTCTCGCTACTTCCGCGAAACCAGCTACTACAACCGCCGCTTCATCCTCTGGCTCAGTCCCTTTGTATGGTAACTGCGCTGGAGGAAAGTCTTGCTCTGTCGGTACGTGTGTGAAGCAGAATGAATATTATTCTCAGTGTCTTTCTACATAGACTGACTAATGGTGCGATAGATGGTGGGTCAAGTGGTAAAGTTTCTTCAACTGAAATTGCTAGCTCGGTTGCTCCTGTTGCAACGGATGAATCGGATGCAGGGGGAGTGGACGAAGATGATGAGTGTGAACTCTAGATCTTGAGACGATAACCTGGATGTGGGGATGTAAGGAGAGAAAGGAAATATTTGAGAAGGGGATAGATTCATTGTATCATAGTTAGAATAGTATCTTGATTGTAAATATTGGAATGAAAAAAAAAACACTTCCTACTGCCCTGTTGAATGGGGTGGAGGATGATTGAATTTTATTTGTTGCGTATGTTTCATTTCTGGCCGATCATAAATACAGATGTTGGAAATGAGTACAAAATTCATTTTTGTGCTGTTATTGATCTTAATTTCCTTATTTGAAGGTTCAAGTACTTCCTCTTTCAACCTCTCTTCCCACTCCTCTGCAGCCGGTATTTCGGCTATCTTTTTTATCTCCGCTTCAATCATTCTCCATCTCACCACCACTCTCCGCATCTTTTCAATTTCTCAATCTCTAAACCTCTATCCCTTAAACTTCCTCCCATATCTCCACCCCCAGAAAAACTCTTCCTCTCCAAATTCCCATAGTGGCATACACAGGAAACAAAAAGCACGACTTCCGACGCCATAAAGCTTTCTCGCTTCTGTAGCTCGGATCTCAACATTCGAAGAAGTGAAAAATTCAAGTACTTATGTTAAAAATATAACTGCGTGTAGCAGAGAAAGAGTAAATTGTTGAATTGTTGGATAGTGATGAATGTAACTTCTAATTCCCGCGTGCTTTTCCCTTCCTTTGACCAATAGCCTTGAAGATGATTTCTCCTCTCCTGTTCTCATCTACCCCTATATCCTCATACCCCCTATTTCCTACCTCCTACCTCCTACCTCCTACCTCCTACCTCCTACCTCCTACCTCCTACCTCCTAACACATTCTTTCTCATTCGCGATCCTATCTCGCTTTTCTCCCTTTGGTCCCCCTCCATCTCTCCCCTCCTCCCTTCTTTCCTCCCTCCCTACCCCCCAAACCCTAGCATCCAACAAACCCCCACCTCACACCTCACAAACCCCCCGTACAAAATCAAAACACAGCCCACAGCTCTCCACACCGAAACATCCCATGTTTTCATAATAACAGGTGTTAAAACCCCCGAGGTACCCATTAGCAGACCGGTGCGGAAGGCACGGCGAGTTTGAGGGGAGAAATAGGGGAGGGTGTCATCGTGTTGTGTTGTGTTATGAGATATCTACATATAGAATTGTTGAAGAGGGGGTGTGAGGATATAGATAGAAAGTCGGAGATGGATAATCAGGAAGGAAGGAAGATGTAATCTTTACAGGTGAAGGGAGTGTCTTGTCTGGCTCCAAAAATCTCAGCCCTGCTGTTTGTGGCGTATGCCTTGCATGTATATGTATGTCAGCTTACTAGTCATTCCATCCATCCAACTCATGTCGAACTTCCAAACCAGTATCTTCCGATGTGATCAGTCAATTTCAGAAAAATAAGAAGGTGGGTATGAAAAGAGTTTCGATGAAATGAAATCTATCTTTCATTGTCCCCTTCGTTAGAAAATGCATAATGAGGGATGCTTACTTCATACTAGCAGACATAAATCAAAAGTAGAAAGTTCTCAAATTCCTAGATGCGATTTCGCAGAAACGCACAATACTATACAAATCCAACTAATTCACACCAATAATTCACTTATACCATTCCATCATACCAGACTCCCTAGTGTCAAGCATTATATTATCAATGAGGACGTTCGTATTTAATATAACATATCCCACAATTCACAACCACAACTTATCAAATGCCCAATACACAAAAAACATTCCATGCAAATAAGCTCCCCATTGACCAATCCATAACCACCTAAAACAATGCCGTGTAGTGCATACCAAAAAACAAACAGATCAGACCATACCAAACCAGACCGAGCCAAACAAAATAATAAAAATTCCAAACCACAAACGCCTATGTATGTATAGCCACAAAAGGTAACATGTACAATTTATTATTCCCATCCTCCATAACTCAATAACCCAATGCCGCTTTGCTAACACCATGAGTATATACGCTAGATGCTTATATCAAAACCTCAACTTCATACATTACTTCGTATACCCATCCCATCCCATGCAAAGCTCCACACGAGTCCAGACTTCCATATGAGTAAATTACACCACAACACCCCTATCACTCCATCCATCCTTTCCCTTCCAAGCCCAAACCCAGAATACGATTCCAACGCCCACACTCCCTGCCATTCCCCAGAAAGTTCCCGCATAACAACTTTGTCCCCAACAGAGTACTCCATCACCAAGGAATTCTTTCCATAGTCCCTCGGCAACTTTCTGGTAAACTTGACTATAGATCACACCCCAGAGTGTAGCACCTAGTGCTGGAACCATTGCCACGATTCCCCAGTTAGTTCCAAAGTTTTCTACACCCCAAATAACCGTTACGATCAAAGGAGTCAGGGAAAACAAAGCACCGTAACCGGATCCGATGAGAGTGGAAATAATCCAGAAGCGGTCAGCGTGGTTTTGGCAAATTCCTGCAGCCAGTAGGATATCACCTAAGAGGATTAGGAGGGCTGATAGAATAAGGAATGTTATACGAGATATTGTGAACCGAGATCTAGGTTGTGGTGGGAGAGAAGCGAAAGAATTTGACAGAGAACCGAAATGATGTGCGATAGGAACCGGAGCCAATACATCAGTGAGGGTGCCAAATAGGATACGAGCGATGGTTGAGGTAAATGCCACAACTGAAACATGTGTTGCTGCAGAAGTAGGATTGTGGATTGTAGGTGGATTCAGCGTGCCGATTATCGTGCCCAAATTCGTGATGAATGACTCGCCTGGTCCGGAGACGAAGAAGAATCCAATGGCCAACCACCACATTGTATGGTCTTTAAGGAATCGCCTTGTTTCTTCATTTAATAACCAAGTCTTCTTTCTCGCTTCTTCATCCTCCTCGTCCACGCCACCTCGCTCTTCTCCATTCAGAGTACCATATCCTCTCCTAGTATATCCTTCCTCCTCCCCAAGTAACCCACTCCTCTCCAATTCCTCAACAGCTTCTTCAATCAATTCATCCTCATCCACAATCTTCAACAACCCACATCCAATAAACCCCACCACAAGAAGCGTAACAGCCAAGAACCAAAAGAACCTTCCCACATCAACATCTCCCCTTTGACCGTCTCTCCCCCTCTCATGCAGTATCTTCTCCCCCACCTGACTCTGCCACATTCCACTCAACCCAAACGCTGCAATCGGACATGCAAGAGCCAGACCTCTATATTTCGATTTCCCAAAATTCTTCGCACATGCCGTCACCGCACTGATATACATACAAGTCGTTGCCATCCCAATAATCATAAATGCAATCACCATCCAGAGAATTGGCCATCCTCTTTCCGTCACATAACGCTCTATATCTTTCTCTCCACTCTTATATGTAAGTGCCGCCAATCCATAACCAGCTCCAAACATGATTCCCGCCCCAAGAGACAGTGGCGCAGGTCCAACCCGATCGCATAGATATCCGAATACCGGCACTGGCAGATACATTGCCAATTCCGCCGCGATAATAACAATATTGACTTGTAGTTGTGTGTAATGCAATCGCGATTGAAATAGATGGCCATAAAGCGAATAAGCGGTGATGGAACCTGCGCAGAGACAGGAGAGAATGGCGGAGGCGTAGGAGGTATAGCGGATCATATCTTGTTTACGAGCTTTTTGTTCGCGGAAAGTAGAGGAAGACGAGGATGGTGATCGTAGAGATGAGGATGGGGAGGAGGATCGAAAGAGAAGGGTACGATTTGTGGGCGCCATGGTTTTGATGGGTGATGGGCCCGGATTTGTGTAGATATCTATGTCAGATACAAGGGCATCGAATGAGTTCTAAATCAAGATGTACTCTAGAGGCTTGAATTTCAAAGGAATTGGGAATTGAATCAAGGAATACCGTAGATTCAAATGATAACGAATTCAACAGTTTTGAATGAGAGAAATTCAGCGAAGTATGTTGTGATTGTTGTAATATTATGACTCCCGAGGTCTCTGAGCTTGGAGCTTGAAAGTGTGGATGATCTCTCAAACGCGACTTCGGGATGGGCTTACGCCATTAGGCAAAGTAAGAAGCTGAAATCAGTCAAGATATTAGAGTTGAAATACACGACTGCCCTAGGTATCTTGGTTTCAATTTAGAATTCATCTCTTATCTGTAATATCTCCATCTCCATCTCCATCCCCATCTTCATCTTTTGATATTCTCGGATTTCACACAAAGCAGATTATGGCTGCAGATGACGTCTGGTTGAAGGTGTACCTAGGTATTCGGTAGTACTTCGGTAAGCCGAATTTGGTCCTGCTCTGTACAAGATCGGAATTTGACGAGTTCGTGATGTGATAATACCAATCTAGTATTCTCATCTTGTCACAGCAGATTGAATCATGAGAAATTGGTCAAGTTAAAAATGTTGAATTTAAGTATTCAAGAGAAACTATGGCTCCAAAATCGCGAGAGCGGGGAGAATATTAATACTAAATGCAGCCTCTTGCTCCCATTTTCTAACCTTCCAGCATTTGACGCTTCTATAACGGTATCTCATCAAAAGGTATCAAGCTGAACGCCCCCAAAATTCCCAATGTAACAAGTCTATTTCAAACCCCTCGTGCGCCAAAAGATGTCTGGATCTCGCATTCCATTCCAATGGTCTATTCCATTAATTTATCCAATCTTCCTTCTTTTAATGCACCCTATCTCTATGCTGTAACAAGTGCAATCTCCTCCTTTCATCTGCTTCCCCTGAATGTGCATGTGATGTTGGATGCAACGGTGTGAATCCCATACTAGAGAATGGGTTTCTTCTCAAAAATCCCGGTCCATGGTGATGTCTATGCGTATCCGCGTGCGAATGAGAATTTGAGTGTGAGTGTGAGTGTGAATGAGAATGGCCCCCGTCCAATGGCTGCTCATGCGGTGTGTTTGAGCCAGAACTTGCATGTAATGTCGGGCTTGGTGGTGCTGAGATGGCAGATTCGTAATTAGGCAATGCTTCGGTATAACTCATTCCTCTCACAGGGGTTTTGAGAGCCGTAGTATAGGAAGGAACTTTGGTCAAATCTCCCATTTCATTGTAATCCAAGTGTTCAGGAGTATGATGCCCGCTGCTCATCGTGGTACTGGTGGCATCTGGATGATGATCGTCGTTAAAACTTCCTCGTCTACTGAGAGGATTACTTCTGGCAGTTGCTGAAGAAGCAGAATGGCCATGATGTGAATCAAAATAACTTCCTTGGTGATCATCGTTATGGTGAGGAGTAGTTCCTCCTGATCCAGATCCTCCATATCGCCTCAAAAAGCTATTCCTGCCAGAATTTAAATTGGTATTTAAATTTTGAAGCCTGGATGACAATGCTGCAGGGGGAACGGCGCCGGCCGGATGATGAGATTCTGGGGAGGTGGAAAGATTCTCCGATGAACCTGCTCGAGACTGGGCATAAAATGGAGTGTTCATTCCAGATTGCGGCATAGGGGTCATTAGTCCAGATTGATCCATGTCGGCGTAAAGTTGATCTAATACGTGCTCTCCATAAAGAGGTGGTGCATGTGCTGAGACTGCAGTTGATTGGGTATTAGTTGTTGGTGTCTGATCCACTAAAGCACCTTCGGCAGTTAATGGCATGTTGGGCGAAATGAAGATTGTGACTGGTAGCGTTGCGCGGAGCTATATTTGATCAGTATTTTCTGCATGAATAAAGACAAGGGAGTCATACTTCTGAAATATGCCCATCTGGGTTGTGTAATGCAATGTTGAATTTGACCTTGTGGCGAATTTTGATACCATGCACGTCTACATCTTGTATGCATCTGCTCAACCTTTTTGGCAAAGGCATGAATTCGGTCATTTTGAAACCATCTTGTCCACTGTCGTCAAGCATATCTTGATAATGCTCTTCTTCATTCAGTTCAAAGGTCCAAGCATCCACATCTCTAGAGTTTTTCCAATATCTATCCGAAGTCGTAGATGTTCCCGGGAGAACAAATTCTTGTACTTCGATCAAATGACACTTTATCTTGCCGATTTTTAAGCCTTTCAACAAAGAGGTGAATCGCATCTCGATGGTGATCGCAGTACCAAATACTATAGCCTTTTGTGGTATAACCAGTTGATATTCGATTTTGTTTGGCCAAACATTCTCGACTGTCATGGCGTGAGCCAATTCCAGTGCTGAAGGGTCCAAAGTTCGAACGATTCGCACTGGTTTCCAAGCATGTAAATCGTATGCCAATTTTCCTCGAGCGACTGTTGCCTTCAATTTGTAAATAATGTGGCTGTCATTCAAACCCTCCACACTTTCTGACATGGACCCTGGAATGACGAGTTCGAATGGCCATTCATAATTTCCTGTTGGTAGAAGTAATCCCTTTGAGGAAGAACCAGGCCCTGCTCCGCCAACAAATGGAGCCCATCTATGACTGAAGATCTCAGTAGTTCTATCGACTCGATTATTCGAAATACCGGTAGGTGTGACTCGCTGATCATTCCACCTGCATGTGGTAGTTAGTTTCCCAATCCTTGCATATGTCGAAATGCTTTAGAAAAACTCACCCAACTTTCAATTGCCCAGTCATACGAAGATGTACATCTTCCACTTTTAAAGCAGCTGGCAGGCATAAAACTACTGATCCCTTGAGCAATTGACTCGAAGCTTCATTTTCACCTCCTCGAAGAACGATAATTTCCTCGTCAAGACTGCAAAATGTCAGTACATGATGGGGAAACAAAATCGTAGAATTATTATGACATACCGTATCTCAAAAAGTGTCGAAACACCTCTGCCAGTAACGCCTCCAAAGAAATTAGGCATAACTCCCTATCACCTCGTAGATTGGCCGTATGCTTATGTGAAAAATATTGATTCAAAAGTTGTTTTGCGTCGACGGGAAAGAGAATCCCTCGATCGTTTCGTGTGCTTGATATGTTGTTGCAAAGTTGTCAAGTAGTGAGCTCCGAATATTGAGAAATACTTATACTCCACTCGTATCGGCGACTTCCTTTCCAAAGCAGTTACCAAGGAAGTGTGCGAAAGTAGTAATGCTAGTTGCAAATCGCTCTTTCTTTTCTGCAGCCAATGTACTGCGCAGGTATATGTAAAGGACAATAACCATATGAGAGTAAAAAGGATTTAAAAAGAAATCACAAATTATGACCTCTTCCTTTAGTTATCTTTGCTCTAGTCCTTCTTTGTATTTTGTATATCAAAGATTTCGTCCTTACCCTATTGTTACTAGTATATTTGTCGCAATCTCTCTTTCTCTCTCCTTTCTTCGGTATTGAGGTACCCTTTTGCCTACTCTTTCTCTCCATCCCAATCCCAATCCCACTTCAATAATCCAATGACCAGTCAATAATGCAGTGGCTCAGGCGCAATTCAAGAAAATCCACACAGTCAAGCTGGGTAGGCGTGGGTACGAAGTAGATCAAAGTGGCGCTTCCGCACGTCACAAATCGGAAGGGGCTACGGTTTCTTGATATGAAGTGGATATCTTCTAGTGGGGGTCACCTTCTTCTTCTTAGGAGAAAACCTTGGGAGAAACTTTTGGGCTGATGTTCGAGAACTTTTTTTTTCTTCCCTTTTCTTTTCGTTGGTGTATCAAAAAGATTCCAAAGTGCCGATACGGTTGTATCCGTAAAAATTGGAGACTTCAATCAAACAGACACACGAATATAGATTTGGACTTTCTCACCTCACCAGTTGGGATCTAATGATGATGGTGAATGTCAAATGACGTTGAATTACACACTTCTTCGCCTTCGGAGGTTTCTACTGTCGCAGTCTCACACTGTTTGTTATATGATTGACTGATGGTGGTCGACTGGTTGAATATTCGATTATCAAATGATAACATGATAAGCCTAGCATAATTCCCAAGGCTGAACGAGGTTTCTTCCGGTCCTCGAATATGTACCGCGTATATCTCAAAGATGTAATATTGGAAGACTCGACATCGGGTACTGCAGGAAGGTGGATATGAATAGGAGTATCTACCTAGTATTACGGTAGTCAGTACCTGGTAAACAAGGCAAAGTCTAAACTCTAGAAGGTATCCCGTCAAGACAGCTGCAGCATATACTGCATTCATGAAAATCAGGTCGGGTAAGATCAACCTCATCCCGAAACGTGCTGAACCTCGATGTAACTTGACGCACCTACTAGCTCTATTGTGACACGTGAAAAGGGGGTGCTTCGAGCGAGGTGCGAAATTCGAATACTGGGTAGGTAATAGGTATGAGCATCTGACAAGAGACAGGAGATCCCCTAGATATGGCATGATCAACCCTCATGAGCGATATTTCAGAAATCGAATGACTTCCACATGATAACAACTTTTACGGCGTCACCAGAAACTGTCGGTTGTGAAGGACGGGTAGAGTTGAAAACAGGGTATGAACGCCATTCTGTTATTCGATAAAGATGAGATGAGTCGTAAAGAGCGGGTTCTGATTCAGGATGATTCAGATGCATACTTCGAATTCGACGCTACTGTATTGTTTCGACTCTAGTGGACCTCAGTTCCAACCCTGATCAACAAACTACGAACGTTTTTTCTAAAATAAAACAAAATTCTGAATAAGCTCGATAAGTTCCGGTATTGGACCTTTCTTTGACAGTGGACACGGACTGAAGCGTCTGCATCAAATCTTTCTCACATGTTTCGTTCCTTATCTCGCAAAAGTCAAACAACCGACACTGCATAGGGTATGGCCGCCGTCCTCTCATCGATATCATATTATCATTAGAGGGCTCCGCCACCGAGAATAGGCCGCTCATTCTAATCAGTACAGACCGACGCCGTATATACTCCGCAACTTCGCATGAAAAGATATTTATTACTCGAGTAGGATTTGCGCATTTCCTAGGTCGGTGCCGCTGCCACACTTACTACAGAGAAATGTAAATAACCGGTTAGGGCTATATGGATCCTACATATCAAACAGAACCCATTATGGATGGATCAACCTCCAATGTCGCTTGAAAAATGCCTCAATGGAAAAATACCCACAAATATCTGATATGGAACCTTGACCTGGACCTCGACCTCCTCGACTTCTCTCGAATCTCGATTCTTGATTCTTGATTCTTTTCAAATTCTTGCGATAAGGCACAATTTCTGCATGGGTCACAATCTGATCTTATTCCCGCCCCTTGAAAGGTTTACGAACTCGAGACGAATTAATCTAATTGCGTGACCAAAAAAAGGATGAGGCTCAAGGGTCACCATTTTTTCTCATGAGCCACTTTATTGTAATTTGTATCGGGCCTTAAAAAAAAACTAAGACTGAAGAATCCATATGAGATTAAGGATCTTGAATGATGATTGGTGCATATTCTCTCGCTCGAACTTTGCTGGTTGGTTTGTGAATTCATGGATCCGTACCTGGCATTAATGATGGCTGAGATTTCGAGATTTCCCGATGGATAATTATTGAATGAGAGGATCTGAGGACTAAAATACATTCTCGATGTGTTGGACTGTACGGAATAATTCCTTCCACTGATATGTACAGAGTAGACGTGAGATTACTCTGTATGTCTTCATATTTCGACTAGGGACAACGGCGACGGCGATACTTCTCAACGCATCTGCACCACTCCAGTCTCCAATATATCCACATGCTAAAACACGAACACATCAACACATCAACCCACCCGCACTCATAAATCTCAAAGAGCACCACTCGGTTCCCTTATAATCTTCACATGGAAGAGCTATTGATCCAAAATTTAGACGGTTTGGTTATACATATACACATTGACGCGTTCTTGCACAATACTAGCTTACATATGCTACATTACATATCTCCATTTGCACATCTGCACATCAGTTGCTATATAAAAACAAGTTGTCGCAAGGATACTCATAAAATCACATCACCACTTCACTTCACATCACATCATGTTGCACCCTTCTCGAATCTAGAATCCTATACCCAAAGATCTAGATTCAAATATTCAATGTGTTGTACAACCTATGATCTTATTATCCAAACCTGGATAATTAATCAAATCAAATCATTCTTCATATGATCCATCCATTATGATGGGTTCACGCAAAGGGAATGGAGTTTCACATGGGAAGCTACCTAGTAACTAACTACCTGCATCTGGATTCTTGTATACATCCAAACTTTTCTTGATTCTTCACACGAAACATCGAATGTCTCCCTCCATCGATATCCAAACTACATCCCGGTATACCACATCATATCATATCATCTCACTAACATGTGCTTCGAAATTCGAAATTCAAATCCACGATAGATAGCAAAAGCCACATCCTATCCCGACAAGCCAAGTTCCAGATAGGAAAATAGACAAATGTGAATATACTTTTAGAATGGTTTTGTTAGCTGTATTATGGATTTATTATCTACAAAGTTCCTCCAGACTCATGAGTCTCGAGATGATCCAATCATTTCGACATGTGCACATGACAACCCTCACACGTGCCTCAGATCATAAACTCGCTAGGTCAGTCGCTACACTTCCGCTTCATCGATACTTCCTTAGGAACATATCATTCACTTTTCGACAGCAACGTCATCCTTACTATTTATTAAAAAAATAATGTCCCTCCATTCACTAAGGAAAGCCCCACCGGTAAGAAAAATAATAGAGCTCCGGCCGGGTAGTCGTAGTGGGGTCCCTTCTTACACGCCAAACTTCCCGTCCGCGAAAACCAAAAAAATAAAAGGCTTTTGATGTAAAAAAATCAAACAAAAAGTTATTGAACATGAGATTCAGGGAATTCTATGTGGAAGGAACTCTCTGACGGGGAGTCGAACCCCGGTCTCCCGCGACTTGCAATGCAGATTGACAAGCGGAAATCATGACCGTTAGACCATCAAAGATGTTGTGTTATTGTTGTAGGATGGGTTGAGTTTGGGATATATATATTGTTTCAAAAAATGTGGCGGGATGACACAGGCTAGTACTTGGTGGGGAGAGTGCTGGTGGGGGCGAGGGTAGAGAGATGGTATATTTACCCTACTCTTGATATATATATATATCGAGTGGTTCAACAACGGTTTCAGATAGCTAATGTAATACCCATCTTGGTTGACTGTCCAGTCTCAATGACCAAAAGGCGTAAGCGATCCAGAGGCGGATTTAAAGACCAAGAGCCACAGACGCCGTGGTGCTACAGTTCTTCTGCGCGCAAATTTCACATTTCTTGCGATTAGAATACAATTTCCCGACCATGAATCTCATTTGGTACCTGAGGATTGTATTGTCCTCAAGAAACCAATCGAGAATTTATTCTTTTCATCTTGAAATGTTAGATCCAAGGCGTCACCAACATTATTGTGTGTATCCTCGAAATCCAAATCAATATCATCGTCTTCTAGATCTTCCATGCTAGCAATATCATGTATGAGAGAGTGAGATGGGTGGAGAAGAGTGTGTGATCGAATGGGATGGGACTAGTGCTTGGGGTGGAGTAGTGGGCGGCGGGTGGGATGAGGAGGGGGGTTATATACTTTCTATGTATCGAGCGGGAGTTGATCCCGGGAGAATCAAGTGCTACAGCGGGGAGGCGAACAGATATTTGGAGGCTAGGGTGTTGCGGCTTTGTCACAAGCAGTCTTTATCTTCTTGGCTTGTTCACATACTGAAGTTGGGACTGGCAAAGAAACTCAATTTGTTGAGCGGGCAGGCGAGCGTGCCTTGGCGGAGAGCTCACGAGATGCTAGGAATCACAAAGAGTTTCTCACGAAAGGTGAAAAGATGTGAACTCGTCAAACATCAACGTCAACCAAAAACTCATTACTTTGACTTAAATTCCTTGGAAACGGTCAAGGAGGGATGAAAAACTCAATTCTTCCACTGAAGATAAAAAAGTAAGTTGGTAGTACAATTGGTTGAATTATTGTCTTGCGAGGTTGATGTATTGTGTTAAAGACTTCAAGAAGATAGACATCAAAGGGATTGGTGCACTTAGATGTATGATCGCGGAACCATACCGAAAGAGCCATCAAAGACACAATGTCAGGCGCACACGAATCATATTCAACATTCATAGATTCCTCTAGTAATTCGTCTCAGGTGTGTCAACTCGGCCGTTTAAAATCGAGAGCTTGCAACCTCAGTGGGAAATGCACATCATGACGTCGATAGCCACCTCAAAGCCGCCAAATTATTATCTACCTATGCTGATCCTGCTGAGGTTTGAGAAAATGGATGTCTTTGGCGTGTGGATTCCGCCGCTGCGAGTTCGTATTTGCGCTACCTCCACAAGTATCCTCCCTCAAGCAAGAATCTTGACATTCACAAAATGCGACTCGTTCCCAATTACTTTCTTTTGTGCCAACAGATGGCGAATCCCAGGCTGACCACACCAAGTAAACTATATTTGAGCTGGGTTAGTAACGATTCGGGATTTTATAATGGATTGAAAAGTATGCATTATAACTTACTTATCAAGCACCAACGCTAGGAAACCTAGGGCGATCCATTTACCCCAACCCCTCCAACTATTCCTTCTTCTTCTCTCCTCTTGTCTTGCCGTCTCTGTTGCGTTATTGCTATGTCAGGATTCATTAGCTCAGATTGCTACAAGAAAGCGAAGAACCCTATAACATTTGAAACTTACAGAGTATTCTGCTCCCTCATGCTATTCGAGAGATGTTAGTATCTTACCAGTAGGTAATTTAGAAACGTACAGATCTTGTATTTCAGTGATTCTATTGTCGAAAACATCAGCATTTAATGATGTAAAGCTCTCCTCTTTAAACAGTTGGCGGAATTCGACCTACCGGGTCTCGAGAACTACGTCTCTGGATCCAAGGTCATCAATATTAGTATTGACTCGCTATTCACTTGCCGGACTCGGTCCAAAACACTAACCTGCGAATTGCTTCTATCATACTACAAAGGTCAGCAATGAATTCCCAGCAAGTCATACTTCTCAAGGGGGAAGGCACTGACAACGTCTCGATACGCTCCAGACTATATCTGAGTTAGTAACTTGGCCAGAAGCATAGGTGTTTACAGAAAAATGAACAGGAAAACATCAACAGAGGTGCCTACAAAGTTTCAATATCCAACGGACTGAATCATTAGTATTATCTCCCCAGAAAATAAAGGACTTGCAAGATACACCCACTTCTCATCAGATGTGCTGAATTACAAATCAGCAAAGAACACAGAGAATGGATGAAGTCACTTGCTCCTCGCCGTCACTACTATTTCACTTATTAGCTGTATCTGAATGTAACAAATGGTGAAACTCACTCAACTTCTGAGGCGATGTCTCTATCCGAAGCCGGTGGGCTTGCTATAAGGTTGTCAGTAAACATTGAGAGTACAGACAGTTATAAAGGTGAAGCTTTTCAAGAACTCAGAGAATTGCCTCTACATACATGTCATGTTGGCAAGTGAAGTGTGCAGAAGACTATGGAAATTAAAATTACGATTTGATCATACTTTCTGGGAGCTCATGATATATGGAGAATTTGACTGAATCATTGCTTTCTTCTCTACCATCAATGTGCAACCATAAAGCTTGAAAGCCAGGTAAGAAAGGTGGAAATACGATTGCCTCTGTCCTTTACGCCCTCTTCAAAGCCCAAGTAATCTTTCTATTCCTTGCAGAAGCTTTCTTTATTATTTTCATTGATTTCTATGTTTGCAGATGAGAAAAAAAGTCAAGATTGAAATGAATGTAAATGAGAAAGAGAGGAAAGGAATGATAAATAATGAAGGCGTGGTGAAGGAAATATGGGGGTAAATCGAAGACCAGAAGCTAATAAGATAGGATAGGTGTTACAATGGAAGTGAGTTGATAAAGTTAAAATCAGTAAAATAGGACAACATCAATGCATCTCATCTTTTTGATCAAGTCTTTGTAATAATACAATAGACAAACTTAGTGACTGAAAGCATATAATTCTACCACAGAAATGCAAGCACATAAGTGATCTTGAAAGATGAATAGCGAAGGGAGTAATTCCTCTTAGTACCACATCTATCCTCCTATCCACCACTGACATGCTTACCCTTCAGATTCGCTCACGCACCAACGATGCTAAATCCACCTCTTCAAACCCATTTGTTGCATGTCTGCTGCCGGTATTCAGCTTTGAGATACCCAAGTATCGCCTCACTCCCCAAGCTTCTTGAAAATCATCTTTATCCTTAGAACAAATATTGCCTACAACCTAACTCCCTTCAAGAACTCACCTCCTATCATCCATTCTCCAATCTCAGTCCCAAATCACAAATACCCTCCCATAAACCCCCCTGAACAATCGCTCTATCCCATCTAGCTCCACACCCGATTCTTCACACCCCATATACACGCCCTCACCCATACCCTTATCCACCTCACATTCACTCAATCTACACTTCACCCCCTTCTCGCTTGCATCCACCAATCACGCCCCGCTCACCTAACTTCCTCACTTTTTTGTTACACATCACCTTCAGGGCCTCAAGCCTATAAATCTCTGTTCACCCACTGGAACTGATTTGTACATGGCACATGCACCTGTGTATACAGACCGACAGAACACTACAAGAATTGACTGATGAATATCTTTTAATAAATCAAGTCATGTGTTCTAAGAATGCTTACAATCATTCCTTAGAATTCAAATGATCAAAATGTGAGTTCCGATATCAAACAATTGAAGATTGAATTTGTTAGAAATTTCGAAAGTTGGGAAGTGTCCCGTCAATCTATACTGGTGGTCGTTCCGATAACCTTATAGCCTACCCACTCGTACTTCACTCCATATAAATCTTGCTAGTGATGACCATTCAGTCAATGGATAAACGTAACAAATGTAAAGAGACAAGCACGTATGTATGCAAGTAGATATCACCACCAATGAATCTAATACTACACAAGTAGTAAAAAGTGAATCGTGTGGAAGTTTGATTGAATTACACAAACAATCATCGCTAGTTTCGCCTATTGGCAGATTCTCCTATCCTACACCAGAATGGATATTTGAATATGCTGTGCAAGGAATATGTACGCCCTCCATTCCTAATTAGGTCCATTGAATTCCATAAACATATTAACACCCAAAACCAGCCATTGTATGAGCAAAATATCCGCGCTCAATCCATTCAAACCCCCGTACTCCTAGTTCATATACCCATTATTCAATACTCATTTTCATCAATCCATCATTAGTGTCTACCATACCCTGAAACCCAATTCTCCTACCTCCCATCCCAGCTGTACCATTTCCTAATCCACTCTTTCCATTTCCAGGCTCCCCGTTACTATTTGGTCTTGAGCCCCAAGGAGCCATATCTCTTTGCATCGGACTTTGCATTACCGGGCTATTATGTACGCTCATACCAGGACTAACCGCCCGTCTCTTAAAACTTGTAGGATCGAGATCATCGTCCCGACGTCGTTTATGTGTGATTTTACGCATAGGTTCGGATGCTTGAGGAGTAGAGGAGCGAGAGGGAGAGGAATCAGAATTGCTTCGTTGGGGATGAAGAGGCGTGGAGAGTTGAGCTTCTAGTGATAAATCCTCACTCATGCCAGAAGTAGAACCGCGATGATTGAAATTAGGTGGAGGTGGTGTACGATTATTGTCATCACTAAAAGAATCCCAGAATTCTTTGCCTTTGGAATTGCGAATGACTTGTTGCTTGAAGCTACCAGATAGTTGAGAACTAGATGCATCGGCCATTATATCATCTTCGGGTATACCTTCTAGAGAATCCTGTGTTGGGCCAATAATCGGTGACGAGCGCGCATCTATTGTTGATATAGAGGGATGTCGGGAAGGTTCGAGATCCATATCACTTTCGCGGGTTTGGCGAACAACTTCTGCTTCTCTACGAACTTCTGTTTCGACTGGTGCACTCTCTTCAGCTAGAGCTGCTCGAATACGTGCGAACCCTTTTGTTTTAGGCTATTGAAAGTTAGTGGAGGTAAATTTACAAGGATTGTACAACATACTAGCATGTTTCCCCTCCGGGTCACTACTCTGCGAATGACCCCTCGTTGTCCATCTTTTCCGGGTGTGCTAGGCATACCATCTACATTCTCTAAAGTGGATTTCAATCCAGCATCATCACTTTCACTTCCTGATATATGTAATTGGTTTGCAGCCCAGCTTATACTTTCTCTCCTCGAACGAAAATTATCCACAGGTCTTGGTCTGCTGAAGTAATTGCTGTCGCGCATACTAGGAGGTGATTTGGAGGTTGGACTAGGCATTGGTCCACTTCTCGATCCTTTGCGACTCTTTCCACTTCTTAATCTTCCTGACTGAAAATTCATAAGACTATTGACTGCAGGGGATTGTCCAGACCAGGCGCTACCAGGGCTTGGGTTATAACTTCCGCCGAAAGGTGCTGTAAGTCTGCTAATTTGAGGTGTTGTAATAATAGAGTCGTCGATGTCGTCTGATTCCATCATGTCATCGTTGTCTGAACTACTTTCAGAATCATCGGAGGCCATCATGTTAACACTACCAAGCGAGTTGGACGCCATCACTCTTTCCGTATTGGGTGCGGGAGACCATAAAGAACTTTCCCCAGCGCTGGTAAAGTTTAATCCATTCTTTCTGTTCGGGATATTCATAGCTCTGCCAGTAATAGTAGGTGACGAATCGGGTGATGATTGCTCTGCGAGTGTAGAGTGATGAAGGTTTGTTGCAGCTCTTGAGAAATCTAGACCTCGAGATCGTCTAGGTAAAACACTCGTAGGTGACCCATATGTTTGTGATTGATCTAATTTTGGTGACAATGGTACTCGATTGATATATGCTGAAGACCCGACTGGCATAAACTCCTTTGGTGGCATCTGCAAAGAAAGACCTCGGGCAATGGCAGCAGGTCGCCTTGGTGTTGTCGGACTTTCGGAGATGGTACTATCATCTTTGGAAATAGGCTTTTCTGCTTCGCGAAATTTAGGAGACGGTGAAAGTACTGGTTGACCGCCATCTGATAATGACCGAGCTTTTGAAGGTGATCGTGATGTATTTCTAGTATTGACTTCTTCGCGTTTGTTGCTCACTTCAGACCCCGTTTCGGATTCAACGATATCCATACTTGACGACATATCCTCGATGGATCGATTTGGAAACATGGTAGAAAATTAATCGTTAAATATTACAAAGATTGAGAAAAGATCAAATCGAAGCTTCTAACTTATATCATCATCTAATTGTATGGGCGTATAGACTCAGTGGAGGAGTCGCTGTATATTGAGGTGGTAGGTAATAAAGATGTCCAATATAGGGATTATATCGAGTGAGTTGATGTCGTAAATGAATAAATTCAGTTCAAAGTTGCGGGATAAAAGGAGGGGTACCTAGTCATGAAAGGTATTGTAGAAATATGAAACTCATGTGGTACAAATTGCCGATGATACAGTTGAATGACAATCTGTCAGGTATCAGATTGGAGGCCTTCCCATTATCGTTCAAGGTATGGCACTATCATCAGATCGTCAAGGTGTAATAAGTAATAAGCAATTGTCTTGGTCGAACACACAATGAATCGTGAATTTGATACTGGTTACGAAGTAGTTGCTGGAGCTGAAGCCGGACTATCAAGCGATAATACGCTTGTCTGTTTACGGCCAAATCTACAAGCTATCATCACGTGCTGGATTTGTACACCACGTAATCTTACAAGGCTTGTCTAACATTCATCCTATCTACCTCAATACAATGGGTGGGCATTAATGATCTTTTGAACTTCAAACCCTCACATATTCAATCAATCTCAATCGAGCGATATCTGGGAGCTTATAAATTTTTCACTCCTATTGTTTCAGGTCGGAACTTCCTCTTCTCAAGTTCAGCAACGCCCAAATCATAAGCTAAAGACGTGGCACATTGATTGGAAATATGCTATATGTTCCTTGTTTAATTAAAATACATTGTCATTATTCATTATAGTTCTAGGGATGATCAAGACCCGACCCTCATCGACCTTCATAATATTCATACAGCAGAATCATTCTTTCTCCCATTGTCCCATACTTCACTGTCTATACTCATTCCCGAGGTACTGGCACTTCCACCAAGAGCACCATTCTTGGATAAATGTTGCATGATACCCTCTTCTCCTTTCTCATGTACATTATGGCCTTTGGCTATAACTCCAAAGCTATCGCGTTGAATCATCTCATACAATGCTGTCCCAAAAAGCATGGCAGGTATACTCGTGAGAATGGGTATCAATGAATAAAGCGAGAAAGCATCGCCTCCAAAAAATATGGCTGCAACGATGCGAGCGCCCAAGTCACGAGATGAATTGAGCTCTATCGTTACATCCGCAAAACCCCAGATCATTGTTGCTAAGAGAGGTTAGCAAGTGTACAACACTCAAGACTATCAAATCCGAAGAAAACAATTGTGGATTAATTGCTTACCATAACCTAGTCCAATAACCCAAGGTACCGCAGAAGCAGACACAAATGGATTCATAGGGTCAAGGCAAGCCCAAATCACAATTCCCTGGAACGTGTTAACATATACTTCAATGTTTGGTAAAGTCTTTGCCACATACCACGAAGACGTCGGCGAAAAACTCAATGAAGAACAAATATCCATATGATTGTGATGCTCCAGGAAAAGAGCAAAGAATGCTTCCTGGTCCGCCTGGTGAATTGAGACTCAAGCCTTTAGCACGATACTCCGCAGCAAGTTCCATCAGCTGTGGATAGTATTGTCCAACTAAAAGCATGGCTGCCATAAAAGAACCGAAGACTTGAGCGAAGATATATTGAGGAACCTTTTTCCAAGGGAACTGAGATGCATTAGCAACTGTTGATATGCAACTAGAGATGACGAAAACGTACACCTAGCCAAACGGCACAAGATATCGTTACTGCTGCATTGAAATGTCCTCCTGAAGTACTTCCACAAGTTCTGTTGCGTATCAGCGATTGAAACGATATGGTTGATCGTATCCTGGTGGCATATTTCAACATACATGATAGCGAAAGCAATACCAATGGCAAACGCCCAACCAATTTGGAAGACTGATCCTAGCCCCGGGTCTCCAGGATTCAGAAAGAATGATGCGCATGATGCAATTCCCGGATAACTATGGATGGCTGTTAGTTGATGTTGCATCTAGCCGTCTCTTCAACCTTACACGAAGAAGAATACTCCCATAGCCTCCGCAGCCATTTCTCTCATCCACCTCGGCCTTGCGTTTTCGAAGTCTAGTTTGCGTTGCGATACAGGCTTAGGTGCCACGACATGTCTCTTTGCATGACGCTCTACTGCTTCTGTGTATCCAATTTCCAACTCCCCGGTACGAAGACGACCTGTTTCATTATGGGACATTGTGGAGCGAATGAAGAACAGCAATATGTTCAAACTGTAGTGGTGGAAGTGGCAACAGACCAGATTTATGAGATTCTGAAACAACCTGGGAAATGCTCTTAGTGCGGGGTACAGGTGTATTATGTACAGTGCGATGCCACTAAATCTGCGGGATGTTGTTCAATGATTGAATGAGGAAGGTTGTAGTTCATGTTTGTTCAAATAGGAGGGTTTATGTTTAAATATGGATTTGCCACCTGTAGGTTCCACGGGAAAGGAGCAGAAAAATATTTGACTCATCTCAATATAGCATGTACCAAGTTGCTGATTGTAGCTAGAAGGTCAGAAACGTTATGGTCGGGAAATCAATGAGATCTACAAATCCTACAGTCCAACATTGAAACTCACTCTCATTGGTTCAATTAACCTTTGGATTTTGTTGTACGGCCAATCAGATTAACTCCTCGATGAGTTCCTAAAGGAGTCCGGAGCAGTTCTAACTTTTTCGCTTATACGATGCTTACAATAGGAGCGGAGATATTTTCGTATCTTACACCGGGAGGACAACATAATATCTTGATATTGCCCTGGCTTCTGCACTGTTCTCAGGCTGCACTACGTCAAGTTCAAGCACATCTTCAAAAGCTCAAAGAATTGCTAGCTTGCTTCCGAATCTGGATGACCGTTTCATGTCCGGGTGGCTTATCTATGCGCCACAAACGCCACATCCACTTTCACGTTGATATCCATATCTCGTACTTCCTCAAACTTCAAAATCAATGGAGTTTATAACGATAGTTCCGAATTTGTGTGTAATGATACAATTCAGGCAACAAAATGAATGGCCGCTATTCCTGTTCTCCTTCTTCGTCGATACAAAGGTTTCTTCCTCCCTTTTAGATACACAATATGACCAATTCTTTCGAAGCTCCAACTGGATCTCATCCCCATTTTGTCGATATCCCATTTTCTAGTCTACAAAAGGCAAGAGAAAGAGAAACAACCTCGAAGCACCGGTCCTTTAGGATTGCAAACCACCTTAATCATTCTTCATTGCTGGAGTCTTATTTCGCTTTTCACGGGGTTGAACTGGTGATTCCTGGTTATTAATCGTCCTTGCTTCAGCTCGTCCATCTGAAGATCTAGTAGATCTTCTCCTCTGAGCACGTTTTGTTTTTACCATTTCCGAAGGAGAAAGCATGTCATCAGCATCTGAATCCTCGGTCTCTCTGCGTGGTGTTTTCTTATAGCGAGGCTTACCATCTTTCAGATTATCAGTCGTTGTATAGCAAAGAAGATATTGATGCAGAAGGGTGGAAGACATACCTTTGTCGTGGCTTTGAATGTTATTCGAGGACGGAGCTCTCTGATTTGAAGTCTGCGATTTGTCGTTTTTCTTGAGAGGGGTCGACGGAGCTTGTGGTTCAGGTATTGTTAGATCTTTTGGCTTTTTTTCTACCGACTTATGCTCCCTGCGCTGGTGGTAACGTCTTTCTTCGAGGCTTGCAAAATTTTCCTCGCACTCTGGACATTCGAGTGAGCAGACATCTAGCAATTAATATCAGCAACATACTGGTTAGGTTCATGGAGCGTGAAACTCACTTCGTCTAACATGGCGCTGTAGACTCTCTTTACTCGAGAACGCGGTACCGCAAAGATCACATTTTGGCTTAGAGTTAACGATTTCACCTTTGGGAGTTTTCTGTCTGGAGTTATCGTGGTATACTTGTGCCGGTCTATCCTTTGACGCAACCAGCGAAACTGCTCGCGGCGCTTTGATGGGTTGATTTTCCGTACGATTCTCATTCCCTTGACGATTCGGGCTGGCATCTTTAGCTTCAGCAGTTACAACCTTTTTGTGGCATTGATTGTTTTTCTGGCTCACTAAGGTGCCCGGTTCAGGGTGTGCCCGTCTCGGCTCGATAGGCAGTTCCTCAGGTCTGGGCGCACGATATTCGCTATGCTCGGCCTTTTGGTGACTTTGTAGAGCAGCGACTCGGGCAAATCTTCTACCGCACTCTGGGCACTCTGTGCATTTTCCTATTTGAAGTTACCACAAAGCTTGTAACAAAAGATCAAACTCGACTCACTGTTCTTTTCGTGCCTACGAAGTAGAGCTATCGCCTGAAACTCTTTGCCACATTCTTCGCATCGTGGAAGAGGTCGATTTTCACTATGGTCAGGTTCCGCATCATCTTCTGCTTCAGCGGATCTTTGTAGTTTCAAACTTTCAACATCATTTTCGGCAACCGGTGGTGTTGGAGAGGCTTCAGCTCCTACGATGACTTTTGATTGACCCGTACTTTTCTGTTTGAGAATCGGAGTTTCCGCGACCTCTGTAATACGACTGGAAACAACTTCAGGCGATCTTTTGGGAAACAGCAAATCCTTACTGTACTTTGCACTCGCCCTTGCTTCGGACAACCTGACGAAATTTTCCGTTTGCACTAACGTTCTCTGGTTGCTATTGCCAAAAATTACTGCGTCGTAGATGTGGAATGATGCATGCATCCAACTACTGCAATTATTAGGCCTGCTTGTTTTTTTCACATTTCTTTCATCCTCAACAAATGTTGTACCTGGCGGATAGATTTCAAATCCATACCGGGACTTTGTTACAACAGAATCGGCTTTCAAGCTTAATGCAGTCTGGAAAATATCTTGCAGATGTGCTCGCCTGTCTTTCCAACATTCTGATTTCTCCCCCCAAGTGTGGAACAATCCATCTTCTGAATTGTATGGTGTGCTTGCGAACAAGGGAGCGACTGCATTAGAGAACCTGGCCGCTAGATCTGTGGCTCTTTTAGGTATTGATTCCTCTTTGAGCCATTTTCCTTCGATGAGAGCGCGATGAGCTGCTATGTCCAAGCTAGAAAGCTTGCTTTCCCCGCCTATAAAGTTAATACTCTGCATTGTTATTAACGGCGGGACTCTCACCTAAACTGGAGATAATGTGCCTATAACTTGATAGAATGCGAGGGTTTGAAGGGGCGAAGTTTGGAAACCTTGACATGAAAACCCAATCTCTCAGCGCAGCCAACACAAGAGCTCTGATGCAGACTTGAGCACCGAATTTCTTTGTAATAATCTCGACTTCATTTCTCCCAATGGCGGTTTCGATGTCACTATTGAAAGCCGAAAGTATAAGGTTACGCAAATCGCTTGGCATTGAAAATATCTTGGGAAAAAGTTGCGGAGTATTGATGTGATGACAAGAGATGGAGGAGAGTTCGAATTGTATCTGATCTATTGCATCGTCGATCGTGTCGTGTCCTATATTCAGGCTTCCTGGTAAATCTAAATCGGCAAACTCAGAAAACTTGTGCATTTCTCTATTTTCTTTGGTCAATCGGTAGATTTCCTCAAGGTCTTCAAATTGTCGGGTTTCTAATGAAACATGGGCATCGCGTTCTAAAGCTCTTTGTTCTTCCTCTTGACGAACCCTTCGTGCCTCATTCAGGTGTTTTAATTGTGCCCTCAAATCTCTGATCGTTCCTTGGGCCTCGACTTCCATTATGCTGAGCTTCTCAGACTCTGCTTGCCAAAGCTCTTGCATTTGAACTATCTCTTGGTTATGTTTCTTCTCCAATGACCTCAGACGCTTTGGCCAGCTATCTCCATTTGCTGTTTGGCCTAGCAGATTATACTGGAGTGCTTGAGATCTGGCTCTTGTGAGCTCTCCGCCATTGCAAACTGCAGCTTCGGTTGAAGTGGTTGCCGGTTTTTGGGTTGGCAATCGGGAATTTACAACTCCGTTCATAATATCAGCTTCAACCGTCTTTGCAGATACTTTATCCTATGCACCAGATCAATCAACGTTATGTGCTAATGACAAGAAAAGTACATACCTTGCTCGAGCGAGGCTTTTTGAAAGGTGGGAGATCCTCGTCTGCTTTCTTGGCTTTCTTGCTACGCTTAAGTCCCCTCTCATTCTCCTCCATTGGAGGGAGGTCCCTCGAATTCTTCGTGGCTTTCTTCTGCTTTCTATGACCCTCCATTTTTGAAATAATGAGCAGCATTAATGAATCGCTGGAATTGCCGTCAACTTTCGTTCTAATGCTCTCGCGCATCTCGCCTGGAAGCTTGGTCATGTAAGCAGATCCTTTACTTATCATATCAGCGAGGGACATTATTTGATCCGAGTCCTCACTCTGATCACCAAATCTTTCCCATAGATCGCTTAGATGTTCCGTCACTGCATCGCGACTGGTGAAGCGGGAGTGCTCAATCATGTGGTCGAGTGTGTCTTCCTCGGCTCCTGCTTTATGCAGCTTGCAAAAGTCAATCCAAGCAAGTAGCTCAATATCATCCTCCTTGTTCCAGATCAAGGGCGTCATGTTTGGTATCGGATTCAATATTTTGAATCTTCGTGATAGGTGTTTGAGGTATATGCGGACAGATAAATCCAATATCGTGTAAATCCCAGCCACCAAGCGCATTCTCATTGTCAGTAAGTTTGCAATTCCAAATTTTGTGAATCTGATAGAATTTTGGATAGAAATAAATGCCAGTGTTTTCGTCATACCTGAAAGATGTGGCGTCCCTCCTGCGGCAACTCATTTTGCATCCGAGCGTCCATCCTATCAGATCACTTCTCCCGCCTAGTACTGTTTGTATGGATAGTATCTATCCGTTTGCTCGAAACGAAAAATTCAATCTAATGTTTAAGTTTGCTGTTCGAATCGCACCAATACCCCACAGTCATAAGTATACGGATGATATAATCCGAAAATATGTACCAGAGCCGATCATGCCCCTGCCTCTCCAGTACATACCCCGCTCCCACATTTGTTACTCCAAGGATAAAATGATACTTCCTTCTTCTCTTGGATGATCTTGTGAGGTATATTACTTTTTATTCAAGGTAGCCTACTTCCCTGTTACCTTGGAGATATGCCTTATAAAGTACCTTTTACGATTCATTCTGCAAGATGCCGACCTCCAATAGGAATCGTAGCTGCTGATATATCACTTCTGTTTATTTTTCAAAACGAGGCCTAAGAACTTGCATATTCAAATCCGCAGCAGGCTTCCGTTCTATCGGCCTTATCCCGAAATATGAAGATAATAAACCACATGAGGCGCATCTCCCTCTCGTTTTCTTAATTTCTCTATCTCTGAAGCATCATTCAAAGCTTGGCTATACATCCTTATACTTCTACGGGCTAAAAGTCAAATTTTCGGAGCCTATGAAATGTCAAAGAATATGGCAACAAGAGGAGATCCTTCGGGGTTGAAGAATCGCAATGTCTCCAGACAGACAGTGCCAGCTCGACGTGGAGGCGAGTCACAAAATCAAGGCAGCAGGATGACGCATTCTCCGACCCCAAGCGCTGCTATATCGGTGCGGAGTTCCAATATGCGATTACACCTCATTACCCCAACAGACAAAGTTGTTGTTGGTTTAGACTATGGAACTACATTCACATCTGTCTCTTACAGCATTGTTCCAATCAACTGTGGTAATATGAAAGGCTCTGCTAATGATATCTTGAGTGTGATCAACTGGCCAAGCGACGGAGAAGATGGCCAGAGGAAGCAAGTTCCAACAGAGAGTTGGTACTCACCAGAGCCGGTCGAGCGGCATCGGAACGATGAAGATCAGATATTTGATGAGAATCTATTCGATTTATCTCAAGGACAACATCCATTGCTTCTTGGTGGAGTAGGTGGAGACACCATCAATGAGCCCGAAGATTCGGAAATGGAAGATGAACTTTCTGTCGATTTTCTTTGGGGGTACAGCGTACCATATCAAATGTACAAGGCAAATTCAACACGAAGTCAGAGACGTCTCGTGAAGAGAGCTAAACTCATGTTGGTGGAAACCGAGTACACTAATGAAGATCGAAAGGGTCTTCGAAGCACATTAACTGGCCTTCTCAAGGAAGGCATCATACGAAGACACGGTATACGATCCAAAACCGAATCTGATATGTGGGATGCTGTTGATCCAATCTCAGATTATATCGTGAAGGTATTACAGCATACCAAAGAACAATTGAAAAAACTTCATGGGTTCACTGATAAAACCCCTGTGGATTTCGTCATGACTGTACCTACTGTCTGGTCCCCAGAAGCTTCCCGTGTACTTCAAACGTCTGTCAAGACAGCCATTCAGGCGACCACCTTCGGAAATCCTTGGAGAACAACTGCGGACAATCTTTTCCTCATCTCTGAGCCTGAAGCTGCCGCTACGTTCCTCTTGGAAAGTTCAGAGGATATTTCTGTGAGGTCTTGTTGGCACATTTTCAAACCCTTAGCTAATAATGGTATAGCTTGGTGAGACTTTCATTATCGCTGACTGCGGCGGTGGAACTGTCGATGTCGTCACATATGGAGTCAGCAATCGGTATCCGCTACGTCTGCAGGACGAAAAAATCCAGCCTATAGGTCAGTTGAAGCAGTTCTTCAAGAATCTCATAAAGCTAATTCTTGAGCTTAGGGGATAATTGCGGTTCCAGCTATCTTAATGACAATTATAAAGACATGTTACTTAATCGCCTCCAAGACGAAGATTATCTCTTCAGGAATGGCGATAACCTTGAGTCGATCGTCAATCGATTGATACCAGACTTTGAGAATGAATACAAGAGACGAGTTAATGTCATGAAAAGGTGTGGTCACAGGGTTTATATAGCTGGCTTGCGCGGTGATGAACAAATGAATCGCGTTGGTCTAGCGGAAAAGCGTTTCGAGGCTAATTATTTACACATGACTTTGTATGTGTAACCCGCCCATGTTTGACCAAAACAATTTCACTAACATGGTCTCAGGAGTGATTATAAAAAAATCTTCTTTCCTCTTCTTAAACGTATCTCAAATTTGCTGGAGAACCAGATTCGACAAGCTGTAGAAAAAAAACTTGTGGTCAAGGTATGTCCCAAGACTACTAAAAGCAACCCAGTGATTATCTTACTGAATTCTCAAAGAAAGTATTCCTCGTTGGTGGCTTTGGTGGTTCTTCCTTGAGAAGTTATCTCAAGCACTGGCTTGCAGACGAATCTGCGAAACTTAAATTAAATATCGAATTGGTAGCAGATAGGCACAAATGGTGAGATCAATATCTTTTAGCCTGCCCAACAAGCTGACAATTTAAAGCATTACAGCTGTAGCATCGGGTGCTGTTCTTCGTGCTCTTGATAAGAAAAATGGGCCCCAAAGAATTTCCCAATCAAGCTATGGTTTCCTCCGCCATGAGCCATGGCAACCTCGAACATATCCCGGGCATGAAAGTGCCAGGCCAGATGAGAGTGAATTGGATAGTGAAAAATATGTAGCCACAATCGATTACTTCATGGTCAAGGTAATATGTTGAGTCATTTAATGTTCTTGACATTCGTCCTGATGATCAATAGGGAAACTCAATCCGTCTAGACCATCAATTTTCTCTATTTCCTACCTATCACACTTTTCCAATCGACGAAAAGAAATTCCTCTGTGAAGAAATTCTCTATGTTTCTGACACCGCTACAGAATCTCACTACAGTCGCAGGAATCTTAAAAATGCTGGTAAGTAACCGTAAACTTCACGTGAATTAATCATTATGTCATACTAACACAAACTAGACGCACAAATCGCCGGCCGCATCATCGTAGATATGACGTTTCTCCGCGACAAAGGTATCATCAAACCTGTATACCCTGAAGAAGGTATGGAAGGGAAGGAACATTATCGAGTTGAATATGAATTAGTGGCCAAAGTCGAAGGGAGAGCGCTCAGATATGAGGCTAGATATCCAGCTGGAGAAGGTGGGAAAGTACGAGGCGAGGGACAATTCAGTATTGCGGCTGCTTCTAAGGAAGGAACTGCTTAGTATGCATTTCGATCGATGATTTCGGATGTGTTTAGAGATATTGGATTGACTAGTAAGTAGTATTGGATAGTTTTATACCCAATTTTACGATACCTGGATACTCGTTGTCGCTGACTCCTTGACTGTTTTCGTGATTTTCGTAATAAACAAGAAGCTTGTGAAACCAAGGCAGTAAGTGTCCTTGTATAGACCTTCTTATCCATTGGTCGCAAAAATCATTCTATCGGAACTTCTTGCTTGTGATTTCGCTAGTAAAGTACAGATATTACTGGTACACTATCAATTATTCCACTATGAAATTGAAGCTGAACCCCACACCACCGAAAGAAAAAAGAAAACAGGAAACTGTTGTGATAGCTAGTAATTACCAAAAGTAAAAGTAAAAAAAGTAAAAGAATGGAAATGTTGAATACACCCGGCATTCAACTAAACTTGCTACTCCTTTTTTCGTCTACTTTCTTGATACTCAGCCTACCAATGAAATATACAAGATATCTCCGAAACAAGAAATGCACCTTGTCGCAAAAGGAAAGAAAGAATACCTCCCCTAAATAAGTAGAGAGACGATCTCCTGTCAAGGTAGTCAAATCCTATACCATACATACTGCATATAAAAGTTTAAAAGCTTTCAAAAACCCAAAAACATAAGGATTTTGCAACTGCCGTGAATCGAACACGAACCTCCACCTTGGAAGGGTGGAATCCTAACCATTGGACCACAGAAGCTAGGTAGCTTATTGAGCTGTTTGCTTATTTTGCTGTAGATTTCCAGCTCAATGTTAGTATATAATCCTATTTTTCAAGCCCAAGCCAATGTGGTTCCCATATATATGCATTTGTGGATTAAAATGTGGGGGTGACCTCAATCGGACATCGGCTATTGGCCCTCTGTTATGGTCGATAATATTGTCTTTTGCGTTTACTTCATACGCTAGATAACTCAGGACAACGACATATCTCCAACGTATGCACTTACTTTTCAATTCCATGACACAAGCCAACAACAATTAAACACTTGCTCTGATACAATGAAGCTCAAGCTATGAAGCTTTCGTTATTTGGTCTGCATAAGTTCGGTTTGTATTTAGTGTTCGACGTTCTCTCTCGATCAAATGCTCACGTAATACCACGAAATCGCAAAAAGATACCATGTTAACATATCATGATTTGACATGGGATAAAAACCACGAACAAGAGGATGCAAACTCTATTTTAGTTACTCTACCTCGATATGTCAAGAAGTCAAACATCGACAGCGTTGAAGCTATAATATCCTAAGTGGGGTACACGCATCTTTCAATCAGCCGCATACTTCGTATGCCTTCAAGTGTTAACACATATCTGTGCATTCACCAAGTCTCGGCTTGTTTATTCGGAAAACAATGCATATTGATTGGTTAATGACATTGTAAAATTGTTTAAAGCTTCGTAGTTCGAAGTAGCGCGATAAAGTACCACGCTAACCTTTTTCCTCGGAGACAACAATTGGAGTCTGGGCACGTCTAAATCTTGAAAACATCGTCAATTCTTGATAATGTGCCTCACTTCTTCTAGATTCATACCCAATTTGGGTTTCTCATGTTAGGTTGCCCTCAAAAGCTATTGAGATCAAATGTACTACAGTGTACAATTTTGCCTCGGAAAGTTTCGTCCTCTCCCAATGAAAATCTATCATGATCTAACTCCAAGCCCCCAAGCTACTGAACAATTTGTCAGAGAAGAGTGGTATTATCGATTGATGCTATTTACCACGAAATGTTTCGATTTCATCCATTTGTTAGTCAGAAATATTGGATACCAAGAGACGCGGCACCTTCTTGCTCATCTTGTCGTCGACTAAATTATACTTTACCATGTTGCTTCCAAGGTTTCTCCTGTCAGAGCTCCACCATTGTATGAAGTTCCAACTTCTGATCGACTGGTATCGATACATAACTGGTTACTTCACCATTTTGTGATTTTAGATCTAGTCGATGTTCAAATGACATGATGTAATAAGACTTCGCCTTTCCTTATACGACTAAAGTGCACATCTGACACCATCTTCGAGGGTTATGATTGCTGGATATGATTTCCTAGCTTGATCATTTTTCCTCAGTAGCTTTAAGGTATCACTAGCTCGAAAGCCGAAATACTATAAAAATGCATTGCTCTCCCACATTCCTCTTATTTTCTTCATTTCTTCTTCTTCATTATCAATTCTTCGTGTACACCAAATTCTGTCCACTTCGACAAGCTTTTGCTCGGAGCTTCCCAACGCCCTTCGCATCAACCCGAGGAACAGCGAACAATAGATTTCTGTAATATTTTCGCATCCACTCACACATTTGTCACTTCTTATTTGGACTCATTACTTCTTACACATATACACTTATCACTTCTTATTTACACTCATTACTTCTTGCACATACACATATACACACATAATTCCAATCATCATATCACTATTACTCTAGGATCTGATAATAAACTCGTTTACCTTTAATTCTAATCATACATTCTATTTCCACTCCATCCTACCTTTCACTCTACATTACATACACCTCCACGCCTACAATCTATACTATCACTTTCAAATTCAAATATACTCTTTACTTTCATTTCTGATCGTATCTCTTCTATTCCGACTCAAAATGCGAGGAACAAACGCTCTAGATGATGATTCCATTTACTCAAAGCTCCCGAGCGAAATTGCTGATTTACGTCGTAAGGCTAAAGCTGCCGATTTTAAGGCTATGGTTTTGGAAAGGATCAAGCTGTTCAAGATAGTTGACAGTCAAGGAACAGACGTCAGTCAATCAGATAGAGTCGCCGCATCCAAGTTGTTAGGTTTGGACGGAAATGCGCCAGAAGAGGGGAAGACGAAAACAGATGTTCTCAAGAAAAAAATGACACTTGAAAGGGAGATTGCAGAGTTGATGAAGAGGAAGGCAGAGTTTGCGAATCAATTTCGTATATTGAATGAGAAATTGGAAGAGAGATTGGAAGAGGTGGCGAGAAAAGAAGAATTTATTGATGGAAAGATAAAGAAATGGACACAAAAGAATTTTACGGCGCATATAACGGAGCGATCTCAGAGAGAGAAGGGTGCTTTACAAGAAGCAGAATCAGCAGCGTTGTTTAGAAGAGAAGAGGAGATGCACGAAAGAGAAGCGGAGATGCATAGAAGAGAAGCGGAGATGCTCCGAAGAGAAGAGGAGATGCACGAAAGAGAAGCGGAGATGCTCCGAAGAGAAATGCAGGTCATTGAAGAAGAGCAAAGCTCGTTACGAGTTCAAAGATCGAGAGAAGCAGTATTGTTTCCTTTTTTTTGAAAGGAGAAGTGAAGCCGAGGAGAAAGAGAAGAAAGAAAACGATTCGGAACGAGATTTGTGAAGTTGGAAGAGATTGAGAATCTTCTTGTTCGCGGACCGCATGCATCAGATAAGAGACGCGCAAAGCAACAGAAGATGGTCCAAACACGATCTCTTTTGAGCGAACTGAAAAATCCCCTGCCGATTGGAAATGACTGTTGAACCAGCATCACCCATCACCTGACTCTTTTTTCTTCTTCCTGATTTCCTCATGGCGAAGTATCATATCACAGGCGACAATATACAGAAATTACATATCCATATTCGATCATCCGAAGTATCTACTCTCCGCACAAACGGCATGTTATCCCGCCACGATGTGTACGCAAATTCATCTTGCCCTCGTCTCAACACCATCAGTCGCAGCACACAGCGGCGGATTCATACGCGTCGTTTGTTAGCTGCAAGACTTCATGATCATATTTCTGCCCCTGGTCCTGGATATTCCGCTACGAGTTTATTGGTTCTTGCCTTTTCGTTTCCGTTTCCGTTGCCGTTTTGCCTGGTATAGCTCCGCTCTCTTCCTTCTTCGACGTTTACGACATCCATTGAAACTATTCGATCTCTACAGTTTTCCAGCCTCACTTCGCGATAAGGTCAACCACAACACAATGCATTGTGGCTCGTCAAATACGTTTTCCGATTCTTCCTGGCACTCCTTTCTGGCGATGGTGATTCCTGATTCCGATTTCCTGGCGTTCCTTCCTGGTGAAAGGAATCATAAAGTGGGAAAAGGTGGGGATCTTGGCGGAAGGAATCATAAAACAGCAAAAAAAGATGAAAATAATAAAACAGCAAAAAAAGTTGAAAATAAATAAATAACAAAAATACTGATCAAAACACTCTTTCCCGTTTTCTTGAATTATCATTCAAGTGATTTTTCCCTGTGTATTGAGTGTGTGATAGATTTGTGAGGTGTTGATTACGTGTCTTCTTGGTTTGCTGTGATTACCTGGGTAGGTGGTGGTGGTGGTGGTGGTGATGATGGAGTGTACTCCCATCTCCCATCTCCATCAACCCCCAAACCCCCTCAACGCCTCCCCCACCACTCCCACCATCTCCAACACCTTCTCATCCTCTAATCTCCTCCCCACACACTGCAGCACCACCGGCGTCCCATGATAAAACTCCTCCTCATAATCCCTCTGCAACGCCTCATCTTTCTTATTCAACCCCCTCCACTCCCCCCCTCTCTTCACATCCACCTCCTTATCCGCAAACCCCACCGGAAACGTACACGCCGGATAATCCAACAAATTCCACACTCCCGTATAATTCACACAAAAGATCTCCGTCTGCGTAATCCCCAGTCTCGGGGCTGTCCACGGACTCGCAGGCATAATAATCGCATCCATAACTCCTTTTCCATCATCTCCAGTACGAGTCCAGCGATCGAGATATGCTTTTTGAAAAGCATTTCTGCGGGTAATCATTTCTCTTAGTTTTGTAGGTCCCAGTGTTCCATGTTCACCCTGATCATAGGCAAATTCATAATTTTTCATACTTTCAAAGACCGGCTCGTCGTGTTTACGCGTCAATTCGAGGATCGCGGCACCGCCGAGAGTGTAGAATGAATCATTCATTTCTTTTGCCATTTCCGGATGATCGAGAGGTTCCCATTCGAAGACTTCGTGGCCGGCTGCTTCGAGGGCTTTTTTTGTGAGTGCCAAACCGCGAGCGATAGGTGGATGAACACTGATTTCGCCGTCGTTGTCGGAGATGATTCCGATGCAGAGTTTGCGACCGGGAGGCTGGATGGTGTTTTCGCGCCAGGGAATGGGGAGACATTTAGGATCGTATAGCCAGGGTGAGAGAGAGGTCGATAGAAAGGCTTTACAGTATAGTTGGAGGGTTGAGAGGGATTTGGACATGGGGCCATTATTTGAGTAGATGAAATCTTGTCCCGATATACCCGATTTAGTACCATAGATGGGGAATCTTCCGAAACTAATGGTGTGTTGTCAATATTTCCGTCTATTATGAAAGGATATCATGTATACATACGTAGGTTTCAAACCAAAGAGACCATTAAAAGCACTTGGAATCCGAATACTACCTCCAATATCCGTTCCAATTCCCAACGGACTGCCTCTCATAGCCAAAAGTACACCTTCACCTCCCGAACTTCCTCCTGAAGTGGTGCCTGTATGATATGCACCATTCGTTTCACCCCATACATTCGAAATTGTCTCCATCATCATCATTGCCACCGGTACTGCTGTCTTGACATAAAAAATGGCTCCAAGTTTTGCTAATAAAGATACTAAAACAGTTTCATCTTCTGGGTTGGTGGAAACATTGGCATAACATGCCATACCAATAGAAGATGGATGAGGTGGTGTTATGAAGCAATCTTTGAGAGATATTGGAAGACCATGGAGTGGACCTATTACTTCACCACTATTGGCGAGATAATCATCTAAAAATTCTGCTCGTTTGATAGCTTCAGGAATGAGAATTTCTGTTAAACAATTTGTCTGTGATCATGCTCAGTAGGCATCTTCGTTTGGTTTGGGGGTATAAGATAACCAACCAATTGATGAGCAACAACAGCAGCTTTAGAAAATGCCTTGGTAACTTCTACCGATGTCCATATCCTCTGTTTAATTTTCTTAAGTATATCTTCCGCAGTCGTTTCAATAATTTCTAATTCCTCCGAGGTAAAATGACCAGATGATCTTGGAACATTGGTAACATTTCGTGGAAGATTCTCCAAGACTTCTCTAGGAAGAAGATATTCTTTAGGTAAAGCATCAGCTCGACGTTTTTGAGCAATTGTGGCTATTTCCTTATAGTGTTGATCTGTTGATAGATGTTGAATTTCGCCCATTGTTGTGGCAAGAGGGAAGATAGTAGTGGTTGTTTATTTTAGATTTTAAAGAGTATTTCGAGAAAAAAAAGTAAATGATAGGAGGTAGAAGAGAAGTAAAGAGGATCTGATATATTATTGAATAGAAGCACTAGGTCATTGATCGATAGCAATGAGTTACATATCTTCTCTTCTTGAATTGCCGGCACGTTCGCGATACCTAGCCGCATACCCCGCCGGCGCTTGAGAAGTGGGGTTTCCCGATCTCGGCAAAAAGTCCTGGCAATTGATATCAATTGTAAGATCATCAAAATTAGATAGATGAAGCACGAAAGAATAAATGAACGGCACTCATAAGGTATCTTTGTATTAATATTTAAAGCCGGCGATAGAAATCATGTTTATCATCGTAAATACTGCCAAACAAAAAACCCTTAACTCGCAAACGCCACCGCACGCTTCGAATTTATCCCCGCAGCCTTGGTATTTACATTTAAAACCCCCACATTTGATATTAAAAGATTAACATCTGTATCACTTGCCGCTGTCCCTGAAGTAACCAGTGCTATTTGTTGATCAGCAGTTTCGCATGCGTGAGTCGTAACTTTATTCGTTACACTGTACTGGCATTAGCATCATCTTTATTACATCTCGTTCCAAGTCCTTTTCAGAAGGATGATGCGAAATTCCAAACTTACAAAGCAATAGCTCCCGCACTTCCAGTCCCATCATTGAGGTTGGCCTTTGAGGCTGTGTTTTTCGCTCGGCCAGCATCTGTACAAGCGCTGATGGCAGCAGTCTCGGCAGCGGTCAATGAAGCAGCATTTGCACCGCCAGTACCAAGCTTAGTGATAGCTACCATAGCATCGGCCGGTATGGCGAGAGAGGATGGGGCTGTCACTCCCGCAAGAACGGTGGCTACATTCGTAGTGCTGAGAACGGAAGCGGATGTCATGCCGAGAATGGCGAGAAGTAGAATAGCTGATGTTTTCATGATTGTAGAGTCTATGGAAGTGAATGTGTATGTGTACAATGCGCACTAAATCAAATCTGCAAAACAACAAAAATCATGCAAAAACAATTAAATTTGAATCTTCAAACTCAAAGTTGACTAGCGCTCAGAAAAGGAACAAAAAAATACAGCCCACAATACACGTCCGCCGGGATCATCTCAACTTATAGAGATGAACACAATGCGACATAAGACGAGATGGTGGTTACTCTTACCTGTGAAACACGGAGGACTTCGCCTAATGATACATCCGTGGTGTCTTGATCTCAAGCGAAGGAGGTGTTGACATTAACTTCGCCTGAACTTCCAGATGGTGAGGATGGGGGGTGATGATAATCATGAAGCGAAACGGCTCGACAGCATGATTTCCTAGGGTAATTGATTTCCCAGATGTAACGTGAAGTTGAACGATGTCTACCTAGGTACTTTCTTGACAGTCCCTAAGTAGGTAGGTAATGCAACATGGAAAGAAATTGAGGTCAATCGATCAAATCACATGTCGAAAGATATGCCATGCACAGTAGTAGTTGGAAAAAATGTATTGAATTTTTAATTCTGATTGAAAGAAGCTATACATCCTCCAGTCCTCAACCTAGTGAGAAGTAGAAAATAAAATACATGGTGACCCCGAATAAAATATGCAAAATGGGAATGCATTTGTTTCCATCATCTAAACCTACGTTCCTTTGAAGAAGAGGAGGTAGGAGTTATGTGAGGAAGTAAAGATTTGATCTGCCATCATCTATAGACGTGTGAACCCAGGGTGTATTAGGGAAAACCGCATATGCTCAAATGGGGTGCACGAAGACACATCCTCAAAAGTATTCATGAAAAGATAGTAGGTCGAATAATTCATTTCTTATCGACGCCATATTCCCATGTTTATGTTTCCCCATCCCGAGTATTCGCAAACGCCATCGTAGCCATTAGACCGATTTGAGAGGAGACATATTATGCTGAAAGGATAGCGTTAGTAAAGAATGTCGACAAGACCGAGTAATCGAGTACTAACTGTCCAAGTAATCGGCTGCCATCAATAACTCTAGGCACAACTCTGCAGGAATTTCCATGTCTGGCACATTCTCCGAGTTACGATACTTGTAGTTGTAGTAAAAGTATTCGGCGACCCTCTCAAGGACGACACCACTATTCGAAGTCATAGTTAGTATTTGAATGATGTTTTATAGCAAAGCCATGTTAGACAAGATGATGTTGATGTTGGCATTGAAGGCAGGCTAATCATATAATGCCATTCATCTAAGTTTTAGATGGTTGATGGTGGATGGATGAGGAAGGAAGCAAAGCTCTTGAGGTGGAAGAGAAAAGAAATCTGGCAGAAATTTTAAGTCGGCTTAAAGCGGGTCTCAGATCAAGTGTAAAAAACGGCCATTCAGTCCACGGCAATCCCAAAGTGGAAAAGAGGGTCTGTATCGAAATAGCTTCTATCATCACAGACGCCCATTTATTCTTTGCTGGATGCCACAGAATATTCAGAGTATCCAAAGCATTGTCGTGTTTGTGTTGCTTGTGTTGTTTATCGAAGAATCGTGTTGTATGTGGACTTCAGAGAAGGAAAAAGTTAGGCATACCTGATCTCTGAGAAACGGCAGATTCCTGTCTGAGACTCTTCCCAACCACCTGTACATGAATGAAATAAGTATTGGTTCAAGTATGATAATCACTAACCATGGGCAAAGTTAGATTTGTTGAAGGAGGGGCAAACAAACTGGACGGATCCAACATCTTCTTGATCGCAACACTGGTACAGGCAGCTTCTCTCAAAACAACATACTCGAATCCATCGCAAGACACGAGGGTTACATATTTGCTTTGACCTGGTTGTGCTGTTGCCATGATTAAAAGATATTGAGGGTGATGAATGTTGTGTAGCAATTGGTGGGTTTCTCTGAAGTGGCGACGTGATATATTCCAAGGTTCTTTGAGGTTACCGTATGTGAACATGAAGATTCTACCTTATCCACAACAGGCTATTAAGCGGGAAGGCGTTAGCCATGACAAGGCTGTGAATCTGCAACCAAAATATCACCAGATCTTGAAAGGCTTGTTACTATATTTGTTACTATATTATTGTTCTTGCCATTGTTATTGTTATTTTGTTTCTACTCTGATTGGTATTGTGTTTATATTTTGTCGTCTTGAACCTCGCTCGCCCTTGAACGATGATTTACCTACCCTCACCCAAGGTAAGAAGATCTCAACCACGCGACAACCTTCTAGATATGGGCTACACTACTCGGATAAGGTTACTTTGTACTTAAAACTTTATATTAAGGTCAAGATCTGCTACAACCTACAGCCTACCTAGTATTTCCCTACTAGGTAGCTACTAGATAAAAACAGGAGACAACTCGGTACGAAAACGCGAGTCCGAATCCGACGCTCAATTCATGATACCGGTTTATAAGGAGCAGGCCATCTATTCGATCCTTGTACTGGTTCAATTCTACATGCCCACGATGTACATACCCTCGCTACCTAGGTATAGACAAAACCTACGAGCTACTCCTATTCCGCAGCAGTTTATGCATGCTCTGCGAGATGAAAGTATATAGCGAGGGGATAAGGTAGTACGGAGGATTCAAAGACGAATTGGAAATTGAAGGCGAATCAGTTGCCCGATCCAAGTCTGGTATCCATACGCGTATCCCGTCTAATCCAGTTACATGTTCTCTCACATATGTACTTGTCTTAAATCTTTTCCTACTTTGGTCCACGAGTCAACTATAAACAAGCTCTCGGACAAGATATCCTCCCATTTTCCATTTGATTACCTAACCACCTCTATCCCAACCACTCAATAATGGGTCGGCCAATTTGCAGTGCTCCGGATTCCCGAGGAAGCACAACTGGCAATCTCCTTGAGTTCCCACTCATATTATTCCCCTAACATGATATGCACATCGATACTATCAATACGGGCTCGATACGATACTATCAATACTGGCTCGAGACAGGCTAATTTGGACCCCTCAATATGGGACGCTTGTTACTTTTATTATACCTTTATTGCTTTGTTTAACTTTTCCATCGGTGTCGTGGAACATGTGCTCTCCTTTATATATTCCATACTCCGTACACTCGACATGCTATGTTATGTTACCATAATGTAATGTATGGATGTACTGAGTATTATCCCCCTTTCAAGTTGAATGGCACACGAGTAATCACTTATCATCTGTAAGAACGTTAGGAAATCGCCATGGACTAGGTAAAGTTCCTATGAAGTCTGTATGTACCTACTTTGGTAGCATGGCCATTCATACCCTATGTCCACCTACTTCATCGGATGTATACAAGCATCGAATAATTTGAAGTCGGTTGATAGCTTAATGGAAATTGATCCAATGGGCAGCTTTGCCATCAATGCCATGCATTTCTTTGATTTGGTTTAAGCATTATTTTAGGATCAGTCTAATCTATATTTTGACATAATTGTGGACGTCATAAATGCTACTATATCCTAGTCTTTGCTAACTTTCCTTAGGGCTCTATTGGCCGCGGTCTAAAGTATTTCTTTTTTATCTTTATTTCATTCTCTATCTTCCTTTTTCATTCTCTATACATCTTCATTTTTGATACCTGCTTGCTATTAATCATGGCGGGTGTCGTTGGCGCCGTTGGGCGTTTCTTTCTTCACATATACAGAACTCTTCTCAACAGGTATGGGAATGAATTTTTGGAAAACCCTCTACTTTTCAGTATGATCTCATCAGAAAAATACTAACATGTGTCTAGACATTCATTTTTTGGTTTACTTAGACATATTTTAATCAACATGACTTTTATTCTTATGTGGATAACTACTTTCAAAAATGGTAAATTCAGATCTACCCTCAATTGATACCTTTCCATACTAATTGTATTTTCAAAGCATGGCGAATCGATTCCTCAATCCGGCCTTTAATTGATGTTAGTTACCTTGAAACTTTGGATAGAAGAGTTTTTGGATTTTCAATGTTCGGTCTTGCATCACAATTCACTTGTTCGGTTATTGGAATACTTTGGATGTATACACTCACCCGAAAGAAGATATCGATAATCGCTGGACTACCTCCTCTTCTCCTTAATATCCTCTACGCACTTTCCCACAACCTCTCCGAATCCCTTGATGTTTTCGCTTGGCTATCGTATGGTGTTATTCACTTCATATCTCCCTTCCTCGCCGCATTTTGGCTTTGGCTATTTGCACCCCCGGGAGTTGTGTCTATGTTCGCCTGGTCTTTCGGTATTCAAAATTGTCTAGGAATAATTACCCATCTCTCCTTCCCCTCAGCCGCTCCTTGGTATGGCGATCAATACGGCTATCCTCTCCCACCTGGAAACTACAGCATGCCCGGTTCCGCCGCTGGCCTCGTGCGCGTCGACAAAGTCCTCGGAACCCACATTTACGCCAATGCATTCAAAGCCTCTCCCTTAGTTTTCGGCGCATTTCCTTCTCTACATGGGGCATTCAGCTGCTGTTGCTTTTTCTTCGTAGGCCGCTACTCTAGAAAGGGAACTTTCATACTCGGCTTCTACGTATTATGGCAGTGGTTTTCGACAATGTACTTGCGTCACCATTGGCGGATCGATCTTCTAGGCGGACTCGCTTATAGTGCATTTGCTTTTTCACTTTTCTACCGCAGTTTGCAGAAAATCGATAGGGCGTATGCGACGGGAGTTAGTGGGGGAAATGGTTGGCAAAGACTTTGGGAGGGTACAAGATTGCAGTATTGGTTTGATAGGAGACCTGCGCAACAGGGTTATGAGGTGCTCTTGGAAGAGCAGGAATATAATAAGGAAGCAAGGGGAGAGGATAGAGAAACCGAAAGTCCGGGATCATCTCGAGAAGATTTGGAGGGTGCTTGGGTGAGGGATGAGGGCGTTACTTGGACGGTTAAAGATACGGAGAGGAGGTCGAGGTAGGGTAGTATCTGGAAGAGATAATGTTTCCGTGTTGTGCATTGCATGGAAAGAAAAGGTGTAGAAGTACAACAGATGACAGAGCAGCACTGATATATACATGCAGGGCGTTGGAAATTCGGAATGGGATTTAAAACCTAGGTACCTAATGGTGCTGTATATAAATGTTACAGGTATGGAGTATATAAAACGAGTATCAGATGAATATACGAGAGAATAAATGGGAGTATATAAGCATAAAATAGGTATATAGGAATAAACTGGATAATAAATATCATAGCTGGCAAATCTTGGATCTACTTAAACATGTATTCTTACATTCCCCTCCACACCCCTCACTCCAAATACCTACCTACCCCCGCAGAGGTGAGCCTTCATAGATATATAAAATATCCAAAAAGCCCAATAAACCCAGTTAAATACTCAACACCCCAAAATCCATCCATCTTACAAAAAGCCACGAATGAATGTATCATCTCTCCTCTATCCATACCCTCCCTACCTATGATTCATTCCATATACATATGCTTCTAAAAGTAAAAGTAAAAGTGTCTACAAATAATTGATTAGCATTCCTATCTCTTTTCTCATCTCTCATCTCTCATCTCTCATCTCTCATCTCTCATCTCTCATCTCTCATCTCTCATCTCAAGCATAGCATCTCATCTCATCTCATGCCATGTCATGCCATCTATCCTCTCCATCTCATCTACTCTTTCCATACCATAACCTCAAACCATCATCTTAGTATCCCCCCTCAAAACAGATAACTAGGTAGGTATCACCCATCCATCGATAGTTGAAACACATCATATACCTAGGCCATCATATAGTAAAGATTTAGATACATATATGATATGCATGGAGAACAATTATCAACTC
Organism: Botrytis porri; assembly: GCF_014898465.1. NCBI lineage: Eukaryota > Fungi > Ascomycota > Leotiomycetes > Helotiales > Sclerotiniaceae > Botrytis > Botrytis porri. The sequence continues at coordinate 59,115 of NW_024066092.1, forward strand.
TGCAAGAGGTTCATAGGAACCTATAGTATTTTCGACAGACATATGTAGCGGGTAGTCACTCAAGTAAGGGTACGAACACAATCATCTCCTCACTTCACTTCACTTCACCTCACAGGCAATTCCAATCAAGAAAAGACAAATCGTTACTTTTATTTCATATTCATCCATTCTTTCCTTCAATGTGCATCCATTCAGCAATTTGATAAAATGCCATCCCATAAACGAACCAAAGAATCCACTATCTGTGTACCCTAACTCTCACCAAAAAACTCTGATGAATCGAGCAAAAGATATCCATATAAGTCCTTCCGTATCATCTGAGAACTCCTAGTATTGTATCTCTGCTTTCTTGAAATGAAGTTGAATGAAATGAAGGTTGGGAGTCATTCGTCATAAAGGAAATCATCTAAGCGACCTCGGTGATCTTAGCAGCTGGCGCTTCGGAAGCTTCCTCCTCCCCTTCAAGTGCTGGCATTTCGTCGTCATCCTCATCATCTTCACCCTCATCATCCTCGCCCATTCCACCCATTCCTGGCATGCCAGCTCCTCCAAGTTTCGAGAAATCAATACCACCGAAATCTCCACCGGCTCCTCCCATCATGTCTCCCATTCCTGGCATTCCACCTAAAGAATCGATTAGTCTGTTGCCCAGCTTTATGTTCAACCAAATGCCAAAAACTTACCCATGCCACCCATCTGGCTCAAATCCTCCTCAGGAGCCTCATCTTGCTCATCCTCATCAACCCACTTATCGAAATCGGTCTTCAAGTAATGGACCTTCTTGGAATCCTTCAATAATCTAGGCCAGAACTCCTCCTTCAACTCCTTCTTTCTCAAGACAAATTGAGTGTTTTTCTCAGTGTGGTTGTACTTGGAAGCACTCTCATCGATCTCTTCGTAGAATTCCAAGGTAACTGCATATGCACGCTTGAGAGACTCGGAGTAGCCGGAGTATGTAAGAGATTGGGACTTGAGATCGATCTTTGGTTCTTTGACATCGGGAACGCTGATGGTTAAGTAGATGAAATTCTTTTCGGCTTCGGTCTTGTTGGATCTTTGAGCCCAGAGAACTATTTTTAATTGATTAGTGATATGTTCAAAGATCGAGTATACATATGGATATATATCTTTGTGTATGGGTGAGATGAAGTAAATAGCTCTGAGCAGTTACTGGCTCTTGCTTATGAATTTGAGGCTTCGGCCTGCAGTACCCCTCATTGAAAAAGTAAATGTGGGATGGATGCAACAGATTGACCTCAAAAACATATCTAGCCACATAAACCAGCAAAGACTGGTATTTATTTGAAATGGCACAAATTCCAAGCAAAAGCTGAAGTAACCAGGACTGAGTTCTGTGTTGTGACAGTAGAGAAGCCCTATAACCTCTCCATCGCAACACTCGTAAGAAAGAAAAGAGCTGACAAAGCTTACCTTCAGGAGTAGATTCAGCCATTGTGATTGAAAGTCTTTTTGTGTGAAAAACGAACTAGAAGATGTTGTTGATGCGAAAATTGAATTGGGGTATCAAGCAAAAGGTTTGTACAGAGTTGGTATTGTTGTTGGTTGTAGAAGAGAGAAATTATTGAGAGGGGTTTAAAGAAAGGATTGGCGAACTTTCTATTTGTTACTTCTTGCTGTGTGCAGACAAACGAGGCTGGAGCCAGCTAGATGTATGGAACCTGCGAGAACATTAGGGAAGTGAGTGGTAGAGTAGAAGCATTCTTTGATTTACAGTGCATTTACAGTATATGATGCAATTAATTTCCTAATATAGCATTTTTAAAAGATATAAGTCTCATTTTACTGTTTTGATCCATTTCTCCATTGAAGTTTGTAAATAATCAAATTAAATCAAATAAGATAGATAAATGATGTTTTTTTTTCTCTTTTCCCATCTTATTATTAACGAAAACTTAACCCCACGTAGTAGGTGCGGCTCCTGTAGAAAAGGAGAAAAGCGTGAAAAGGCAACGTCACTAACCGCAGACATCTGATTGAGCTTGGACCTAAACTCCAAACTAATACAGCTGGAGTACTATCAAACTACATTGTATCAATGACCATCCATCACTTATCGGCACACTTTCACTTATCACACCTAACCTATTACTAGGTACCTACAATAATTGAACCTTCGACTCAGATTAGATCAATTTAATCTAATACTATCAAATCACCAAAAAAGCCGTCTTCGACCCTGAATTTCTCACTTCAGTAACACGGCTACAACCCTCCAATCCATTCTGGGGGTACATCGCACTTGAGCCATCCATCATGGAATCCATAAGAGCCGTATTCTTCAAACCCGATCCTCAAGTTCAAGTGCGTATATTCCCCATACCATACCATGCCATAGCAATACCATACCCATTCCCATTTTCCCCTCATCCATCCCTCAAACCCCATCTAACCCTCCCCCAGGTCCGCAAATGTAACAACCTCATCCGGCAAAACACCCGCAAACTCGATCGAGACATCGCGACCCTCAAAGCCGTCGAAAACAAAACCCGCAATCTAATCATCGCCGCCAACAAACGCGCCCAACGCAATCCCTCTCAAGCCAAACAAGCCGCTCAAGAAACCCGCATTTTCGCGCGCGAATTAATCCGCACCCGAAATACCTCCCGCAGACTCGTCACGTCGAAAGCCCAATTGCAGAGTGTGAATATGCAAGTTAATGAAGCGTTTGCGGTGAGGAAAATCGAGGGTAGTATCAAGGCGAGTGTGGGCATCATGAAGGATGTGAATAGTTTGGTGCGATTACCGGAGTTGATGGGGACGATGAGGGAATTGAGTCAGGAATTGGTAAAGGCCGGGATTATTGAGGAGATGGTTGGTGATATGATGCCTGATCAGTTGGAAGAGGAAGATGAAGAGGCGGAGGAGGAGGTTGATAAGGTACTTGGTGAGATATTGCAGGATAGAATGTCTAAGGTTGGAGCGACGCCAAGTTTACCGGCAGCGCCTGTACAAGAGGAAGTCGCTGCGGAAGAAGAGGACGAGGATGCCGAGGCGATGTTGAATCAGATGAGAGGAAGATTACAAGCTTTGAAGAGTTAGGTGAGGGAGACATAGGAATTTGGTTTTGTATACCTCATTTGGAGTCTGGCTGGAGTTCGGATTGGAGTTTTGGTTGGATTTCTATATGCTTAGAGGCATTTTTGCGGTGGCCTTGGTTTGGATCAATACAGAGGATTGTTCAGAAATCCTTCCTGGTCTATTACTTTATGCATTTTTACAATATATTGCATGATAATAGATATCTCTCCAAGATTTGATCCAAGATGAGTAGAGCGAAGAGCTTAAAGGTGGGTGGCAGACATCGTTGATAATCATTTCTATTCCGATATCACATCTCATATGGCCATACCCTAAGTAACGCAAGGAAGAAAGTAGTCAATGAATACTAGATGAAATTTGATTCCTATTCTTAAGCATACCATTTCGCTCGTAAAATCATGACTCAAATCTCCCTAGCGAGAATTCATTCCAAGATTGAAAGCAGATCAAGGGTAGAAGTAAACATGATATCCAGTATCCATTCATATCATCAACCCCATTATCGAATTTGGTCCATCCATCGTTCTCTTCCATTCCCATTCTCAATTTCATATCCAAACCAAAGAAATAACAGAAAGAAAAAATATATAACTCCAACTTTCCTTCATCCTTCACCCCGCATTCAAGAATATCGAAATACAAATACAAATAGATAGGCCGTTATTTTCATCTCTTCTCAGTCTTCTCGTCTCATCTCATTTTGTCCTGTTAATATCTTCCCCTGTCAAATTTTCGTCATTTACCCTCCAGTGTGTTGAGCTTTTCTTTCCTTCTGTCCATGCGTCAAAATACCAATGGCAAAGTAAGAAGGGTATCTAGTCGAGTCCCATTGAATAGTAGGAATTGGCATTCAACCAACCTCGAATCGAGGAGGATATAAAGTAATGGGAAGATCCATCCATAAAATGGAAAATTCGCCAAACAAATACTCCGAAGAAAAGCCTCAGAAAATGGAAAAGGGGATCAAGCAGAAAATGCAAGGGAGCAAAGAAGCTCCTACGGACAACATCTAGAATCCCGGATGTAGAGGAGCATCAAGCAATTGCAATTCCTCCAAATACCCTTGTTCCTCTTGCATATTCCTGATGAAGCCCTCCTCACCAGCCTCACCCCACCAGCCTCTCTCAACAACCTCCTTCTTCCTCTGCCAAATCTCACTCGCTACTCCTTTAACCTGTCCAAATGCTCGTCCAGCACTAGGCCACACTTGCCATAAAGTTTTCAAAGCCCCAGTGTTCAATTTCAATTGTTGTTTCAAATCGTCATCATTGAGAGTAGGGTAGAGAACAGACCAACAAGAGAGATGGACTACAGAGGCAAGAGTTACGACGCAGGTAAAGAAATGCGTGTGGCGAATTAAGGGAATGGGGAGAGTTACGAGTTTGGAGATTGATTGGGCGGCAGTAATGGTTTTGGAGGCGTGGATGTTGTAGTTTGATCCGGGCATGATAGGGTGGTGAGGGGCACAGGAGGTGATAGGAGTAGTGATGCTACTGTCTAATTCTGAGAGCTCACGGTGGAGGACAATAGTCGCGCTAAAAGGATACGGGTTAGTTTATGTGGATAAAATTGAGGTGATATTGTGGAGAGGAAAGTGGTAAAGGGTCAAAGAGTAAGAGGGGTTGACGGAAGATAGATAAGTTGAAAACATACGCTTCTGTAATCATATTTGCTTGGAACAGCATCTCATCAAGCTTGCCATCACCACTGACAAGTTGTCTCTTGTTATCTGGTAGATGTAAACGAAAGTTGACAAGATACGCATCAAGACGATCGACGGCGGAACTGTCAGGATGTGGATTGATCATCTTTCCCGTCAATAGTCGACCTAAGTTTCGGATTGCAGAGATACGATATGTGAATGAGGAGTAGCTGTAATCACGATGTTCAAAATCCTCATCGTCAAAGTCTGTAAGGAAATGAGGGGGTGGAATATTCTGATTCTTGTTAGTATGGTAATTTTGAAAGGTAGGTATGACGGGATATTCTCGGGTATCAATTTAGGAAAACTTACTCCATTAATAAATTCACTCTCTTCGCATGGAAGTCCAACTTCTGCGGGTATATCCTTCATAGGAAAGAAACTCTTTTGGTGAACGCCAGCAATCATCCCATCAACCACAAACATTTCCCACCAAGTACGACGCCAACTCTCTTCCAAACTAGACCAACCATTTCCATGCATAGAAGCAAACTCTCTCTTGTTCATTCCCAATTGTAAAGCTAACTCTTGAGCATCAGTAAGGACTTCCAAGGCCTTTTCTTGATATGTATAACCATCAAGTCCAATGCAAAGAATAAGCATTGCCTGAACTTTGAATGCATCCTTAGGACAATCTTGACGATAAATTGCTCGTTCAGCTTCTAGACATAGTGCCGTAGTAGGTGCTTGATCTATGAAGAATGAACCCACATATCTCATAGCAGCTTCTAAATGCTCCAGTTGTTTTTTCTCCTTGAGCAATCTAAGCAGATTATCTCTCGGGAGAAGAAATGGATGTGCGGGCCAAAAATGATAATAAAATGCTTCGATACATTTTTGTCGAAGGTCTAATCCGTTATATTGAGGTTTGTTGACGTCTAAAACCGTTTGATCTCTATTAATAACATAAGACGGAGGATTTGCCGGACCGAACGGTAGCGTCTGCAGTCTATTGTCGGGAGGTGTAGCCAATCCACTGGGAATGTTGGCCGAATTACCGGTGGTATTGATGGTTGTAGATGATGTCCCTGGTCGAACCAACGGACAAGCTCTGGCATTGTTTGATTGAGTTGACGTCGACGCCGCCGTCTTGTTTTGAGCCCCATTACGTCTTGGACCCTTAAAGCCTCGACGACTTCTCACGTAGACACATTCATATTCATTAGTAGAGCATCTAGAACATGGACTAAAGCCATCGCATTTGAGGTGCTTGGAGCGACAAGCGACGCATGCTGACGGGACTGTAATCCGGTCCTTTTGATGGTCCGGGACGACTGCTAACTGTCTTTCGCCTTGTTTCTCAGGCACATGATCGGAAGTTGGTGAGAGTGATGGAGCATTACTCGTCGAAGGCGTTTGGATGGGAGAAATGGAATCCATAGCTCTAGTGGTCAGATTTGATGTGGATGTGGATGAATTGCTCGCCGACCAAAACATATGAGGCACAGAAGTAGAGGTCTGCTGCATTGGAAAGTCAATACTGCAATACTGCAACCCTGGTACAAAACGTCGAATGATTGATGGATATTCTATCCTTGTCCTACGATATTTGACAGGAAATGCTGACTACCGTAGTAATTGTGGTACCTAGCGAGGTCCCCGATGAGCCCGAATAGATTGGGTACAAGAAGGTTTGATAAGTTTAGTACAAACACGTCAATGATATGCTGACCGCGATGTGGTTTGTGTTCAACTGGGTCCAAGTCAAATCCTTATAAAGGGGTGGAGGAAGCCACGAGAATGAAACAATGTTGTGAACTTATGTTGGAAGATGTTGAGAAAACGGACGGGCAGCCTCAATATAACCATGGGGACCTATCACTTCTGGTGCGAACAAGTTGTTATTAAATGCATGCGGAATGGTCCATCCGTTCAATCGATTTTCTATCTGACATACAGTTGTTTAATGCGTAGGTATGCGTAGTTGATGCGTATTTGATGCGTATCTCCTTTCATTTACTTTGGAGCACAAGAAGCAAAGAAATCCTATTGGAGCTGAGTCCCGAGAGTGGTTTAATTCACCACACACGTGACCTTGTTTGTTTTTACATCGATTGATTCGGATTTCCCCTTCGTTATCCGCGATTGATAGAAAATGTCCTCAGCTCTGCATTTTCCTTGCATTCAATCTGCATATAAAAGGTTAAGATTATCTCACATGGGAAACTTCCCGCCATCTGCCATTTTCTCAGCACACACCATACCAGACAAGAGAGGGCTGTGAATCTGTGATGCAAAATCTGCCTTTTGACACCTGCATAGTTGTGGAGAATAATATCAAAAGCGATTGGGTAAGGTATGTGAGCATGGCCACAATGAGGCTGGCTCGCCGGTAGATGAATCTTTATCATTTTATGATACGATGGGATAATGTCCATCTGAATTACACTCAACGGCGTTGCAGTCACTAGTCGATCGTTGTTGTCATTGGGTTTGGGTTTTCTTTCTTCATTGAGCTTGTGTGTTTCCTTCAATATAGTTTCTGAAAAGCTTCAGTTTCACATACAACATCGAAGAAAGATTGTAAGCAATAACATTTTTTCGAGCGCCATCTGCGGATCCGCGGACCTACCCCAGTTTTTCTTTTGCCAGGTTTTCTTTGCCCAGCAAATATCTGTGCAGGAAGTAATTCCGCAGCATCGTGTCTTGATGGAAGTGCTTCCACCGCAACTCGTCCATTACTTGCCGTTATAAGACGACCGGCCCTTTTGGTTCAATCGGTTCCATATACTGGGCCACCCGTGCCGTGATTTGTTTTGACTCGCATACCTCGGTAGTACAATCAAATTTCCCGACACACCATTTCACTTCTTTTGAAATATGGATCCAATCAGTGCTGTAGGTATAGCTCTCAGTGTAGCATCCTTGGCTGGTCAAGTGTTTACAGGATGCATTCAAGGTATATGATTTCCTTGATCTTTCGAATCGATTTATTGGATATTGATATCATTATTGTCAGGGATCCAATTCATTATCACAGCAAAGAATGTTCCTGAAGAGTCAAAATACTACAATTTGAGACTGCGGATGGAACAGCAAAGACTATTTGCATGGAGTGAGACTTCCGGTCTTCTAGACCTTGACCATCAAAATGATCAGAAGATCCGCGAATCCAATACATTTGTCATCCATCGAACCACCATCCTAGACCTTCTTGTTCAGATTCAATGCTTGTTCAAGGAATTTGAGAATGCCCAGAGAAAGAATAAGCACCTCAAGGCTATCCCGGATTTCGTGTCAGATGAGAACTCTATCGATGATCCAGCTAAAGATGCCTCCAGCGCTCATGTACCATTGTCCGAATCGAGAAGGAAATTTATAATGAAAGCTATGAAATCCTTCAAGACCAATACCACGGATCAAATCACCGAGGGGGCGAGGCGTCTTTGGTGGACAGCCTTCGATAAGGAAGCATTTGAGATTCTTCTTCAACGTTTCTCCACTCTCAACGATAATATGACGGATATCCTTGATACCCGTTTGCAAACCGAGATTCATCGGACGACTCAAGATACCAACCGAGGTGTATTACAACTCCACAAAGATCTTTCTTCTCTATGTCAATTGGTAATGGCCCTGAATATTAAATTGGATGCTCGAACATACCACACTCCATCCATTCCCCATGATTATGCGGACGACAACAATTCGGGCTTAAAGCTCTTATCCCAGCTTGCCAAATTCAAGGCATTTAATGAATCAATTAATCCCACGACCGGAAGTTTAACATGGGATGAGGCGACTGGAAATGCTCTTTCATTGGGAAGACCAAACGATGAAAGGACGAGTCTCGAAATTGCTAAGTCTAGCATCCAACTTGCTCCTGAAGAGGATTCGATAGATGGAGATGCCATTAGATGCGAGGCCACATATTCCCACGATGGTATTAAAGAACTAGTATGGATTGAATGGAAAGAGTATGATTTTAGTCCTGGTGCTACCTCTCCATCCCCCCTTATAGTGGACCGCGTTCAGAAACTTGCTGCACTCCTTCACCACGAGCCGAAACCAGAAGCTTTCCGAGTCCCTCATTGTCTTGGGTATTTTGATAACCTTACCTCCGAGCCTAGTTCTCCCTCTTCAGACTCCGAAGACGATGAACCTACCGAGGCACGTATTGGAATTGTCTTTCGAAAACCACATTCAATTGAGACCTCCCCTATTTCTCTCATCCAATTATTCTCGAATTGCCCTAAACCTCAGATCACTGATCGCATAAAATTAGCTCATGCCTTATCTAATTGTTTATTATATCTGCATTCCGTGAATTGGCTTCACAAAGGGTTCCGGTCGCATAATATAGTATTTTTCCCAGTTACATCAAATGATGGTAAACGTCAAATTGTGAACTGGGACCAAGTATATTTAAGTGGTTTTGATTTTGCTCGACCTGCTAGAAAGGATGAAACAACAGAGATACCAGGAGATGGTGAAGAGCACAATATGTATAGACATCCAAGTACTCAAAATATTGGATTTGGTCCAAGAGAAAGTGAGTTGTCATCCCAGAAACTCGGCGGTCAATGGTGCTGATAATGTTTTCAGGCTACCGAAAAAGCTTCGATATATACAGTTTTGGTGTGGTATTAGTTGAATTATGTTTTTGGAAATCAATAACTGAGATCTTGACTGAGATCAGTGGACAATCTTCAAAGAGAGCAAAGAATGTACAAGAAATTCTTATGAGTGAGGAAATGCTATCGAAAATAGGCGGTGAAATGGGTGGGATAGTGGAGGAGGTCGTAAAGAGATGTATAGTTGGTGGGAGAGAGTTAGGAATAGAAGACGGAGAAGATGAGATGGGTGATGAAAGAGTCGCCTCAAAACTCGGAATGAGGTTTTTCGAAAATGTAGTCAAAAAGCTAGGCGATGTCAAAGTGTAAAATATGTACGTACCTTGAAGTATCAATACATATGAGAATCCACATGAAAGTTCAAACTGAACCAAATATCCCACAACCTCACTTTTCGGTTAAAGCCTGAAACGTTTCGAAACAGCACATGTTGTGCTCACACGAACACATTTAGATAATGCTATCGGGTGTAGATTCCATGTTCATACTTACATATATTGAGTAAATATATCTGCACCCTGACGATCTTAAGCACTGCCAATCCCCAGATTAGATTTCCTGATCACAAGATTAATCAAAAATTACCGTCATAGCCGCCTTGCCCAGACTCCACATGTATCCCGTGTGTCTCATAACTTATAAATACTACGACTCTATAATACTAGAAAATATATGTATGTCAGCAGTGCCAATATGTTATACAACGTGCCGATCAACTGGGATATTGAACTCCAAGTTCCAATCTCAGACAGTGGCAAGAAAAGTCGCAACGTTGACGCTGGTGACGGTAAATTGTCAGCGAAACGATATCACATTCCTCCCGTACTTACGTGAGTATCGAGTATCGAATATCGTTAAGTATGCATAGTATATGTAATCACGGCTCATCATGAACACAAATCCATGAAGAGAATTGATCTACGTGAATATATTCCTGTATGTATGCAGTGTAGATCAAAATTAACTCACCATCAAGCCATGAAGTGCACGAATTGACACAACATAGGTGATATGTAAATCCATCTTCACATAATCTCACATATATGTAATGTGCGTGGTATACACAACATGGCTGCCTCGAGTGAGTGCGTACCTAGATTGGAAGCGTACGAAGTATAGACTGGGATTAAGTATTGTGGTTGAGAGTCGTATGATTCGGGGTCGTACGGCATGAGGTATGTACTTGGAACGTATTTGTTCTTACCAAAAGGTGAGTGAGTACATGCAGTTTTACGAAATGTTGTGCAATCAAAGTCTTCAACAGTCATCGATGACTTCACCACAATCTTTATCGTTCATCGTCTATCATCTCATCAGTTATATTGAGCCTACGGTATCTTCATTCATCACAATCTCTCCTCATACCTACCTACCTTACCTTTCCCATCCAAAACACAACCACCCTCCCATCCCTTCCGTACACCCTCGGAAGAAAACAAACCAACAGTACAACCCCATAGTCGCAGTCAAAAACAAGAGTCAAAACGAAATACTCTGTCACTCTGTACTCGGCCTGTACTACTCGTATGACTTGTGTAACATATACTCGAGCCGGCTGAATCCAGATAAAGTTCCTATATGCTGTGTTAAGATATATGATGTGTAGATTAATATTTGGGGTATATATGCACCATATGGATTGATGAATGGATGTGGTGATGCCGTGGGGTGATGTGATGAGGAGATGGCTTGCTTGGTGAGAGACGAGTGAAGAGATAAGATGATGTGGTGGAGGCTCGAGTGTACTGTAACGTCTGGCTGAATGTTTGTGAGTAGATGGGTGAATAGTAATGAATGTGTATGTGAGAAGATGGTAAGTTCCAAAATTGGTGAAAGTGAGATTATGATCAGTGATCACTGATTAAGCGTCTCATGCCATGCTTTTGGATTTCCATAGCTTACCCCCTTACAAGATCACAACATCACTATTTGGTCTACCGAATTGAAAGAATCGTTGTCAAGGAGAGGAGAAATATATGCAGTCTCGCGTCATATAGGTATAAAGTCAAGAAATATATACATAAGAAAATGAACACCAAACAAAATAATACTCGAAACCCAAGGATATACCATACAAACAATCTCTCACACTTATCATTGTACAACACTGTGTCCGCACAATACCTGATCACCACACTTCCCAAAGCTGCCACCACCCGTGCCGCGTTCTGGTACTTCATCCCAATCGAGTAACATCCAAGCCACTTTTACGTCCCCAAATTCCAAATTCTTTCCATTCTTGTCCATCCATTCACCCAAGAGTGATTTATCGTCTAAAATACATAGCACCCAAGCCCAAAATCCTATATACAAAAATAATTGCAATCAAAATACCTACCCATTCACCAGTGTTGCCGGTCTTGTAACCACTGTACTTCGTTAGGGAAATTCTAATGAAAATCTAGATCTTGAAGGAAGGAGAGAGAGAGACTTACTATTGATCTAAAACTCCTTTACCACCAATTTTACATTGAGGTGCAAGATCGGTGATGTACATGCATTGACAGGAAGTTCCGCAAGTGTATTCTCTTTCTGAGAACTCATTGACCATCATTCCTTGGAATACGTATGTCTATTGGTATGTATTAGTAATACTTTCGTATCATGAACACGAGTGGTACAAAGTCTCTGGAAAGGAGATTAGAGATTGAAGAATAGAAAACATACCTGATAATCAATGTAATGAAATACATATCTCCAAAACACATTAAGAATTTGTGGAGGTACCAAGAAACCACCGACACTCATCCATAGTCCATTTGCAAAAGCAGTAAGAGCAAGGGATATCACAAATGAAGGGAATAAGGAGGATATAAGAACGACAAGTGATTCGGCAGCAAGAAGATCGAGAAACAACCACATTATCCATGTGAAAAAAGCGGGAGCTGTAGGTCGGAAGTTGTTGAGGAAATATGTCGTTACCGAGAAGAGAAATGATATCAAGACTGAATATAATGTTAGTTGAGCTTTGGAAAACACAATTATGGACATACATAAATATGGTAAGCCAATAAGAAAGTTCGAGAGCATGAATGCTGTAGGACCATAGAGACCATTTGCTCGTTCTTTGATGAATGTAGAACGATCTTCGAGAAACGATGGAACATAAGCAACAGCCATAAAAGACATGAAAGCTGAGCCAAAGAACTAAAACACGTTAGTCATAAAATGGATTCCCTGAAAAAAAATATAGTACTCACGATAGCATTAATGAAAGGTTGAATTTCACTTTGATCCGTTTTAAGACGTAACCAAACCGTACCCATCATAATAGCAAGCCCCATATACATTGCAATACGAATACCATACGCGACCACATCTCGGTAACTCTTGATAAATGCTCTGTGTACCAATGTCATCAATATATTGAAAAATCCACCGCGCGAGGAATTGGCAACGGGTAAAGGCTTGACATGTTGCAGTGTATGCTGAATCTTATCATGCATTTGTCGAAAAGTAGACGAAATCAACCAAGATTGATAAATTTGTCGTAGTCTTGCCTGTGATTGTGATTGATTGATTGCAAAGTCGGTATTCATGAGATCAAGAAGGTATTCCGAAGCATTCATGTGAAGTGGGATTGGATAACCTATGGATTCGAAATGTTGATTGACTTCTGAGACAGGACCAAAGTAATGAGATTTTCCACCGGATAGTAATAATAACTTATCGAATAATTGAAATGTAGAGGTAGAAGGTTGATGAATGCTTGCTATAACAATCAACTAGATGATCAAGTCAATATAAATCTTTAATGATAGAGGTAATAACTAACATTGTTTTGTTTCGCAACCTCTTTAACAAAAGACATCACTTCCCAACTTGCTGCAGAATCCAACCCAGATGTAGGTTCATCCAAGAAAAGAATTTTCGGTCCAGTAATGAGTTGACTGGCAACACTAACTCGTCGTTTTTGTCCACCACTAATACCTGTCTGAATTGGCGTTCCAATAATGGTGTGTGCCTGATCACGAAGACCGAAAGAATTTATCAAGCCTCTGATTCGTCTCATTCGCTCACTTTTCGTCAATGAACTGGAGAAGAGTTATTTCGTAAAAATATAAACCGGAAGCTAACAGTCATACCTTTTATGAGCAAGACGAGCCGCAAAATTCAATGTTTCTTGTACTGTCAAGGAGCCTATGAGAGCGTCCTCTTGTTCAACATATGAACTCATATCTCGAAAAACACTCTTAGACGGACTTGATCCATTGACCAATGTCTTCCCCGTTACAACCGCTTTCGCGGCGGCATTTCTATGAGCCAAAACATTCAACAGAGTAGTTTTTCCACAACCACTTGGTCCCATCAATGCACATATCTCTCCTACAAATAAATTAGCACTCTACCATTTCTGAGCCAACCTTCCAAAATAAAAATACTCACCAGCTTCAACAACACCACTAACATCATCTAGAATTGCTTTTGATTCTTTTGTTTTATTATCCTTCACAGTAACCGTCACATCTTTCCATACAAAATTCCGAACAGTAGTATTTTTCAAATGAGTATCATCAACAGCCGATAGTTCAACGTCGGTCATGAATTGAGTACGATGTTCCATATCATAATCTTGCTCAGCTTTCCCCGAAACTTGTGAAAGTGTGCTGCTGGTCGTATCTGTCATAGTGTGATTCGACTCAAGCTCGAATTTGTCCAAGTGTCTGTGAAGAGGTATGGCGATTCCGAGTGATTCAAAATTCTCGAGTGTTGAATTCTGAAGTCCCCGATTCCTAGTTGAATGATCGTTCCGAGTCTTGATGGAACTTGGTTCTTCGAAATCTTGTCGATCTTCAAATGCTGTTCGTCGAGGAGAATCGAATGGAGAAGTAAAAGGGTTTGTATCTCGGAATTGATTATTAAATTGACTCAGAGGAATATTTGAAACTATGTTGTGGGACTTCGATTTTTGCCAATGAGTTTGATTCGACCCTGTGTTTGAAGCACATTGAGACCTTTCTCCCATGTAGGGTGTACAGCTTTTATATTCCATATTTACCCTTCCGATACTAATGACTGCACAGTCAATTGTGTGTGATACAAAACTTAAAATTCCAAACTTAGCTAGGTATTATTCAGCCTGTCTGACAACAACATAAGCCAAAGTATTCCAGCTCTGACACGGTGATACCGTACGATATCGCAACACAAAGAAACGTCCGAAATGCGAAGCGACCTTAGTATAAAACTTACTATGGAGAATTCGCCGATCGGAGAATACAAACCTTATAGTACATTAAGAATTATATATGAAGTCAGGCAACAGTTATATTCCAACATTTATCTGCAGGTCCCCGATTCCTGTGGGAACAATGTAAGCGCGAAGCATTTGGTGGGGTAATTGAGTACCACTCGAGCCACTGAATACTTTCCTGGGAATTGGGGATTGAAGAATTGGTAAAGGTGGGGCAAAAATAACGATCGTGCATTTATACTAAGCCGCCTTACTGGTTCTAATCTTCAACTTGCTAAGGCTTAGCGAGGTCCCCGAGAGAAACTATGAAGTAGTAAGCATGGTAAGCTACTACCATACCATTGACTACCAAAGATACTTCGCCGATATGGCATTCAATAGAGCCTTGACGTAAGTAATAACTCGGAAAAATAAGGTATAGATACATACATAGACAACAAGATACTAACAAATGACCACGTGAACTCATGAGAAACTTCAGAAAGGTCCCCTAAATCAATTAAGTTGATTCCGGTTACGGCGATCTTGGAGGAAAAATTTGTCAAAGTCGTCGGATTGATTGGCTCCGTTCCTTTTTTGTTACTTACGATGGTCGTTCTTCATGGCGGCTAAAATCATTAACGTTGTTTTTGTAGTGATATGAGAATCCTAAGACTGGGGTGCATGTTATAATGATTCCCTGCAACCACAACGCACATTGTACTAGCCGTTGAATATACAGTATGCAATGTCGCCGACCATATCAAGATACCTTGGCTTTGTTATTAAACCGGCTGCGGAACAAACGGATGCAGTGTCGCCGACCGGAGCAGATGATCTTGACTCACTCAACGGCGGAAAACGGTGAAAAGAAGTTCTATGGAGATGAGAACCAAAAGTCAGAAGTTAGTACAACAAAACTGACACTTCCGTCCATACATTTTCTAGAGCACCAACTTCCTAGTCCATAACGATTTCCATACCCGGAATTTTAAATCCCCCTTTGACCAAAATCTGAAAAGTCGCTCGAGGATCATACTTCTCACTCAGAGATCTCATCTTTTCAATATTCTCCTCTCCATATCCCGTCAATGGATTTTGCTTTCTTCCTGCATAATTGAGATAAATAAAAGGATTGGTAACTCCAAGATTCTCCGCCACCGCATTGATCTCATCAACCGTAGCATAAGCTGCATCAGTGAACTTTTGGTCATCCGAAGCTTCAAGCCAAGTCACGTAGACCAAAAAGAGTGTCAAATTGTCTTTATTCCGATCCACACCCATAATGTTTCCACCATTTGCTATTGAATGTTCGCTGACGATAAGTGGAATAGGTTGAAAGAGAATGGACCAAACAAACCCCGTAATATCTTTGAGAGGTTCCAAGTTTTGTTCGAGATATTCACGGCTCTTTCGTACATTTCCGCACTGTTCGAAAAGGTCGTAGTGACAAAAATATACCTAGAATTCAGAGTCGAGGTACCACCAGCAAGCTCATCAGTCAATGAACTCACATTTGTGATTCGCATTGTGCTAGATATTAAACCCGGAATCGCCAGTGCATCGGAGTAAATAGGTGGAGCTACAATTGGCGCGACATAATCAATAACATTAAGGATACTCTGTGTACCAGAAACTTGTCGATAGGACTAAATATTAAGCAAATTGGCTTTTGGATCATCCGATATATGATTGGTGAAATTGGTGAAAAAATTGATTTGGGCTTTCGCCGTGCTGTCTGGATAGACCATGATTCCTCCCCATAACTTTTCGAAAGGGAATGACTCCAGGTCGTAGCGAGTTACGATACCAAAATTGTTACCTCCTCCTTTCAATGCGACGAAAAGATCTGAATTCGAAGTGGCATTTACATTGATAATTGAACCATTTCCAATCACAAGCTCGAAGTTGATAACAGTATCCGCTACGAAACCTTTTTGGGGCGCAAACCAAGAGTAACCACCTACAATAAAATCCAAGTAAGTTACTTCCACGGTTTGTATTTTTTTCTGAAGGCAACTTACCTCCAACGACTAAGCCGCCAATTCCAACCAGAGATGCTCTACCACCAGAGACCATCATACCCTTATTTTCCAAATACTCATAAATCTGTCCCCACTTCAGCCCTGCGCCAATATTTGCGATACCGACATTTTTATCCACCGATATAGTATTAAGCTTAGCTAAATCAATGGTAACTCCACCATTTATTGATGCCGCTCCAGCGAATGGTGTATGACCGCCTCCCTTTACCGAAAATTGGCACTGCCATCGAGTAAGAGCTCTCACCACTGCAGCCACATGTTCTCTAGTAGTAGGTTGTACAACACAAGTTGGTTTATCGTCGCGTGCTTGACCCGACCAAAATCCGTAGATGGTGGAATTATAAGCTTTGCTATTCGGTGCAGCCGTGATATCGGATTCGAACACAGCACACTGAGAAACCCAGTCAATTCTACAACCAAGTAGTTGATGGACACTAACTTACACATTCACTTGAAGAAGATGCTCTGGCGAAACCCAAGGTTACCATAATTAACGCAACTCGTAGGATCAACATTTTTCGAAAGACGACTGTTATGAAGACAAAGATTAAGGAAAACGTGTTGTTGAAAACATCAATATAATATGCTAGATGCACTGGCATGTGTCATCATCAACATACCCGACTTTGGATCAATGATTTTCAAATCATTTACCCGTTAGCAAATGAGTGAGTGTATTGAACCTGCCCCTCATCATCAGTGTAACTCAACACCCCATTAGGTTGCTCGTGCATCCTTTCCTGAGAAGCCGGGCCAGCTCATAAACCATATTCAAACTCTTGAACATCATTGCTCCTTGAGAAAATAAGAAGAATACAACAATAACTATACTGTGATATCCAACGATAAATGAGTATTCACTGACACTACAACTTTTCAAAAGCGAAATGAAATCACAACTCTGTAAACTGATCACGACGTTCCCGCTAATACTAACAAGGAAGACGTGATCAGCAGAATTTGATAAAGGTGGGTGGCTCTGTTTACACCGCTCACGTGGTGAACTATACAATTATCGTTTTGTTGCACATCTGAATTGAGTCGCTGTAAAAAATTACACTTTAGCTTAGGCCGTTCTTTAGGAATGCTACCAAAGCTCGCCGGGAAGTTTAACATAGGTCGAACGAATTATGTTCTAGACCGTCACCAAAATTGGTACAAGCACATGTGATTATCATCTTTCTGCAACGTTGAATATTATATTGACGTAGTTTAGTTATTCATGTACTATAATCTCCATCGAAGCCTCGAGCAATCCCCTTTCCCAGACTCCCCTCAGTCTTGATGTGTCACCGACAATGACATAATCTTGTTCATCAATTCAACTCACCTTTACGGTTGACAATTTGAGATACCCATATACAAGCATCAGTTTCCAATACGCTCACTGTTACGTCTTGACCTTATCGACGTAGTTTCCTTCCCAAAGTGAACCTGTAACTAAAATATGTATGCGCCTTGCTACGCTCTTAATACTGGAGACCATTGGTAAATGAATAATTACAGAAGGATTAGGAATCCCATGGAAAGAAACACCGTCAATTCATTAACGTCAACTCGTCAAACCCGTAAGGAATAACGATGCCCATGATACTAATGATCTTAGCATATCTTCCAACTGATGAAAAGAGAAGGCAGAACAGGAAGAGGAACTGGTATCCTGCCATACACAAGTGTTCTACCGGTAGTATATAACAAGGCCATAATATTATGATAAGAGAGTTAGAAAAAGGAAGGAGTAAATAGACAATTCGAGCCATCGAGAGAAAACTGATGTTGTTTCCTCAAAGGGGATAAGAGTAAAAGATCGACCGGCATAGCATCATCAACATGTCAAACTATATTTTCAACGGGACTATACTGTACCTTCATCCGCGCTAATATTTTCTCCACAATCGAAATAGCTACATCGAATCCTTCGGCTTGATGAAAGAGTAGCATGTGATCATGACCATAGCATGTATGACGGCCGATTGCCGATTTCAAGCACCCAATGCTAACTCGGGTTCCCGTCCGTAGAATCCTAGCTTCCATGTGTCAACAACCCATCCTACACATTCTACCCCTTCCTCGTTCTCTCAATTTCTTCTGATCAGGTAGGAAAAGAGCCGCGTCGAAAAGATAAGATAGCAATGTTCTTTATCTGAAATTGATAGAAACCCCGGTTGTACTTTATTCTGCCTGCATGTGCATATTCTCGCAGAATCCAGATAATGCAATACAACATAGAAATTTCCATCATCATCATCAGAGGAATTTGGAAATGCATTATAATCAGTCCATTTGACAAACAATCAAGAAGGATCATGCAATACTTTTTGCTACCCCTCCACACCTAAGAAGTCCTGCTGCTTTTATCAAGCAAGTTGGACCCTAGCATGTAATGGAATGCCGCATTTACAAAAACAAGGGAACAGCTGTGTCTTTGAGAACAAATTGGACCTGCTAGCTTCTTGAAGTAATATCGAAGCTATTCGCAATAGAAGCACTGCAAATATCACATGTTCCTGCTAGCCAGTCTCGGACCTTGGTACGTTCTAGTTACTTGGTAGTCAGTCTAGAGCTTTCTGACAACTACGGGTTACAGACTATCAAACTTCACCAGCGACATCGCAAGGAATCCATTTGGTTCATCCCTTCCATACTTTAAAAATACTTCAACAAGTACACGCAAAGAAATTTCTATCCAGCAATAAATCAGATAATAAAAAAACCACAAGAAATAAAACCAAAAGCATAAAAACACAACAAAATATCAAGCCCCATTCAGACATTCAAGCATCAATCTCCCTCTTCTCCCAACAGAAATCAACTCGCAAGAGTTTCAAAGACGCTCAGACCATTCCCCAAATTCTCACTAGTGAAGACTTTGGTTCCTGTGCTTACCTAATCCACATGTTGCCCTGCCAAACCACTTGAGTACCATCGTCATACTTTAAATTATCTAGCATCAGTATAGATTTAGCATATACGATACCATCAACATCAATCTATCCCCACATGACCCATCACACATACTCATACTACTACCTCATCATCTAAAAACTAAATCCGCTATCCAGTCAATAATCACAACAACAATCATGCCCACCACCCGTCGCAGCAGCGGGCCCGCCCAAAAAGGCACTCAAAAAACTCTCTCTTTCACCAACACCTCCAAGATCACCAAAGCGGCCACCCCCACCACACTCAAAGCCAAATCTTCCCTCACCAAGCTCCCAGACGTTACCGAGCTTACCAAGGTCCCCTCCCTCTCCCCCGCATCCCCAGACCTCAAACCCACCACCCTCCCAACCACCTCTCCAAAATCATCCTCCCAACCCAAACCCAAAGCCCAAACCGCCCATCAAATCCTCCAAACCACCCTCGCATCGCAAATCACCGACGCTAAAATACGCAAA
The DNA here is from genome assembly GCF_014898465.1 of Botrytis porri. NCBI lineage: Eukaryota > Fungi > Ascomycota > Leotiomycetes > Helotiales > Sclerotiniaceae > Botrytis > Botrytis porri. The sequence goes on from NW_024066092.1 coordinate 79,070, forward strand.
TACTGGAAAGCGCGCGAGGATCTGCGTTTAGCGCCTCGAGTACATCAAAAAGATTTAGAAATTAGCGAGAAGATATTGAGGGAATGGGATTGTATGAGTCAATTTGGTGTATGTATAACCTTGAGCCTTATGCCCCTATCACTTCCCGTATTTCCATATCCCCCTTCTTTCTTCCCCCTTTCCCCCTTCCACTCTCCTCCATCCCTTCCCCAAAACTACAATAACAACCACAATATCTAACAACCTCACCTCCCAGCCCGCCATCGGTATCCCCCGCACCAAACGCTGGCACCGCGCCTCCAGACTCGGTTTAAATCCACCCCTTGAAGTCCTCGCCGTTCTCCTCAAAGAAGAAGAAAAGAAAAATAAAGCGGTAGAAAGAGCGTATGTGGATGAATTGATGGGTGCGAAAGGAATTATTGGAGGGGATGTGGTGTAATTGAAATGATAAGATGTGGATATCTTTTGGGAGAGATCGATATGTGAATCGAGGAAATAGAGAGGCGGGGACATATCATCGAGGAAGGGAGAGGGGGAAAAGAAAAGAGAAATCTCCAATCTGGGAGAGGGGATAGAAGGAATTACGAGAAATGGAGTGTACGCTATAGCACGATTTGCGACGATTTGCGATGATCTTTCAAACAGGACATACACGAAAGGGATGGAAGGATAAACGATAAATGCGCATGGGATATGGGCGGGCGTTGGGGATTTCATTATTTCTTTTTGTTCTATGATAAAGCGAGTTTGAGTTCATGTGTATCGACACCTAATATCAGGATGATGATGCATGAGCTATAGATATTGAACATGGACAGGTTATCAAATTAAACATCTATTTCTACTTGATCACAGCTTGAACTTTATTGTATTGAACCTTCTAGCTTGGGTATAACCACAAGAAATAAACATGGTGGTCTGGCCTCTACAACATAAAAAATAACATATACGTACTCTAAAACACCTCATTGATTCATCATTTTAATTTCATTTCCATTAAAAAATTCTTGCTCTATAGCAATTCTTCACCTACTACATGATTGATCTTAAAAACTCCATTCATCCAGCATGTTTTGGATCAGAAAAAAATAAGTATTCCTTGTAGGAAGTAGGAAGCATGCTCTATAACTTCCACTCTTCGAATTCATCCACGTTTACAAAAATGTCTCCTGGTTAACCTCAATCTTACATCTGAACCTCAACACGACCCTCAGAACCAGGCGCACCTGATGACAAAGATGGCAAAAGGTATGTAATATCATCCCAAGGATGTCTGTAAAGACCAGTGCGCAATCTCTTTTGATCAAGGTAATGAGCAATCAAACCAATAGAACGACCAAGAACGAAGAGACCGTTCAAGACACCCATCTTCATGTAGTCTTCAGCTTCCTCTGCACTGAACGCACCACAGTTGCGCATTAAATCAACGAAGCAGACGGCAACAGCACCATCAACGTTCAAGATCAAGTTATCCTTCTTGGAGGTGGTAACAGACTCAACAGCCAAAGCATAGTCAAGCATCTTACAACTTGGAAAACGCTTCTTCACGAACTCCTTGACGAGCTCGACACGGAGATCTGGGTTGTTTCTTGACTTGACCTTGTGTCCAATACCTGGGATAAGCTTGTTTTGCTTTCTCATGGTGTCGACGAAATCACGTGGGGAAAGACCCTTGTCGAAAGCTTTGGTGAACTCCTCAGCGGCACCATCAAGAGCACCACCGAATCTAGATCCGATAGTCAAAAGACCAGAAACGAGAGCAGAGATAAGATCCTTTCCGGCTCTGGTAGTAATGATAGTGTTCATGGCACCAGAAACGGCTGGACCATGATCGGCAGTAAGCATGAGAACCATTTCGAGGAACTTGCTTGCGTAATCTGGGAGACGGCGACGGAACCACAAAAGAGACATGACACCACCAATTCCGATATCCTCCTTGAAGACATCAGAAATTGGCATACCGGCATACAAAAGTTCTTGTCCACGATCATCAGAAATGGTAGAGATGAAAGCAGCAGGTTTTCGGATAAGACCAAGTTCTTGAGCCCATGAGTAATCAATTGGGATCTTTGGTACAATTGGTTCAGGTTGTGGAACAATGGTTCCAGCTGCAACGAGCTTTTCGTAAACGGAAGCGAGAACAGCTGGCATGTCTTCAAAAGTATCTGGAACGTGGAAACCAGCCTCCTTCATGGACTTGTTCTTGGTAGCAGCAGTCTCGAGTTGAGAGTTGGCAAATGAACCAGCATGTCCGAATTGAACCTCAGTCTTGAACATGCTTGCGCAAGTACCAATAGCCCATGCGACAATTGGCTTTGTGATAGTTCCGTTCTTAACGGCCTCAATAACTCTGTATTCCTCAACACCACCAACTTCTCCCAACAAAACCAAAATTTTACATTCTGGGTCGGCTTGATATCTGAGGAGATGGTCGATAAAGGTTGTGCTTGGGTATCTGTCACCACCAATAGCAACACCCTCGTAAACACCATCGGTTGTGTTGGCAATAATGTTGTTGAGCTCGTTGGACATGCCACCGGATTTGGAAACGTAACCAACGGAACCCTTTCTGTAAAGCTTAGATGCAACAATGTTGTCCATCATACCACCAGTGTTACCAATCTTGAAGGATCCTGGCTTGATACCACCGACAGTAGCTGGACCGATGATTGTAACACCCTTCTTTGCAGCTGCGTGAAGAATTTCACGGGCACGCTAAATAATTCGTGAGCACAAGATCAAAGACATTGGAGGTAGAAAACTTACTCTCTCAGGTACACCCTCAGCAATGATGGCGATTGACTTAATTTGTGGGTATTGCAAAAGTTCCATGGTAGATTGGTAAACACTACGCGATGAAGCAAAGTTGACAACAGTATCAACATCATCGTGCTTAGCCATGGCCTTTTCAACATCTTGGTAAACTGGAAGCAAGGTTTCACTGGTACCCCAGTACATCTTGCTAACAAATTGACCACCGAATGTGTAAATGATACCTGCAACTGAAGGAGTCTTTCTCTTGCAGATGAAGTCGAAATCGAGCATGCCTTGAACAGCTCTTGGTTGCAGACCGTAAACGAAACATCTTGTCTTGTCGTGGAAAAGGGTATGTTCAGCTCTTGGGCTCAAAGGTCTGGAAGGAGCAGCAAATCTGCGAATATTGTCGTTGGCATTGCCTTGAGCACCGGATGCTGTAGCGGAAGGCATGATGAAAAGAGGAAGTAATCAACAAATGTCTGAATGTGCGGAAGAGTAAATTGTTAGTCAGTTGAAGAAAACTTCTACAAGGCCCAAAGTGGTGTGGTGTTTGGGCTGAACGGAGGAGAGAATGAATGAGTTTGGGGAAGTCCGTATACGGAGGAAGAAGGAGACAAAAAGATAAGAAAAGAGGGTAGAATATGAGCTTACATAGGTAGAGACTCGAGAGTTTCAAGGAATCTTTTCTTCTACCGACTTTAATCTTTGACGGTGTGGAGTTCTGGAAAGGATCAAGAGAATAGAGAAAGGGAAATCCGTACGTAAACAAAAACGTAAAGAAATCTATTTATTTCGTTATTCTAAGTGTAATGAGAAGAAGTAGAATGAAGTGTTTTTTTTTATAAACAAGACAAACAACTTGAATAGTTTTCAAAGTACTTTTTTGATGTATGAAGAGGAAGAAGAGGAAGAAGAGGAAGAGGAGGGTATTTTGAGATTGAATTGAAAGGATGACAACTTACAAGAAGAGATGGGGGGGGGGGGGGGGGGGTTGGTCTGTAATAGAGTAATCGAGAGAGAGAGAGAGAGACACACACAAGTGAGTACTTTTTTTCTCCAAACAATTCCTCTTAGAAATCTTTCATTGACAACTGAATTGAGGGCCGATGTTTGGAGTGAGGATTGGTTGAAGTGCTTAGCTGAATACCTAAAAGGAATCGAGGGGAGTGGAAAAGAATGAGCTCGGACCAGAGAGTGTGATATGCGTCCAGAGTAAGACCATGTAAAGTTAAAGTGGCAATGGATTTGTGAATATCAGGGCTTCAAGGTTTGGCGTTCTAGCGTATTCGATGATTTCTCCTCTAAACCCTTTTGAGCCATGTGCCCTGATCCAATATGTCGGTGTTGAGTGAATTCCGATGGTTGAGAGCCAATAAAGATTGGAATCCTGGTTTAGTTAGCGTCCCAACGTGCCAACGACCACCAAAATCATGAGAAGCCCATATTTTTGAATTTGGTAGTTGAACATGATGCTCGCCATAATACTAGTTTCCATAGCGGTAGTTTCCATAGCTTCCCTTAGTCAATCTCTCCATAGTGACCACATAGCAGGGGGAATGTCAAGCCCTTATTAGTTCCATCAACAAATGAACATACCAATAGCAATAAATATTGAGAAGACTAATAACACGCCATCTCTAGGCCATCTAACCCAAAGTAAAGGGACCCGCTTCCATCCAAGGGACCTCATTTGGAACCACCTTTGGATCTCCCCCCACTACCACCTGCACCACCCACTGCCACCACACCACACTTATTACCTAGTATCCCACGCCTTTCCATACTTTCTACACTTATTATTACTCCGTAGGAAGAAGTAAAAAAAAAAGAAAAAAGCAGCCAGCACTGGTACAACAGTCCAGAAAATAAAATAAAATAAAATAAAATAAAAAATAAAGAATAACAAATAAAAACTAATAATAAAAAATAATAAAAATCACTTAACGTTACCCATTAAATGTAAAATTGGCCGATCTCCGTATTCGCTGCTCTTACTCAATCTCACTCAATATTCATCCAGCTTGTCCTTTCCAAACCCACCCCTCCCCTCATAGAATTTCTATTTCATTCTCCAAAAAGAACTAAGAATCTCCGATTCATTTCCAACATCTTCCCCCTTCGCGAGACAGAAAGGAAACTTTAGAAAGATAGAATATAGATTCCATCCTTCCATTTTAATTTCGTTTCCCTCTCTTCGAAAAGAATTGAAATCTTCGTGGTCTTGATTACTTGACCATTTTTCTTACATTCCACCGATAGGATACCCCTTTGGTACGTATATTCTTACTTGCTCCCCCTCCTGTGTTTACTTTTCATTTTGGAGCGGCTTCATATCGCAACAAGTAGAATTGTCTTCTCGGTGCCCGCTGTTTTGCTATCCGAGACTCGGATTCCGAGTCAAAGGACTGGACTATTGAACTCTATCTCACCGACTTGGCTCATTAAGCTGAAAGTCTGTTGTTCAAGTGTTGTGAGTTGGCATGATCTGCATGGTGTTGAGTTTTTCGATCATCTAGCCCTCCAATCGCGGTTGGAGATGTGTACTTGCCCATTTGAGGATTCGGGGCTTACAGTTGTCGAGGCTTGTAAAGCACCAATCTGCAGCTTTTGAAAATCTGGAAATTTCCTATCAACTTCATGTCATTAGAAATCCCCAGGACCTTTTATGCTAATTTGGAATTTTAACAGTAAACTCATCAATTTTCATACTTCAAAATGTCTGCCAAAGCAATCACCGAGGCCGACGGAAAGGCCATCCTCAACTATCACCTCACCAGAGCTCCTGTTATCAAGCCATCTCCTCTCCCAAAATCTGCCACTCACAACCCTCCTTCGAAGCTTGCTTCTTTATATTTCCCAGTCGACGCTGAGGTCTCATCAATCCTCGATCAAGCAGAAACCCTATACCCATGGCTCCTTGTTCCAGGCTCCAAATTCGTCGCAAAGCCTGATCAATTGATTAAGAGAAGAGGCAAGAGTGGTCTTCTTGCATTGAACAAGACTTGGCCAGAAGCAAAAGCATGGATTGCCGAGAGAGCAGGAAAGCCAGTCACAGTTGAGACCACCGTTGGAACTCTCCGTCAATTTTTGGTAGAGCCATTTGTACCACATCCAGAAGGAACCGAATATTATATCAACATCAACTCCCAAAGAGAGGTATGTACTATTTTCATTTTCCCACTTTTGAAGGGTAGATTTCGTAATAGGGAATCTCGAGTTTGCAGCAAATCTTGAGTCGGAACAACAAATGAAACGATATTTAAGTAAATATCGAAAAGTAAAGATTTTGAGTTTATACAAGTTTTCAATATTCCAACGTTTGCAGTGGGATCCAGCGGTTCTTTATTGCCTCTCATTTACCAATGGTTCGGAGGCACAAACGGACGAAAGGAAGCTAAGGAACCGATTCCAAACCTCCCCCCTGGTCCATAACTCTCCTTATCAATTTCTCAAAGCAAGCGAGTTCGAGTCCGGCAGATTGATTCGAAAGACCCGCCGCCTTTCGTTATTTATGCTACTTTCACTCGCACAATTTTCATAGTTTCGTAGCGTTATGTACATGCTCACAACATAAATCCACGTGTTAACGATATTCATTTTTAGGGTGATTGGATTCTTTTCACACACGAGGGAGGTGTCGATGTTGGTGATGTCGATGCAAAGGCCGAAAAATTGTTGATTCCAGTCGATCTTTCAGAATACCCTTCAAATGAAGAAATCGCTGCAGGCCTTCTCAAGAAGGTTCCAGAAGGTGTACACAACGTTCTCGTCGACTTCATCACCAGATTATATGCTGTTTACGTCGACTGTCAATTCACATACCTTGAGATTAACCCATTGGTTGTCATTCCTAACGCTGAAGGTACCTCTGCTGAAGTACACTTCTTGGATTTGGCTGCTAAGATTGACCAAACTGCCGAGTTTGAGTGTGGTGTTAAATGGGCTATTGCACGTTCACCTGCTGCTCTTGGTATGGCCGCTGTTAAGGCAGCTGATGGAAAGGTTAACATCGATGCTGGTCCACCAATGGAGTTCCCAGCTCCATTCGGTCGTGAATTGACCAAGGAGGAAGCATACATTGCTGAACTTGACGCAAAGACTGGTGCTTCCCTCAAGCTTACAGTTTTGAATGCCAACGGTAGAGTTTGGACTTTGGTTGCTGGTGGTGGTGCTTCCGTCGTTTATGCCGATGCTATCGCCAGTTCTGGATTTGCTGATGAGCTTGCCAATTATGGTGAATACTCTGGTGCACCAACTGAAACCCAAACTTTTCACTACGCCCGCACTGTCCTTGACCTCATGCTTCGTTCACCACCTACCCCAGAAGGCAAGGTTCTTTTCATTGGTGGTGGTATTGCCAATTTCACCAATGTCGCTTCCACATTCAAGGGTGTTATTCGTGCCCTTAGAGAAGTTAGCAACTTATTGATTGAGCACAAGGTTCAAATCTGGGTTAGACGTGCTGGACCTAACTACCAAGAAGGATTAAAGAACATCAAGGCAGTTGGACAAGAGTTGAAGCTTGATATGCACGTTTATGGACCAGATATGCATGTTAGTGGTATCGTTCCTTTGGCTTTGGTTCCAGGACGTCTTGCAGAGAGTAAGATTAAGGAATTCAGTGGTTAAATTTGGGAAGAGATGAGATATGAACATTTTTGACATTCTTCTTCGAGGGCATTTTTGTTTGGTTATTCCAAGCAAAGGTAGCACAATGGCGTACAAAGCTTGCTTAAGAAATTAACAAATAGATACTCGTAATTGTGACCATTTTATAGTTTTAATGATGTGATTGTGATTTTTGATGAATGGTATGGTGAAAAAATAGAATGGTATATAGCCTACTCGAATGAATCATAGATGCGTAATTCAACGTGCCTGAATGATCATAGATGAACATAATTTCTGGTCTTATTTGAAACAAATACGCTTCAATCATCAACACCTAGGTAGCCTTAATTTGACTTATCAAACTTTTTAGTGTTGTCGAGTCCGGCGAGCTAGAAACAAGCTCTGACACGTGATCTGCATCATTCCCATCCCTAAACTCCATCTTTCCTCTCTTAGAAGCCTCCATACACGATCAATTCGAAGTATCGAAGTTAAAGACCCAGCTTAGATTTTACATAAACTTTTAATCCCGCTGCACTGGTCTTTCCGGATATTGTTGTTCACGTTTTCATACGAATAATTTGTGTAGAGATAAGGATAGGATAGGATAGGAAAGGGATAGGGAAGAGGAAAAAGAGAAAGAGAAATCTCTTACGGGTGATTGTGAAGGTATATAGGGTGAGGTAGATTTGGGTGAGATTGGGAGGATTGATTTAGTTGAATGATTGATTGGTTGATTGGGCATTTTATTTGATAAGAGAGGATTGAGTGAGGGGCGAGGATTGTGGAATTTTAGTTTTGGGCGCGGGTGGAAAAATGAATATGGGAATGAAGATGCCGAAGAAAACTCTCGGAACGATTGTGGGAGTGGGAGTGGGAATGGGAATGGGAATGGGAAAAATGAGAGGGTATGGGCCTGGGTCTGGGAGAATAAAGAGGGTGGGTGGCGTGAAGATGTCATTGAGATTGGAATCGATGGTCTCTTTTCCTTCCGTTAGGTTCTCTGAGGGATCGAGAGGATTTCACTCTTCTTCATATGCTTCTTCATCTGCTTCATCACCATCACCATCATCCCCATCACCAACCTCGACCGGAGAAAAATCAAACGCAAACACAAACACAAACCTCCCCTTCACAAACAAAACGATATTAGTAACCGGTGCAACCCGCGGGATTGGGAAAGCAATTGCGCAAAAATTTGGAGAGTTGGGGGGAAAGTTGGTATTGGTGGGGAGGAACCGGGAGGGCTTGGAGGGGGTGAGGAGAGAGATGATTAAGGGAAGAGGGGAGGATGGAAAGGAAGGAGAAGAGGGGGACTGGATGGCCGTTTGTGGTGATGTGGGGGAAAGGGAGTTTTGGGAGGGAGAATTTGGGAGGGGTAAGAGAGTGGCTGAGGGGAAAGGGGTGAGTTTGAGTTTCTTTTTTGTGCTTTGAATTTTCGTTTTTGATTCTGGGGATTTGGGATTTTGGGTGCTGTGGTTTCTAGAGGTGCGGATTGAGGGGAAGTGGAGAGAGATGTGAAAGGGGTGATGTGTGGTTAGCTTGGAGAAATAGTAGTGAGGAAAGTTCCTTTCTACTTTTCCTCTGCGCCTCTGGAGCTTTTTGGAGTTGGGCTCTTCTAAACTAATTCATCTCGAAATCTCCTCATTTCGCCTTGTTCAATTTCCTCGCTCCGTCACTATTCCCATTCCTACCCCATTCCGTTCTCCTCACCAGCATTTCCCTTTTGTGTCCCTCCCTTTCCTTTCCTTCCCTCCCACAACCACAACTAACACCCTCCCTCCCCTTCCTCAGAACTCCAATCCCAACCCCAAACCCAAAATCGACATCCTCATCAACGCCGCCGGTCTAACCCACGCCTCTCCCCTCATAATCACCTCCCCCTCCCTCATCGAAAATGTTCTCCAAACAAATTTAATGGGTACAATCTGGGGATGTAAAATTATCGGAAAAGAGATGTTGAGACGGAGGGAGGGTATGTTTTTTTCTTTCTCTTTTCTTTCTTTTCCTTCTTCCTTTCCTTCCTTTTTCTCCCCTAACCCCCGTTCCTTTTCCTCTCCCCTCTCCTTATACAAACCCAAAAGAAGCAAATTTCCATACAACATCAAACTATCTCCCCTCACAAAATGAATCATAGAGTTAAACCACTAATCGGACCAAACAAACAGGTTGTATAATAAACATTTCCTCGCTCCTCGGTGTCAAAGGTGGAAGAGGTAGTGCCGCGTATGCAGCAAGTAAAGCGGGGGTTCTTGGTATGTATTTCCTTTTCCTTTTCTCTTCCCTTCCCATCTCCCCTTCCTCTTCTCATTTCCCTTGCCCCTTCTCATCTCCCTTGTTTTTCTCACCCCTTCAGCTTCTCACCCTCTCCTCACCCCTCACCTCCCCACCCAATTCAAAAAACTCCGACTAAACATCCCCAATCAAAAGGTCTCACCCGCGCCCTAGCCGCCGAAATGGGTTCTGCAGGAATCCGAGTCAACGCCATTGTACCCGGCTATATCGAGACGGATATGACGAGGGGTAAGTTTATCTTTCATTTTTCATTCTTCCCTCCATCTTCTTCTTCCCCTCCTGCCCTTCCTGTTATTCTCACTCTTCATCTTTCCCTCACTCTCGCAATCACATTCCCCCTTCCTACCTATCTCCATCTACCATCTTCCACATCGCCTTACATCACACCTCACAAAATCCCACATCAAAATAAACCATCTTCATTTTTATTCCATTAATTATATTTCTTGTTTTGTTTATGCCCCCGCTACGCTATTCTGTATTCTGGTATTCTATTCATAAACTCTCCCCCCCTTCCCTTTCATGTCCACATTCATTTGAATTTCTTATTTACCACCCCAAAACCATTTTTATCTTCATGTCCACCCTTGTTTTTTTTTCAACCCTTATAAAACCTCATATTTCACCAATTTATTTCTCGCTTCTTACCTCTAAATTCCAAATAAAATCTTATCTCCTCTCCACCTCTCCAAACCTAATATACACAAGATCATCTTACATTTTTCATTTCGCATTCTTAAAATCGCAATCAAAAAATCAAAAAGATCAAAGAAAGTAAACTAACAACCTCATTCAAAGCAATGTCAGATCCTGCCCGTTCAGAAGCATTAAACTCCATTCCTCTATCACGTTTTGGAGATGTAGCCGAAATAGCCGATGCCGCCGTCTTTTTAGCAACCAATAAGTATGCAAACAATTGTGTGCTTAATCTTGATGGAGGATTGAGCGCCGTATGATTTTTTCCATAGAGAAGGGATGAAAGACATTTGTTGAGTCGAGATTCGGGGATGGCTTGTTCGAGGAGGGACGTCGTTCGAGTGTGGGAGATAGGAATTGGATAGGTCATGATGGGATTGTTCAAAAAAATAAATAAAAAATAGATTGGAATGCGAATAAGCATCTAATCATCATCAATTAAAATAGCTCCATCATTTGTATCATCCAATACTATGATACCATCATTCAAAGTTGTCATTGACAAACCAGCTGCACCGGGTGGTTCCATCTTGGAACGCTTTGAATTTGAGGAAGGATCGTGTTCCAATGCATCAGATGCAGATCTCTTTTTGACACCATTGGAATTACCATTTTGAAGAACTTCTCCAGTGGGAGATTTTGCACGACCATTTGTTGTCTCTTTAAATTCAGGTTCTGGGATAGGTTTCTTACGACGTGGAATTGGTGATTCAGGGGATGTAGCGGTAGATTCTTCGGAGATAATAGGAACAGTAGGGATGGAGGAGTTGACGTTAATATCGAGACTTTTGATGGGAGAATCTTCCATTGGGGTCTCACTGTCATGAATGTTAGAATATGAAGAACACGAAGAGAAAAAACATGAAATGTCTAAGACTTACGATTCTTGTACATTAAGTACGAGATTAACTCTAGGACCCTTTGGATTTTCATCATCTTCATCAATAACTGTCAAGAATGTATCTCCTTTAATACCTATAGATTTTGTTAGTTGATCACATTCATACACGTGTTTCCGACAACAAGAATTTACCAAGTTCACTAAGTTTTTTATCCAAGTTCTCCGTTTCCTCAACATCATAAAGTAATCCACTTTCATTATTGACCACAATTTCCTCTCCATATCCAAGTTGAAGTTTCAAGAAACCCTCGACAAGATCATTAAGTGTAGCTCTTGACATATCAACCAATAAACGAGATTGTGCTACACTGCATACAGGACAGTCTGGGTTTGGTTCTCGGTATTTGTCAGAGGAAAGTAATCTTTCTGGAGCAAATGGAGAAAGGAAAATCTATTCATGTAAGTATGCATTTCAATCACCCGAACCATAAAAGTATGACATACCTCTTTACTACTTGAGTAATCACCACGAAGTACTTTGAATGATTGTAAAACACAAAGACCTGCTACAATTGCATTGGTAGTCGCAATAGCGGGGATAATATTGCCGGCCATTTGTTTGATATCAAATCGAGATTTAGTTTCGATACCAAAGACGATAGATCTCAAATTGGCGCTTGCGGTGACAAAGTCCAAAGTATCCTCATCATCTTTGTCAAATGTAATTATTGGTTCTACGGAATTGGCAGCATTCGAGTTGGACTTCATTTCTTGTAATCTCTTACTCAATCGTTCCAAACTAATAAAGTCAAAATTGTTTTTTTTTTTGAAAATGAAGGGAAATACTAACCTATCTTTGAAAACGATGAGATTTTCATGTAAATTCCAAACTCTTTGATCATCTTTGAGTATAGCTTGCTTGGCGGCTTCATCATTTCCAGCTTCTACAATCAAGGTGGTATAATCCAATGCCTCAGGTGGTCGTCTAGATTTCCACATATCCTCCATGGATCTTAAACGAATGATATCATCCTTGAAGACCTTATCGAAAAGTAATTGAGGAAATGCATCGGTACCCATTGATTCTTTGATCTTCTTTAAAGCTTGAGACTCTAACCGCAACTTTTCAATCTCCTTGGCTATTCAAGATTAGTAAAATACTTCAGTATATTATGGAGCAATAAAGGCTCGAGGAACATACCATTCTCTGAATCTTCCGAATGATCCATCTCAGTTGATTCATCCTCACTAGCACCAAATACCTCACTTTGAAGAATTTAGCAAAACTTCCTTTCCGCTCGATCGCCAGGACCAGACGTACCTCAATAAATAGCTCTTTCCCCAAACTATACAATGAATTGGTTGACTTGGCGTACTGCGAATAGTACAAACTGGAAAACTCTTTGGTGTCTCTTTTGTTGTGCAATCATAACATGCCGTCTTTCCTTTCTTAATAACCTGAACTTGTCCATTGAAACCGGTTGTACCCGATTCGATTAAAGGTACACCCGCTGCCAAACACATCTTGTTTACATGTCTCCTGGCTTCCAGATTATCCAAAGCATTAAAGACCATTGTAAAACCCTTGAAACAATCCACATTGAATTGTGAATCCTTGATATTCGCATGATGTGCTTCTAGTTTGACTTTCGGGTTGAACTTATGCGCCGCATCTTTCGCAACCTGTAAATTTCTCATCAGCACATATCCAAACTCTGCCATAAATAGATAACCTACCAAAGCCTTTGATTTCTTAATGTGTTCATGACGGAATAGGAATTGTCGATTTAAATTGCTGAGATCGATGGTATCCAGGTCTACAATGTGAATTTCTCCAAAACCAGCCAAAACCAAGTTCTTAAGTAATTCACATCCAATTCCTCCAGCTCCTACCATCAATATCCGGGCCTATTTGAATAGTTTAGCAAGGAGATTCATTCTCAATGGGTTTCCGCAAAGGTAGGAAATTCGCAGAAACAGTTGGTTGGAACAAACAGAATTCCAACGACATTGGGTTTATAATTTTGCAAATTGGATCTTCGACCGTAATATATCCAAATTCAGCAGGAAGAAGCATAAAAGCAAGAGAAAATGAAACAAAATCTAAAGAACTTCTCGCCCTCCAAAGCATAGGATATTGTAAACTTTGTACGCTTACCTCCTTGACCATAATATTCAAAGGTTTCCCCAGTGACTGCATGTTGAATTGATCGCGCATCATGTTGAGTAATTCATGCGTTGATATTTTGCGACCGCGCAAGATGTAGATTGACGACCAAAATCAAGGTTGAGTTTATGTGAATAGGAATCCCAAGTTGATCATCAGCGATTGAGATGGTTCCTGAGGCTCTGCTTATTATTTTGCTAAGCTATCGATTTTACTAACTAATGGGAAATCCGCCATCGCGTTGATAAAGGTGGAAAGGGCGCGTGATTATGTAAGCATGCTTCTCATCGTTTGGATGCTCGGGGTGGTAGGAGCGGAGAGAGGTTTGGAGGTTTGGAGGTTTGGAGGTTTGTTTGGTTTTTTCATAGACTGCGAGAGTATGTACTACTGGCAGGTAGGTAGGCAGGCGAGGCAGGTAGATACACAATGCTCTCATTTTGAAGTCTGAGTGTTTATTATTAGGTAGGAAATAGACAAGCATAAGCTGAAATTGTAACTCAATTATTTATGCATTATACTAGTAGGTATGTAGGTATGTAGGCAGATAGTTTCATAGTATAGGTTAATCACAATATAAAAAGAAATTCAAGAATTTTACCCAGCATTCCCTCACAGTCGTTCCTCCCTGTACCTTCTATACCCACACTTCATCTAAAACCGATGAAATTTACAGTCCATACAAACCCCGCCGAGTCCACCTCCAAAGCATCTCTATATTGCAATATTAGAGCATCACAACCACATCATTGAACACTCAAACTTCCACCATTGACCCCCAAAGGTCCACCAAATTCCATATTCAAACCCCTATCCACCATGTCCGACGACGAAGCCGATCCCGAGCTCCTCGAGCTCCTCCGTCAACATTTCCGCAAACCCACCACCCCAGATGTCCCCGAAACCCGCGTTCTCGAAAGCGCAGAATACATATACAACAATTCCATCGATGTAGCTCTGGATATGGCATCCACCAAAGCCGCCGCCGCATCCATCTATTCCCAAATGCAAACGAAATCCTACTCGACCAAAACATGGTCATCACATGACTTACATCCCCAAGCCAAAGACGAGAGTACTGTGAACTTTATCTTCACCATGGATTTACTCAATTTTTCATTCTGGAGTCTGCAAAATGAAGAAGAAAGATTTGCAGTAGAATACAAAGGAAAGAAGTGGACCGGATATTGGAGTTTAGTAGCTGCATTACAAAGAGGTTTAGAAGAAGGATACCCTATTACCAGTTCGTGTTATTGGCAAGATGCGAATGAACTCACCGAAGAAGTATTCGCACATATTTTTCGTTCATGTACGGCGGAACCCATGCCACTTCTCACAACACGTCTCTCACTCCTTCGTGAAGCGGGAACTATTCTCTATGAGAAATACAATTGTTCTTTCACAAATTGCATAAAGGAATCTAAGCACTCTGCAGCTGCGCTTGTAAATCTTCTCGCGGGTTCATTTCCTTGTTTCAATGATGTGGTTTCCTTTGAGAAGCGGAAGGAAGTACGATTGCTCAAACGTGCACAAATTTGTGTAGCGGATTTATGGGCAGCGTTTGATGGGGAAAGTTGGGGTGAATTTCATGATATCGATAAACTTACCATGTTTGCCGATTATCGTATTCCACAGTTGTTGAATACGTTGGGATGTTTATGGTATGCACCGGCTTTGGAGAGTAATATTAGGAGAGGAGAAGTGATTGACAGTGGACATACTTGGGAGGTGCAGTTGAGAGGTAAGGTTTCATGATTTTCTTTTCTTTCCCTCTCTTCTCTTCTCTTCTTCTTCTTCTTCTTTTCCTACTTCCCATTCCTTTGTTTTTGATGTGAAGGGAACTTAAAGTATTAATCTAACATGATGAATAATAGGTTGTAGTATATGGTGTGTAGAATTGATTCGAAGAGAGATATTGAAGAATCATCCAGAAGCAAAAGTAAATGCTATTTTGATCGATTTCTTTCTTTACGATACAATGAAGGAACGGGAATTGGAAGGAAAAGACGAGATACCCCATCATAGAACTAGAAGTATATGGTATTGAGCAACAGAGATTAAATTGATTGGAAATGAACATCGTTGCAAGCGACAATTCCAAAACATCAATTTAGATAACAATAAATATATTTTGCAAGAATTCTAAACTGTTGAATAAGGTGGAGATATCATTTGTACAGATTTTGTATTCGTCTATCTGTTATACATATGCAAATTGACCATTCCCAGGTCCAATCATGCACCAATCTGCCATTCTCTCTTGACCATCGGCCACATGTAGAAACTCCAAAACTCCTTGTTATGCACTTATACCAATAACCATTTTATATCTAATGTAAACGCCACTCTATGTAGGTATCTCATAAATTCACATCAAGTTCTAGCCCAACTATGTATACCTAGGTACTTCCACCATAATACATCAGGTGCACCAAACCTTTTTTCGATCGAAACCAATCTTCATACAATCCAAGTGTTTCAGGTGGTGATTTTTGTCGCATTCGATAAACACTGTGCCGGTTGCATGAAATGAATCATAATTTTCATTGACAGCTATCGTCAGCTCTCATGTCACCTGATACTCTTAATGCTCTCCATGTTCTTCGCCTGGTAAGAGTTTATCAACTGGGGATTCATAATGAAAAGAAAGTTTTGTGCGGTATTTCCGAAGCACCTTCCATTCACAATTCGAGCGGGCATAAGTCTTTCTGGCCACTTGAGGAGGATAGGTGAGGTAAATCTCTTCAGCCAAAAGTTTAACTTGTTGTTTCCCCTTATTGACCTTGAACAAGACCAAGTTCAATTCTCGTAACTTCCACTCAGGATTTACTTGTGGAAAATCCAAGCTGAGATCCCGTTCTAGAAGATTGATATGCCGTTTAGTCATATGAATCGCGAGTTCGAGAAGATTGATTCGTTGATTGATTTCTCGTGATTCTTTCAACCGAAGGAATTCCGCTTTCGATTTGATGCTCCGTTTCATGACATGTAAATGCCATGCGATTTGTTTGACTTGTTTGGCACTATGATTAACCTTGGCAAAAAGATCCATTATGCGCTGCTCTCTTTCATTCATAATATAGTCTATCTCCTTCTTCAAGAGATTGATTTGTCGTAAGCTCAAATTTAGCTGGTATTCGAATATATGCAGTTTTTGAAGTCGTTTTAATCCCTTGAGAACAATAATTCTATGTCCCAATGACATGTGTGGAGATTCCTGTAATCTGAGATGATATGTATATCTCCAATCTCGAGGGAATTGATTGTAGTAAAAGGAAACTATAGACATCTCAGTCGAATGGATGTTTGCGCTTGACAATGCAATCTTAGATTCCAAGCTTTGAAGCATCACTCTTCTACCTTGAAGGGATCCTTGTTTCGATTTATCTGCTCGTGCGTTCTCTGTATATGTGAACTTTTCGAAAATTTCGAGGGAACGGTCGATGCTAGAATGAGAAGATGGCCGGTTCCGAGTTTTTTTCGTTGGAAGATAATCCCAAGCTTGTGTATTCCCAAATTCGGGGAAGTTAAGGTGAGATTCCTTTTTGACGTTATGATTGGATTTTTTTGAGGATATGTGAAGAATGTCCTGCAAGGCATTTATGCGTGCAACAAAGCGTTCAACGGAATCACGTATCGAACCAAGGTTCAACCAGAATAAAAGTCTTCCCAAATTCCACCTAGGAATATCTATTGGTAAAATGCTCGGTAAATCTTTGGTCGGGTCAATTCCACAAAGATAAATAAGTTCTCTTATGGCCCACCGTGTAGTTTTGGTGAGTGGAATGCGATCAGGTACTTCTATATTTTCGGCCCACGTCTCTAATATAGAATGTAAAAGTGACGCTCCAGCAGCATGATCTAGTTGAGCTACACAACTTCTCACTGCCTCACAAAGTAACTCTGGTCGAATCTTAATTTTCTTGTCTTGACGTAAAGCTGCTCGAATATACATGATCGATTGTCGAGCAGTGGTCATTTGAAGACTCGTCCCAATAAGAGCATCGAATATAGATTCATCTCGTGGTACTTTTCGTTCGAGCCAACCTCCTCTCAAGGTCAGTCTTTGAGCATGTTTCTCGGCCCAACTCAAAACACGTGGATTGTCCAATAATTGATTCTCATGTCTCCGTGCAATTCTCATACTCCCATCCACCGCTCTCATACGCCTAATAATGCTTCGATAACCTTCTAAATCATTCTTGGCTGCATAATGATTCAAAATAACCTGAATGGTCCTTGAAGTAGGTTTGAACATTGTATCGTAGAGAAATGAATCAACAATTACTTGAGCGTGGTCATGAAGCATCAATTCGGTCAATTTCTCGATTAAAAAGTTATACGTAAAGATGTTTGGCGACGCGGAACTTATGAGAAGATTGTAACATATCTTGGTTAGAATTAGATTGAGATTATCCTGACCCGGAGATGTATTTTTGAGGAGATTTTCCAGGGCATCATGTAATTGAAATCTTTCTTGACCGACTTCGGCTTCCAATTGATATGCTGGCATGCTAATATCACCCCGTTGTAATTCTTCAACTCTTCCTATCATTTTATCGGTCTGGAGAAAGATGCCAGATGACGCCGAGTGTAAATCCGCTGCCATAGGAGAGAGCTTGGTGGTCCACATGAGTCGATGAACTAGCTTTGAAATCGAGTTTTCTAATCGGTCCAAGTGTTTTCGAGTTTTGACTTTGCGTGGTTGAAGCATAGCGTTTGAAGGTATATATTCGCCGAACTGTTCTAGGTTTGTGATATGTTCTGGCGTGGCTGACTGAACGGGGGAAGTGGTAGGCTGAACAGGTGAAGCGGTAGATTGGGGGACGAGATCCTGTGAACTTTCTGGTACCGTGGTCTCGGCAGACCTCGACACATTCGAGGGTATGTTATTGAGTTGAGTTCCCAATCGACTCATGGAAGAGTTCGCCGTCCATTTGACTCCATCCCAGGTCATAGGTCCTGTAGATCCAGCCTTTGTACCAATAATTCCAGTTCTTGGGAAAGAAAATTGATTCCCCAAATATCCGGGTAACCTTGACGTTCCTGGAACTCCTAACGTTCCTGAATTTCCAGATGTTCCTGACTCTCCTGGCATTCCTGGCATCTGATTCCTAACTTCACCTGCATTTCCTTCTACTTGACGATCCTGCAATTCCTCCACTTTGTCGATAGGAACTCCCGCCTTCGCTTCTGCAATGACTCGATCCCATTGTTCCCTTCGTCGAACTTTTCGATTTGAATCTGCCACTGCAGCAGTTGCGAGTATTGTTGAATAACATGCCGTAAATATATCTCCTATGCTAACCCTTCGACGTTTCCCAATTGCATTTGTAGTTTGACGAGTTATGATTGTGCCGATTTTCACACAAGCGTTACAACGACATGATGATCTGGTCTGCGCAGCGCGGAACCATAAACTTTGCATTATATTTGCATACTTGTCGATTTATGGATTTTCAGCTTACTGGACTCGTCAGTCGTGCCATTGAAGGATGGGGAAGTTTCAACTTTTTGCGCTAAGTTATTGTAAAATAAATTGATGTCTATCAAAACTTATCGGATGACTTTCACAGTTGGGCGGCCGCTTTAACCGATTGAATTTGTAGGACAAACTACCTAACTAGTAGGTAACCCCTCTTCATTATGCCCCTCCATGATTTTCATACTTGAATTGTAACAATAAGATCAAATAAATACATATATAACTCAGATCACGAAATTCACGAAACTCACGATGCTTACCTTGACACTTACTGCAGACCTCTCTGGGTCAGTATATACAGGAACCTCGAGATATACAAGAGCTAACATTTCACTGTATAGTGTGAATGAACTTGTCCCCGATGACAGCGCAGAGAAGAACTTCTGGTATACTTTCAAAGTACAATGTGTATCATGCAGAGAAATTCATCCCAACTTCATAAATATCAATAGATTTGTAAGTCAAGTCAAGGATAGCGAGGGTCTGAATTCTTCTATCCTTCAGATACTAACACGCCTATTAGGAAGCAAATGATATGAGTGGTAGTAGAGGAGAGGCAAACTTTGTATGGAAGTGCAAATTTTGCAAGGTGTGTAGTTTTATTATCAATATACTATGAAACAGCAGTACTGATTTCATATGTAGAAAGAATCATCTGCATCAGTTATATCAACACCAGTTCCATATCAAGCAGCTTCTCCACCAACTCGTCAAAAGATTTTAGAATTTGATTGTCGAGGTCTTGAGTTGGTAGAATTCAAACCAGAGGTAAGCATTTCTTTCACATGTTAGTCGATATTTGGATCTCATATATCCGTTTCTTGTAGGGAGATTGGTTGGCTGTTGGAACTGATAGTGGTACCAAATTTACTGCTATCGATTTGAATGATGGAGAATGGTATGATTATGACGATAAAGCAGGAGAGGAAGTTAGTATCAAGGACTTGAAATGGGAAATTAGGAGAAATTGAGACGAGATGAGATGAGACGAATTCATGAATAGATGCCAAAAGGATCAAGTATGAATGTTATGAATGATTTGGTTATGAAGTCACCTGGTCTGATTTTACTCGGGAATATGGTGCTGAAGCAATGAGAATATTTGATACATATATGAACGACTTGGATCAGCATTTAATATGAACTTCTTTCAAGTATCGTAAAATAACTCCCGAGGTCTCCAACCATAATCTAAGTAACTTCTTGGTCATTTTCATAAATAAATTTCCATTGACATTGATGCTCAGATCATTCACCTAATAATCACCAGCCTCATCAAAACCTCAGCCTTGCGCTTCGCTTAGAAAATTTCCCCAGCGACGCCAGCCTAGCCAACGAGTAGCATTCAACAGCAACCTCACATCCGACGCGACCATCTTCAATCCGCGTCCCTCCACCACCCATTCATTTCAATCTCCAGCTCACATCATGAGTGTAAGTCATCTCTCCCCTCTTCAATACCAAATTCCTAATTCTCATTTAGTTCGTACCAATTAACCCCCGTCCGTTCCTTCAAAACCTGTACGTACTAGCTATCCCTCCTCAATCGAGCTTGAATTCTCACCAACTTCCTTTCGCACATACATACCAATATTCATATACTAATCCACGATGTAGCGTCAACGAAGAAGTAATTATTCGTCTGAAATGGGGCGGTCAAACAGAATATAAAGGCAAGCTTGTTAGTATCGACAGTTATATGAATATTCAATTATCCGGTGCCGAGGAATGGATTGATTCGGAAATGACGAGTACTTTGGGTCAGGTCTTAATAAGGTTTGTTTATTCCTTTTATATTTGAGGTTTTTCGAAGAGCTTGGCCCGTTGATGCTGGGTGTTGGAATTGATGGACTGCAAGGCACTCAGCGGCACGGCATTGCACTGCGCTTCGAATTGGAAATGCTCATTAGATTGAAATCGAAATAAAAATCGAATGCGCAAAATCTAACATCAAAATAGATGCAACAACGTCCTTTACATATCAGCCGCACAAGTCAAGAAGGAAGAAGATGATACGAAGATGGAGGGATGATTCTGTGAACTTGCGACTTGACAAATGGACAGATGGATGTGGAAACCATAATGGACTGAAAGGAGAGGAAAGCAAGAGAGGTCCAATGGGAAATTTGATAGATACCTAGTATGAGAGGAAAATCTGAATGGAATGCGGAGAGCATCGTATGGCAGATATGCCAGAATGTAGGAACATCTCACTTCCATTGAGCAGGAGAAGTAGGAGAGGAGAAAATTACCTATACCTACAATGATTTACTCAAGGACGGCGTTGTTCAAGCAAATCAAAGCAAGCTTATGGTTATAAGATCTTAAACAAGTCATGGTACATTTCTATTGAGGCCTAATTTATGTGCACATGTGCACAGTGACAACTTATTGGACAGTATATTCATTGCCCTCTTGCTTCAATGATAAATTGATTGATGAATACCTAGGTATGCATTTTCATATAAAACCTATTTACATAAGACAACCAATTGATCGACTACTACCTACATCACTCAAACCCACTCTCAAACGTTTATTAGGTCCCACCATAACAAACGCCTCAACTAACCATTCATACCATACTTTTCTATCGTCAGTTTGTCTCCAAATACTGACTTCTACCTCGGAATCATCAGGAATATATAGAGGTGACTATTGATATGTTAATCAATCATGACCATAATATTCAGGGAAGGAGATACATACCTTCAAAGGAAAGAAAATTGGAAACCATGAAATCATATCTTTACTCTTCGCATCAATTGTATCAGGGCGCGTACTCAATTCGACCTTATTTTCGGCTTTTGCTCCACCTTCATACAAAACAGCTTCGAAATATCCGGCGAGTCCATTGACCACACCGCGATCTTTACAAACAAACTTAAGACGTGCATAACGTGTATTGTGTTCATTAGCACCATCACCTCCAGACATACTTCCACCACCACCACCACTAACACCACCGCCTCTTCTGGCTTCAGCAATGTGTAATGTGTTTACAGGAAGTGGATGTGAAAATTCCCATGCTTGTTGAATTTGAGGATGATCAGGGACGGCAGTGGCAAGGAAATCAATGGCGTGAAACATGACTACATATGGAGTATCTGTAGCATGTTCATCTGCCGAGAATCTGTTGGAGATATCGGCATGAAGACGAGGAGCAAGGATTGGAGTAAGATGAGCGGTATATGAAGCGGGTATTGAGATACCGTTTTCTGGTGCTAACACATGTTGGACTCCATCTATACACTCAGGTGATAATTCATTGTCCGCAAAAGAACCAAGAAGTTCAGAGACAAGTATATCTACTTTACCGTGGGTAGTTGCTGGAGTCGTTGAAGATGTTGTGACGGCTTGACCAATAGGTCCAGCTGCATTCTTTAATGGACCTTTCCAAGCACGCATGTCGGTTTTTACAACATTGACTACTCCATTCCAGACATTTTCATTATGTCGTTGAAGGAGGACATATGCATTTGGATTCTTCTCCACTGCCCATACTTCAATTGGAACGCCAGTTGTTTGACTTGCCTTCAAAGCTCGAGAAACCAAAGGTCCACGTCCAGAACCAGCTACTGCAAGAACAACAGCACCACTAAGACTTGATGTAGGTTTTTTTTGTAAAACCCAATCTGATAATGCTCGTTCAATTGCTCGCTCATACCAATCATATTTAACAGGATCTTTTTCAAAAACCTCATATGTAACAGATTCGAGATTATCTGTTAATGGTTGAAGAGGAGCTTGCAAGTAATCTTGATAACCTGATCCAAATTTTTCAATAGGAGTTCGCTCTGGTTGATTTCTCTGAAGATATCTCAGATAAATCAAGTGAGCTGCAACATCCTTTGATTTTGTTTGTGATTTGGTGCTATTTCTTCTAGCTTGCTCCGCTTCGGCTGGAGTTGGAGATGGTGCATCTTGAACAACACTTGGTGATGCATAACCATCTGCCACTGAAATTTGTTGATTTGGATCATCCAAACCAGGAATTGGTCCTACATCACATAACAATAACCATGGTGGATTCTTAAGCTTCATATATCGGGTGAGAAGATTTTGATGAGCCTTGCCCAAAACTGGATGTCCACCTTTATTCTTCAAGAATGTTGATTGAGTAAAGGTCAACAGTTTTAGGGGCTCAGCAAACCAACGAGATTGAAGTGATTCAATAGGAAGTTGACGGGGAAGTGCCAATGCTATAGAATTTTAATTAGCTTATGTTTGTTCTTAAGAAAATTCGGTTTAGAAGCCGAAGTAGCGGCCTCAAAGATCATAGTGTCGCTATCGACGCCATAAATAATTTACATTCACGGACCAAGCAATGCCAATGAGATCTCACAATCTGACGAGCCCCAGGTCGAAAAATATGAAAACATTGAAGAAATAGAATATTTTTTCATTAACCTACCTACTGAAAGTCTGGAATTGTATTTACATACATCCCGAATCAAATTCCAAGCATCCCAATTCTCATACAAATCAATTTCGTTTTCACTCTTTGATGTATCTGTTGTTGATTGATATCTGGAAAATGGTAAAAGATCACCCGTCATTTCCGCATTATCTTCGACACCATACATAGGCATATGAATTGAGATGTTGATATAATTGGCAATTGCGAGAGCCTCTTGTATAGCACGAGCATATTGAGCAAGCCCATTGTTTCCTGATCCACCATTGTATGTTCTTGGACCTGGAATAATAACATTACCGACTCCACAGAAGGAAGCATATGCGATTTCGATATTCAAAACTTGACGAGAAATGTTTGCGACAAGAGGATCTGGGGAACATAGATCTATCCAAGGACTAGAATATGCGATAAGTTGCGAAACTGTATCAGAAGGTGTAAATGGTGTATCGACGGGATCGAGAGGTGGAATAATGGGAGCTGGAGGGGTAGCTTTGTTTGGCGCATCACTTGAATCGATAGCTGATATTTCGACGATATGATTCGAAATCAATGAAAGTACTCTAGAATGAAAATGGGGACTTGTAATTGGACTTGTGAGCATATCATACTAGTAGAAAGAATGGTTAGCAAAAGTCTCAATCGTTCGAGTGTGTACATACTCCAACATCAACAGCTTGTCGCAAAACAAATTCTGTGACAGGTAAAGGTCGTTTTGACTCATGATGTCCAATGTAAAAGGTTGTGAGGTTCTCATTGTCTGCCGTGTCAGAGTTAGCATCAGCATCTGCATGCTCTCCAACAAAGGATCCCAGGCTAGGGTACCGGTAGCCATTGTGATGAGGCGTTATGTGAAATGCGCCGGTTCTGCTTCTTTTTTGGATCTAGATGAACTTTAAGTTCTCGAGAGTGCGGGGTTTATAGAATTTGTTGTTAAAGAAGAGAGAGAAGTGTTGTCGGTACCACTACAAGTATCGTAATCCTATAGACAGTATAATACTCCGGCTCACAAGGACCTATATATAAATTGAATAGGGTTTAACCGTAAAGGTGGAGGAGAGTTTTTCATTTGAGTTATTGTCCTGGATTGATGGAATGATATCTTTCTTGGTCAACTTTTCTGCCAAATTAGATCAAAGCGGTGTGTAGCAGATTAGACGCCGTCGAATGCTTGTAATAAACATTCGAAACTCGAGACTCGATCTTATCATCTTATCACTTTATTTTCATAATTAACAAAAAACATCAATTTACATTGTTCTATTGCCAAGCTTGGATCTCATCCATATATCAAGCTGTTCTATTTGTTACGATTTTACATTGTTTCCATAATGAGTTAACAAGGAGACAAACTTTGGACTAGATCTAAATGCCTTTGAGTATCTCAATGCCACCAAAGTTTTTCTGTACAGATGTACACAATGTACCTGCCAAGTAGTCTTTAAAACACCGAGATAAGAGACAAAATCTAAGATTCTAATGATGAGCTGGGATCACAACAAAGGAACCCTTCATGAACGATCACAAGAATATACTGGTGCGATGATATGCACCACTTAACCCTAAAACGGCCAGATGCAGTCAGGTACCTTTCATCAATATGCTTTTTGAAAGACATGAAAAATGAGCTTCGGCATGAAGTGCATGCGCATATCCTGAGAAGAGTAAAAGCTCATAGATTGATACAAGCTTTGCTTAGAAAATCCCTTTATTCCACCGCGCCTCTTGTTCTCCTTTATCCAGATTGCGGGGTCGATGAATTTCGCGAGGCGACGATCCCCCTTTTTTTCGTTTGTCAGATTAGAAGCACAAGACCACATCTTGAATGCTTTCGGTTCTAGGCCCTGGAGTGTGGGACAGCTGAAGGTCATCGGTATGATGGAGGAGCAAGAGTTCATGACTGGTGCCTTGGTTCATTCCTATTCTAGGCTTGTCCTCTATCATCAAAAATTCATTGCCGCCCTGCCCCGCCTTCGAGATCCATAGACACGATGTACAAAATCAAATCGTCCGCTTAAAAAAGAAGATTGTCCATCGGAAACTCACACCTACCATACTACAGGTCACCAATACCTACTAGGGGTCCATTCTTTAAAAATCAGTGACATTGGCAAGCTGTCAGTACTTCATGATTCATTGGGCGGAGCATCCTTCAGGTTATCCATACATCATCGTGTCATGTTGGCCCGAGACCAAAAAAACGCAAAAAAAAAAAAACATACAACAGTGGGGATTCGCTGGTGGTCACCCACCCAACTACTAATCCACCGATCTGAAGCTTGTGTATGGCAGAGCGGACGGGATGCCCAATACTCTTCAGTCTATGGTCGTATGTGGCAGAGAGGACCAGTTCAAGAGATATGTTCAACACAGACAAGCAGAGTGAATCTATATACCCAAGCCTGATGATACACCTACTAGTCTGTAGACTATCTCGAACCATTGTATGCTATTCAATTAAAATACTATTCTATAGGTTGGCTATGCTTATTATACCTTAAAAGCTCTTTCGGGTGAAGTACCTAATACAGCTTGTCAAAGCAGGCGGGGTATACAAAGAGGACATACATTTCACCTGCAGTCTTGAGGTGGATAAGATGTGAAAACTCAATGTTTGGAAATGAATTGAAGATTGAAAGCCCATCATGTGAGCCGATGGGGAACAATCAGAGGCTGTGGTTTAGCTAATGCCACATGAGAGCCTTCTCCCTTAAATCCAATTACATTTGAACATCACTACCATCAGAGGGTATCAATATTGAATTGTCATTATCTACAGATTTGTATGCTAAACTTGCAGGAAAGTCTGAAATATCTGGATACATGTAATGATTGATCTAAAGTCAATACACGCTTTCGGTCACTGCCTGGTCCATCTCAGCCAATTCTACTTCGGTCAACATGCGACTGGCGTCCATGTCCAAATCACCATCCTTGTCTTTGACCTCAGGTGCCTCGTCATCATCGTCGGAATCAACCTCTTCTCCGTCGCCATCCATTCCACCGTCTCGTTGAACTCTGAGAGGAGCTTCGATTGCCTCACCAAGTCTGAAATTCTCTCGTTGTGCCTTGCCGTGCTCTCTAATCTTCCGATTTTTAGTTCAGAGCAATTTCTCCAATTCGGCCAGTTTTTCCTTATCCTCGTACTCACATTTAATGGCATAGAAGGCTTTTAAGATCTTGCTATTAACAGCAGGGACCGAAATCATGGTCTTGGACCAAGTCTTATGATCAGGTAACTCTTCCAGACTTGCGGGTACAGTATTATCAACATCAATGTCGATGTTTTCACCATAATCGAGAAGATCCATGATGAAGAGACCAAGCTTCTTGTATCTCATACCTTTAAGGAGACCCGGGAGTTGACTGCGCCACAGATCGAGGTTTCCAAACATAATCAAAGTCGATTGAGCACGTGCATGAGTGAGTGCTACATTCATTCGATTCCATTCTTTCAAGAAACCAATCTTTGAACCATTAGTCTTGTTTGCTGGGGTCAAAGAAAGTAAAATGACCTCATTTTGACCACTTTGAGTACTATCAATGGTGGTAAATAATGGAAATCAACCAACGGTATCTCCTCATACATGGCGAATTCCCATCTTAACTTGATTCACCAATTCCATATTCTCTACTTTATATTGAGTGAAGATACTAATCTTGTCAAATGGTAATGGTGCCAAACCACAAGTTGGTTGATGCTTCATGATACTCATGACCATATCCGCAATTGCATTGATGTTGGCGTGATTCAATTGAGATGAAGACCCGTGTTTTGATGCAGACTCTCCATTTTTGACATTGAAGTACATGCGATGAATTCTAGACTCATCAATATCGAGACCAAATGCTGGCTTTCGACGATTGTCTCTATAAATCTTGGCTGGCTCTGAATACCACCAATCCTCAAAGAACTTGAACTCATCAGAAGGTACCACCGTTGAATCATCACTCTCCAGCCATTCGTAAGTTAGATTGGCAGGAAGTTCGGCAATATCGGGATGCATGAAGTATTTGATAATTAATCGATAAAGTGGCATGGTTGGCTTTCCATACAATCGTTCGTAGAGCGATAATCCGAGCTGGTCTGCGAACTCATTGTGACCGGCTGATCTGGTAAAAAGCTTTACTTTCTCAAGATCTCCAGCCAACACAATGCGCCTGGGCTTGAAGCCTAGGGGAACATAACAGTCTGGTTCTCTTCCAGCAGAAGTCTCATCAATCAATACTGCCCACGGCGTCCACTTGTATTCTTCCAGAAGAGCAGAGGTATTGGATGTACAAACTACAATACGAATGGCAGAACCTTCGAAGATCCTCTTAGTCATGGCATTTGTGAGTTCGATGAAGATCTTCTGCTCCTTTGATCCAATGTTATTACCAGCCTTGATTTGCGAGCGACGTGATAGCCAAATGTGAGCGTTCTTTTTGCGTCCATCTGCTGGATGTATCGTCTTATCTGAAGCATCATTTTTGTAGGCCTGGACAATATGATTCCAGAGCTTGTACTTTTCGAGTTTTGCATCTTCAGTTCGTTGTTCTCCATCAGCAACCATGTTGGAAACGGTCTCGGCATCAATTTCGTCCTGCTCCGAAACATCGCGACGAGTTGCTGATTCAGTTGGTAGATAAACTACCTTGAACCACTCTTCCGATTCTGGATAGACGTCGTACAGAGTCTTGAGGTGACCCACCAACTTTCTCATACACTCTTGTGCAGCAGTATTCGAAGGTACAGTTAGGAGAGTTTTGATTCTCAATAATGTGAATCCAAGGGTGGCTGAAGCTACGGTGGACCTTGTAACATACCCATGAACTCGGTAGTGCCGAAGACGCCTTGCCAAAAGACTCTTTGAGGTCCGTAAAAGTTACAAGCGTCACGGAAGTCAATGAAGGCTTGCTTTTCAACATCTTTCATTCTTGAAAATTGGTCATCCTGAACAGATTGTGCTAGCAAATCTTTGCCCGTATAAATATCGTCGCCGAGGAGCAAGTCTTGCAACATTTCATGTTTCATATGATAAGTATGAGGTACCTTGCAGATACTATCGATTGGCTTCATCTGTCGAATTTGAGGAAGAGCATTTCTCGTCATGATGATACAGACTTTGACTTCCGTACCTACCACAAGGCTTGCGTCCAACAGCAATCTTGACAGCAATGCAGATATCTCCGGGAGAATTAGCAAGCTCAATGACCCTGCAGTTGTACATTGGAAAAGCTGGTTCCTTCTTCATTGGCTTCCCCTTGGGCTGTTGTTTCTGCCACTTGTTGCCGTTGCCTTTGTTCTTGAAAGCTTCAGCCGGAGTAGTCTTTCCTTCGCCATCATTTTGGCCTGGTTGTTTGCCCCTCTCCTCATTCTTAATTGTCAATCGCTTCATGCTGTAGGCCACACCACTATTATGCTCGACATCATATTCTTCTTCGATCAATGATTCATCGAAAGGCTTCTTTCTTTTCGATTCGGCTGCCTTTGATATGAATTGAACCTTGAGTGTTGTGCCAGGAGGGGTTGCTGGCATGGTTAATTTGTTGCTCTTAGGGCTAGTTTGAATACACAAATCCGATCATTTTGAAAATGGATTCCTGATTTCTATTTGAATATTAAATTATAGATTCCATTAAATAATTCTGTTTTTGATATATTTAATATATTAAATAAATTAAGAGTTTAATTTTCAAAAAATATACTAAATAATCTATTGAATAATTTATTTATTTGTATAAGAAAATAAAAACATAGATTCAAAATAATGATTAAATGAAAAATCTATGAATTTATAGATTCCTATAGGCTTTTGTAGTTTAAAGCTTTAATGAATATAATTTAGAATTATAGAGTATATTACCTAAAGCTTTAAACTCTTTTTAAATTAGAGTTTAGAATTTAATCTTAATTAAATTAAGTACTATCTTTATATTCGTTTTAATTGAATTGAAATTATCTTTACAATTGCTTATTTAATTATTCAAATGACAATAATAAGCTTAAAATGTTTATATATTGAAAATTCGAATTTCCTTTATTTAAAAAAATATATATATATACGTAGTATATATTCTACGTACTTTTATTTCTATAACTTTTATATCAGAATCAATATATAAATAAGAAAACGAAATACAAGAATCTGTCTTTTTTAGGTCTAAAACATACCATTATAGAATCTGTTATAATAAAAAAAGCGGGTTATTCGGTAGATTCTGATCGAAATTGATATTCAAACTAGCGCTTAAGTCAACTACCCCACTTTCCGACCACCCCCTCTTTTCGACCACCTCAAAAACCACACCGCTTTGAGTAATTATAAAATTTATACTTTGAATAACTCAACAATGCTTTAATCAATTGATTTGAAATTTTGATATTATTATAATTGTGATATGAAGAATAGATATACCGAAGAAGATATCGCAGAGGCTCTTAGAGCGATTACAAATGGAGCAAGCATACGAAGAGCTAGCTTGGATTATGGTGTTCCACGTACCACACTTCACGATCGAATATATGGTGGAGTTTCGCATCAAAAAGGCGCCCAAATACTTCAAAAGTTATCTCCAATTCAGGAGAATCGACTAGCAGAATGGATATTAGTACAGGAAGCTCTTGGTACTAGCCCTACACATCGTCAAATCAGAGAGATGGCAGAGCACCTCCTTATTGTACGAGGGGAGGATCCCTCACTTGGAAAGAAATGGATACATAGCTTTTTTCGAAGGCATCCTAATATTGGAACTAAGAAGCAACATCAAATCGATTCTGCACGAGTTTCAGGTGCTACATCTGATATTATTAAGAAGTGGTTCCGGAACCTCGCAATCCCTGAAATCAAGGCTATTAAGCCGGCCAACAGATGGAATATGGATGAAGCAGGTATAATGGAGGGTCAGGGTCTTAATGGACTAGTAGTAGGAAGCACTGATCGAAGATTTATTCAAAAAAAGCAACCTGGATCTCGAATTTGGACCTCTTTTATAGAATGCATTTCAGCCAATGGAAAAAGCATTACTCCCCTTGTAATATATAAGGGAAAATCAGTTCAACAACAATGGTTTCCAACAGATTTGACTCTATTCAAGGGTTGGAACTTTACCGCTACAGAAAATGGATGGACTACAGATGCTACAGCTTTAGAATGGCTGAAAAAGATCTATATCCCTCAAACTACCCCTATTCAGCCGGAAAATTCAAGACTCCTCATTTTGGACGGACACGGAAGCCATGAAACTACAGCATTTATGTTAGAATGCTTTAATAACAACATATATCTCTTACTTCTCCCACCACATACGTCACACGTACTACAACCACTCGATTTATCTGTGTTCTCACCCCTAAAAAGTGCATATCGAATCGAACTTAATAAATTAAGTCTATTATCCGATTCCTCACCAATTGGAAAGCGCAATTTCCTTTCTTGCTATCAGAAGGCTAGAATAGAAGGTTTAACTATTCAAAATATCAAGTCTGGGTGGCAAGCTAGTGGTCTTTGGCCCAAAAATATGGCTAAACCTCTTATGAGTCGACTTTTGCTTGAAAATAGCAATAGAGAGGTTTTATCACTTAATCCTGAATCTGATGATGATCCTATTCTTCAATGGAATATATATTCATCGTTTATTCAATGGAAAACCCCTCAAAAAGGAGCCGATATCAGAAAATATAGAGATATAATGATTCAAGAGAAGGAGATCGATTTGCCAACACGAAGATTACTATTTCGCAAGATTATAAAAGGATTCGATGCTAAGGATTATGAACCCTTAGAGGCAGAGAATAAGATTAGAAAGCTAGAATATCAATTAGATGAAGCATTACCTAGAAAAAGGCGAAAGGTTGTGGTATCTCCAAATTCGAAGTTCGCAGGGATTAGAGCTATAAGGCGTACACAAATTGAAGCTGGAGATCGTGAAGATGAGGTAGATGATAGCTCTAGTGCTATAGAAAGTGATTCTACAGGCGATTTCATTGAAGTTCAATAGTTATTGAGTTATTAAAGTTTTAAGTGTAGATAATATGAATTTTTTAGGTGGTCGGAAACAGGGGGTGGTCGGAAAGTGGGGTAGTTGACTTAGAAACCAGAACACAGAAAATCCTATTGCCAAGTACATCCTTTTCACCAAAGATGGCGATATGCATGACGCCCTTGCTCTAATGGCTAGCAATGTTCACGTTGTCCCACATTGCTTCTCCGATGAGACCAACACTGAGGATTGTCTCGAGCTCCTTTGTACTTGAGAAGTTTCTCTGCGCAGGATATGAACGATATTGCATCGAATCTCTGGAAGTGGAGGGTACTTGCATCCAATGTTGACGAACAATTGGCAAATTTGGGTTTCCTTTCTCACCATGCCATCTATAGAATTGACTTCCAGCTGTGTTTCCAATGTAGTTTGTGTAAAATGACAACTCGCGACTCGAATGGGCCAATTTGAGACAGTTCGGCCGGTATGCATTGATGACAGGAAAGACGTGTTTTTGTGCTCGAATGCAGATGGCATCGTTTCGACCACGATTCAGCTGCCCAAGTATTGAATTCGCGAAGTTTTGGTCATGCAATTGAGTCTCAGTGAGATCTTCTTTCTTCGATGGCAGTTCGGGTGTACTTTCAAACCAAAATTTGCCTTCCAGTTCAAATTCCATGAGGTGGAGGTTCTTAGTATCCACAGTGAAGATGTCATTTACCGATTTGATGACCTCTTCGCGTAGATTGACATGGTATGGTTTCTCGAGAGTATCCTTCAATACTTTGCTATCCCTGGCAAAAACCTTTGTGTCAATTAAACCGCGTGATTCATTCACGTTCACATCTCTCTTGAAATGGTTCGATACGAGTTGAATCTGATAGCCTCCTTGAAGAATAATCAAGACGGCTGGAGCTTGATTGCTAGTAACAAGCCTGACCTTAGCCTGAAGGAAAATCGGGACGCCTTGCTTGACTACTCCCGTCGATCGAAGTTTGAGGAGGATCGCACATTCTCTACCCTTGAGAATAGACCTTGCTTGTTTGGACCTGGGGAAGTCGCGACCTCTTGGTCCTGTCACATGCCACCTATCAAGCAAACTCGCAAGCTGATCGCCAGGGAAGCTCTCGCTTAGGGATTCTCCTTTGGCTCTCTTCGCATTCGAGCTGGCTCCAGATCTTGCTCCTTGTTCGGCAGCCTCTGCTTCAGCCTTTCGCTTCAACATCTTTTGCTATCTTTTAGACAGAGGCGCATCTGGTGCTTCTTGATTGATACTGGCTACAGGTATAGTAGCACCTGTGCCAGTCATAGTTTGATCGCTCGGTTGACCCGAGCCAGTCTCTGAAGGGACCGAAGCCGCACCGGATAGTGGTGGTCGTGAAACCATTCTTTTTGGATAAAATCCGCGTGGCGTTGCAGCACACAAGCCTAACAATTAAGTAGGCGTTACCTTCACGCAGGTGAAGGGTTTTGTCACAAAACCTTCAAATGTCCCAGAGAGATTGGAAGAAGGTAAATGACAGTTAGATAAATCTATGAGCTAGTTCCGAAAAATAGGCCTCAAGATTTTATAAGATAGAAATCACGTCTCCGCAATTCTAAATGAATAAAAAGAATATCTTTCAACCGAAGACGGTAAGGGGATTTGATTTATCACGCAGCAGCATAAAATTCAAGATCGATCAAATAGACAATAAAATAGCTTTATATATATTTGTGGTACGGTTCGTTGAGAACAGAAGAAGAAAGAAACCCGCTGAAAAGATCTCCCAGTTGATATGCTGAAGATATCTTCCAATGCACCAGGAAAAGAAACTTCTCAACTCCCCTTCCTGTCTTCTACTTGTATGTCGATTGAATGCGCCAAAAGAAACCTACTCCAACCATCTCTAGTACCATTCTGAAACAATTACCTTCCTTCTCTTGTAAAGTCATATGTCGTTCCATTCTTCAAGAAACTGCCCACCGACACCAAAAGACTACGCATATCTCAAGCTACGTCTAAATCTCAGAGCTTGCAAGTTCTGGACTCTTCTTTATCTCGTCGATGATGCACCGGCCAGTGATACCTGAGCCAATATATCGATGAACATCTCACCGACCTGCTAAGCTTTCCTCTGAGCCAAGGCAGTGAGGGTCAAATCCTCGATCTTTTCATTCTTCCGAGATTTGAGCATAGTCCAATGCTGTCTTGCCCTTGCCATCTTTAACATCAATAGCTACGTTCTCTTGAGCGAGAAGAATCTTTGCGATGGTCACTGATCGCAGCTGGACAGCGCGATTCAATGGTGTGCGTATATGACCATCCACGGCATTTATGTTGACATTTGCGCAACCTAGCAGATATCTTGCCATCTTAGAACGATCGCTTTCGACTGCATTGTGCAATGGGCTTGATTTCGAAAATTGGCTAGATTTACGTTTGCGCCTGCTTTTACAAGAGCTTTGGCAAGCCCACTTTGTCCCAATTAGAATGTTCTTGATTTTGACTTAACCATCAGGTAGGCAGAGAATTTGTTAATACTTCGCATCTCTAATGGCTCTATAAACACTCCGCAGTCAGCCGCATGTTTGAGATTGCCGCTCTGCAAAGAATCGTTGTTCAGAGACCTCCTCTGGGAAATCTATTGGTGAATTCCGGATAAATAGTAAGCCACAATATTTTACATTAGCACAGGATCCACAAACATTGTACACAGCTCTAATGTCACTTCACTCAATGATCAAAATGGGAACATAAAAATATGTTAATGGGTATTTATTGATACTACTAACTCAGAGTGGACATTACATGTCTCCTCTTGTGATCGCTCAAAGAACTTAAATTGAATACATGAATGCCTGAACCCAATAGTGACTCAGAAGAATTTGAGGCTACCGCTTTCCCATCCCATTTCACTCTCGATATCCTTCAAAACCTCTTCGATAGGAGTTGCATACGTAACATCACCTTGAAGCCTTCAAAACCGTGTTTATTTCCTGCCCAAATCATAGCCATGGGTATGAGGACAGCTTGCCCCTTAATGTCAACATCAAGGTTACAAATGAGGGCACCAGAATCGCCTCCATCAGATATCTTTTCTTTTCCCTTTTGTGTATCACCACCAATGAACACGTGTTCATCTGATGTTGAAAACTGATTATGAACAACAGCTCGAATAGAGTTGAATCCACATGCTTTCCAGCCCGTTGTTCGACTTAAAGATTTGAAGTAGATACTATTCTCATTCAAAGGTGGAAACGATTTTGGGTGATTGACATTGAACGCCATAGAAGTCTGCAAGGCTTGACACTTTGCAGTGAAAGCCTTAAGTTCATCTGGTGACCAATACTTGTCTCCGAATTTTTCGATAAATCCCGAGATCTGAGATACTCTCAGGAAATCAAACAAAGGCAACTAATAGAATGATTAGTTACTCTCTCTATCAAATATTCATCGATAGGTGAAACATGCCTGATTCCTAGCATAAACACAAGCATTGCGAATTAAAGCCCAGTCGAGGATTCCATTGAAAGTAGCAACTGTGCGCCATTCCTCCGAAGCAGCATAGACATAACCAGCATGAATACTGTAGTCCTGGGCTTGTTTCAACCGCCTTGAACAATGAATCGCTTCCTCTTCCTTCGATTGTGTTTGACAGGACAAGTTCGTTTCAGGACACATCACCTGTCGTTTTTCAGCAATTTCGAATTCATTTGTAGCACATTTCTGCGTGTATTCCATGGCTTCTAAAGTTGCTTGATGATCCTTGAATGCGGGTATCGAAATCTGAAACTGTTCCATTCCGTCGTTGTATTTGTATCTTTCAGTTGGACGTTCTGGGTCAGGAAAAGCAACATGGCTACATGTAAGGCTGTAAAGTGTGTTTTCCTGTTGCAGAAAACCAGTCAACGAACCAGCCGGATAAAAAAAAATTTCTTCGGTCTTTCCTCGTCCGATAGAGAGACCAGGGCATGGAGTGTTATTCAAATACACAGCAGGAAATTTCTCAGTGAGATTGACGCCAGGGAATTAGGTGGAATCGCTTGAGCGAAGATCAGTACCGTTGTTCTTGTTTGTTCCGAAATTCTCGGCTTTGAATGGTAGATTTGACTGATATCGATATTGAACCTAAATGGATGGATCAGTTAAGAGCCCAAATGAAATAACTAAAGGTAAAACATATTTTTCATGCATATCACTTTGATACTTTTGAACATCTAACTTCTCCTTGATGATCTTCTCCATACCTTGTACTATTTCGAGAGCAGCAGTCTTGTTATCTGTGAAGTAATGAGGGGTTTGAATACAAACATGAATGACGATAGGGTTAGCCCATTTATCTGCTCCGAAACCGAGATGGAGAACGTTCAAGATCCATGAACAGTTAGGAAGTGATGAGATGAGGAAATCCTTAAGCGGAAGACGGAGCTCATTCTCAAAACATTGAATATATTGCTCATTGTGGGATTTGTGAACAGCGGCTACACTTTTCTGGAAAGAATGCCAGAACGGATTGGGAAAAAAAACCTGTAACAAGGACATCTTCGGCTTTTTGGTTGGTAGCAATGACTTCCTGCTCGTCAAGACCGTATTTATAACGGTCTTCTTCTTTGACAAGCCAAGGAGACATGTTATGAGTTGTCGATGTATTTATGCTTGTTTGTTGTGTATTTGTGTGGAGTACCTTCTTTTGATTATGGTTGAAAGCTTTGGGTTTGATTCTGCTTTGAGAAGGAACAGAAGAGGGACTTTTATCTACATCTTGTCTGCGCACAGACAGAGATCTGAGGCTAATAGTCTTAATATCAGTCGGGTGTACAGCCATGATTATCACAGTCTACTGTATTGTTATTAATCTCAATCAAGAATATTGTGATTCACTTTGAACTATTCACTCCTCTCAATGAGATGGATATCAGCAGCTTTAGACACGTAAATGACACTCAAAGTTATTGTATTTCTCTTATACAGAATCACTCACTCTTATGTAGTGATTTTCACAAATGTCATTGAACTATAATTCATTTTCGGCAAGTCATTCTTGTGTATTGTTGTGTCATAATTTATTTGTCTCCTTATCATTATTTCTTTTTGTTGTTTCTTGATTGTATAAACTTTCACTTATAACTTTGAATGCTTATTTATATACCTGATGCAAGAGATCATATATTTTGAAAATCAGATGATTTCACTAAGCTATATAGTTTTATTATTTGCGAAGGTTTGATAGTAGGAGAAACTTATCTAGAAAGAGACAAAGCATTTCATTTCCTTATTTCAATAGAGAAGAAGGAGAGAAGAAGAAGGGAAGAAGAAGAGAAGGAGGGGAGAACGAAAAAGAAAACATCTCTTGAATTACTTATTTTTATTGAATTTATATTCTAATTTTTTAGATTCTTTTAATGAATATTTATTGATTATCTAGTCTAAGATTATAGGCAACTAATAATTCTTCTCTCTTTAATATAAAAGACTAGTTTTCCTACTTTAATATTAAATATATAGTATTAAACATGTTATTCTAGAATATTATAAAGTGAAAGTATATAAACGTAGGTGAATAATATAATATCATTAGGCGACTATGATATACTAAGTAAGGGGGCTAGCCTTAAAGCTGTAGATAACTAGCTCTTTAGACAAAATATAATATTAACATTCAGAACCTACTATTATAGGTACTACGTCATTTATATTCTCATTAAACTAATAAAAAGACATCTAGAAATACATAAATGTATTCGACTCTATAAAATCATATTAGACGATGTTAATAGACTAATAGCTCTCTAAA
The DNA here is from genome assembly GCF_014898465.1 of Botrytis porri. Classification (NCBI taxonomy): domain Eukaryota; kingdom Fungi; phylum Ascomycota; class Leotiomycetes; order Helotiales; family Sclerotiniaceae; genus Botrytis; species Botrytis porri. Next base: position 116,078 of record NW_024066092.1, read on the forward strand.
TTTCTAATAAGCATCTATATGATTATTAAGAGTCATTAATTAGACTCGCTTATACTAGACTACTCGTTATACTATATAGTAATAATCTTAATCATATTACTCTTATATATTATTAATATTATCACACGTCTCATAAGAAGCAATATGAGAATAGCTTTAAAGATCAACAATCAGATAAAAGAACTATACTAAGGAAGAAAGGTCTTTCTAATGAATCAACCTATGTAGAGGTTGATCACGTGACTATCTAACGTCATCCACTAGACAGGGGTCTAGGCATGATAAATATGAACTTTCTATTTCTTACCCTCAGATCTCCTTCTATTCTCTCAATTTTGACCTCAAAAAAATGAATAATAAACAGCACTCTTCGTGTTAGTAATTACTATACCTATTCGAATCATTTCTATGTATTCATTCATTTGTAAAGAATCTCTTGATAGTAATACTCAAAACCTCGTTTCTGATCAACTTCTTATTACCCTATAACTAAAATCACTCGCTCATAAATAAGATATAAGCTTCGAATAATTGATTCTATATCATCTCCCTGATCTTGGGGCCACCAGCATACAATACCTCTAGATAATTCCAACTTCATATGAATGTATCTTCATTCTTTGCTATTTTCTTTGAGAATGAATATTATAGTAACAATATGGTGACTCAGACCGGAGATGAAAGGACGTCCGTAATAGGTAGGGAATTAGTATAATCATATGTATCAATAAATATAGATATATAGCTGGATAATAACTTGAGATATCGGCAATTTATCTCATCTTTCGAAGGAGTGTTCATTCCAGGATTTATCTCTCACGTGATGATTAACGGCCAAAGAGTTTTTTTGTTGCATATCTGGAAATTGGGATCACAATCGACGTTGTCGATTACGGTTTTAGTTTCTTTCTAAAATCAGATGTGCAACAAAAGGGATCAAGGATTGATTTGATTGGCTGACTGAGATTGGTTGTTTTTGCTCTGCACTCCGTCGGTAGGGAATCATGATTCCATGATGTATTAATTTATTTTCGGATATACAGCAGTAGATTGGTCACGCCGTTACAGCGGTCCAGCTTTGGGAGTTAATACTACAGCGGCTGAATCACCATCCGACAATGTTGCCGGTACCTTTTAGTAGTGCATCGGCAAAAGGCAACAAAGCCGGAGAGACTTGATATCCCTACGTTCATCCAGCTCATCATCAGATGGATACCGTTGTGCTCACATCAAAAGCAACAAAACCGAGGGGACCAAAGCCCCGTGATATATTCCTCAGACTCACACTTGATTTGCCCGCCGACAAATGGTGCCTCACTTTCAGTAATTACCACATAGTGATATCTCGGTACCCACACTACAGTTGTGTGTCTATCAAAGGTGATAAGATTGGGGAGAGAAATGGAAATCCTCTAGGCCAAGGTCAGTCTTTATGTCCAATCTTCCATCATCTTACTAATAGATCGGGTACGTTGTGAATATGGAGAAGGTAATAAAACAGAGGAGACCGAAGCTCTAAAGAGTGGTGTTCATTCTGGTCGATGTTCGAGGAGATTGAAGTTCCGATTGACAAAGAGCGGTAGCCCTCCACACGTATGTGCAATTATACTATCTAAAACGTAGTCTTTTCATCTTGTGTGTCAGTACTCAGCTCCTACTTCTCCTCATTTCTTGGAGAAGGTGAATGAGCCATGATTTTAAGAACAAGAGGTATGGAAAACAGACAGGATCAAAGAGCTTCTCCTAGAACTTGGGAATGAGAGGGGAGAGAAAATTAGAAGGGATTTGTACATGCTGGTTGTGCACAACCAGTCGGATCATATTCGCCAACGCCTCCGGGTTTGTCCCGAAATTAACCAGATAGATCTTCACAATCCCGTATTGCGAAATAGCCTGGAAAACATCTAAGAATTAACACTCTTGTCCTCCAGAGGAATGGAGATTACAGCGCGTCTTCTCTGAAAGGGACAATCTGTGAAGAATGTCTGGAATTCTGCTCTCAGCCCCCAACAATATACAGGAACCATACCAATACTTTTCGATAGTGCTGAGTACGAGAATAAGCCAATGCCATATACCCAGCAGTGAAGCATAGCTACAAGTTCCAAATATCTGATCGCTCGCTCTTTGAGACTTCTGCAGAGGAATTTCTCTTAATTCTTACCACACACGTCCAAGATCAGCTTAATTTAAAGCTTAAGATTCCCACGACGATAATATTTCCCACAACTATATTGGTATTTACATATATCCACAGCTTGTAGGTGGAGAGTAAACAATATTTCCTTGGTATTGCCAATGAACTATCGTCTCACCGACCAATCAGATACTCTGAACATGCTTACTGTCTACGGGCAGCAGATTCATAGGTTCAGACATGCAACAAAACTACTGAAGAAGTGATCTAATTGGTTACCCGGTACTTGGGATGAATTGAATGATAGGAAATGTAATTTTCAAGAAGACATGAGATGAGGTACCAATCAAAAGATATACGGGATTTTTTTGGGTGATCAGCAATGGAAATACGATATCCGTCCGTGTACGGGAACTTTCTTACACCGGACACTTTTATATGATGGAGTCGGACAGGCGTGGTGGATATATCGTGAATGTAGCGTTCGTATTGAAAGCCCTGGAGTTCCAAGTATGTACGAAGTATGTAGAATGTGGCGATACGAGCCACGTTGAATTTTAATTGGCTTTCAAGATCTATCCTATTTAAAGATGTCGGTATTCTTGACATATGGATAAAACTAGTTACCCGTGTTAAATGGAACTACCTACCTACCTAGTAGATACTATGGACTGCATACCCGTGTTACTATAATTCTGCGTAGTTGGTTGAGCCAACATCAAATCCATCTCAATCTCAACCTCACCCTAACACAACAGGACCCCGTTGAAATATATATTTATGTTCACGTCCCAACATATTGAGCAACGAGACAACCTCCTTGATTTCTTGGAGGACTTTGTACGCAAAAGATCAACAAACGGCTAACGGCGTTTACTAAATGCAGATAGGTGTTATCGGGATTATATCGGATCTCGGATCTCCATTCACCTCATTGGTTTAATGTTTGTATCCCCTTTTCTTTTTTGACGGATTACCATACCATAGTTGATGAGCCGGTCGGACACATTGTGATGTAATGGAGAGAAAATCACCGTTGTGTGGCTGGTGAATGAATGTAGTCGTGGTTGTGGTACACATCAATCTTCATCCTAGAAAATCATCCATCTCTAGGTATCTTCATCAAATGATAAAACAATCGATATGAAACGATTCAAACCTTCATAATTAGGTAGATAGATTTTCAATCTCAATCTCAATCTCAACCACTCCAAACTCATCCTTGAAAGGAAGCGGTTATTAATTTCATCTTAACAATCCTCATCACATCATGAGCGTTTCCTATTATAGATTAGCTTGATGTCTCGTATTGAGTTTAAATCTCTTATCAAAATTAAACTTATCACGGATTAGCCCCAATTGGGGCCCCTCAATTATTCAAGTATATGACCCGTGTCATCCTTCCTTCAGTCCAAAATAAGCTTCATATGCTCCACCTTTTATTTTTTGAAGTGAAGCCCGCTTCCTTGATCTTTCTTTTACTCTTCACCTCTCTTGCCTCACACATATCTTTCTCTCCTCTCTCCTCTCTCCTCTCTCTGCAATTTCGTAAGAACGATTGATTTATATTAATTTTGTTTAGGAAGCCCTAATCTCACTCGTTTGAAAGGATTTCGAATTTCTAGTAATAATACTTCTCTCTATATTTGCACCTCCAAAGATTTGGTCCATCCCATCTTTGCTCTCCCACTCGCTCTCGTTTTGTTCTTGGTATTTTAGACTTGATTTTCTCTCGAAGATTTGATTACAGTACTACTTACCTACCAATTAATTAGTTTTTGGAGGAAATCAGAAATCATGTTGTCTTCTATGGTATGTTTGGAAATCCTCAATCCCGCAGGTTGATGGCTTGATGGCTTGATGGCTTGATGGCTTAATGGCTTAATGGCTTAATGGCTTAATGGCTTAATGGCTTAATGGCTTAATGGCTTAATGGCTTCAATGGCTTGCACAACGCCTTTAATCGCACTGTGAACCGTTAAACACATGCATAATCTATCTTATCGATTGTTGTGCAATTCCACTCAATACTAATTTGTACTCGACAATTTAGATTCCCACAACCGTCCTCGCACTTTGCGCAACAGTTACACTCGCTGTACAAACAATCGAAATTCAAGGTTCCGATTTCGTCAATTCTGTTACCGGTGATAGATTTCAACTTTTGGGTGTCGCATATCAACCAGGTGGATCTTCAGGTTATAATCCTTCAAGTGGTGTTGATCCGTTGAGCGATGGAGCCGTTTGTTTGAGAGATGCCGCTTTGATGCAACAATTGGGTGTCAATGCTATTCGAGTTTATAATGTGGATGGAAATCTTAATCATGATGAATGTGCGAGTATCTTCAATGAGGTGCGTGGTTTGCGGTTTCGTACTGAATTACAATCGACTAATACCTTATAGGTCGGCATTTATATGTTGATTGATGTCAATTCTCCCTTATCCGGCGAGAGTATCGATAGAAGCTCTCCATCGACCACATATGATGTTTCATATTTGAACAGAACTTTCGCAGTTGTTGAGGCCTTTAAGGATTACCCAAATACTTTACTTTTCTTTGCTGGAAATGAAGTCATTAATGATGATGACACTGGAAGAACTGTTCCCCCATACATGAGAGTAAGTTTCCAAAACAGACTCTCTCCCTCGCCCCAACTCAACTAACATATGCAGGCCGTCACTCGTGATCTTAAGAACTATATCTCAAAACACTCATCCCGTTCTATTCCAGTTGGTTACAGTGCTGCAGATGTTCGCGATATTCTCCTCGATACATGGAATTACCTTCAATGCACTACTACCGGAGATGATTCCGATCCATCAAGAGCCGATGTCTTTGCTCTCAACAGTTACTCATGGTGTGGTGATTCTTCATACACTACTTCCGGTTATGATGTTCTTGTTTCGGATTTCAGCAACACTAGTGTTCCTGTTTTCTTCTCCGAATATGGTTGCAATGTTCCAGCTCCTCGTGTTTTCACAGAAGTTCCAGTTCTATACGGTCCATTGATGGCTCCAGTTCTTTCCGGTGGAATGGTTTATGAATTCTCTCAAGAAACCTCAAACTATGGATTGGTAACTATCAATGATGATGGATCTGCTCAACTACTTTCCGATTACAACACTCTTCAGGATCAATTCAACACCCTTAACATTACTAGTATTCAAGGAGTTAAGGCACAAAATACCACTACAACCGCACCATCATGTGATTCATCTCTCATCACTAGCTCAACCTTTGCTAATAACTGGACCATTCCAGCTGTTCCACCTGGAGCTGAAGATCTCATTAACAATGGTATTAAGAATGCCAATAACGGAAAAATTATCTCGGTTTCGAGCACCAAGGTCACCCAAAAAGTTACTGATGTTGGAGGAAACACCATTTCCGATCTCGCCATTAAACCATTAGCAAATGATGCAAGTAACACACCATCTGGTGAATCTACTGGATCAAATGCTACATCCAGTTCTACAACTTCATCTTCATCTTCATCAACTGCTACTGGTACTGGTACTTCATCTGCTGCTAGTTCTACAACTACCAAGAAAAGTTCGGCTCGAAAAATTGAAGGTAGCATGATTGCTTTGGTAGCTGTTCTTGGTGTTGGATTGATTTTGATTTAATTTCAATTTTCATAAACCTTTCTTTTATAATATTTCAATTCTTGCACATATTTTATTTTTATCAATATCGCATGCATGAATACGCAATTCATTGTACATTTGGTTTTGTACATGATGTGGCTGGATTCCACCGAATACTATAAGTCATGAGATATGTAATGGGGATAGTTTTTTGGGGGGAATCTTGTTTAGAGTGGTATGGATTGATGGATTTGATGGTATTATTCAAAGAATGATATTAGGATTTTTGATGGAGAGATTCTGGGAGAATAATTTTGGAGGGAGATTTTGGGGATTTTGAAAGAAGTTATATTTTGAGGAGGATGTGCCTATCTATGGGCTTGATGTTTTTGGGGTGGTGATTTCGTGAATCAAGGAAATTAATGAATAAATGTGATACCTTTCTCAAGAGTGCTGTTTCTATTGCGGTGATTTTGGATCATGAAATGGTGATGATTTATTATGATTATCAAAGTCGGAGACGAATACTGGTTGTGTATTTGACCGGCTGTGTGGTTGATGGGTATAAGGTCTAATGTAGGAGGTCGGAGGTTGGAGATTGGAGAAAGGGTTAAGATGAGAGTATGGATAACTCGAAAAGAAAGGTAAGTGTTTCGAAAGTAGGCACGATGTGATATCAAATTTTGGACGAGAAAAACTAAGGGGGGTAGGGACGTAAAGTAGAAGGGGAAGTTGAAGAAATAGACTCGGGGAGTGAATGGGAATGGGGATGGTGTTGGGATGTGGATTATTTCTGCTATCCTAAGTCGGTATTTGGGTCGAGAGACATGGGACTGCAGAGTAAGTTTAAGTGTAGGGATGAGAATGTTCTGTTTTGATGTGTGGTGTTGGTGCTGGGTAGGGCTCGGTTTGGGTTGGATGTGGGTTGGATGTGAGTTGGAGGTTGCAGGTTGGAGGCAGAGAAGAGTATGGAGGCGGGAATAGGGATGGGAAGATATTCAGTGGGGTTTTTGGATGATTTGCTTTTGGGTTTGGTGGAGGGGGAGGGAGTAGGGTGTGGGGTTGGGGATTGAGATTGGGGATCTGGGGATCTGGGGATTTCGGGGAAGGGGAAGGAGAAAGCGCAAGAGGGGATGTGAGGGAAACTGGGTTGGGGATGCGATGCTGAGGAGGGATTCCCGATGCAAATAAATTTCATTACTCGAGGGGAATGGAAATATTATAAAGCGTATGTACGATAACGCGATGGAAGATTAATACATGCAGTATAGATGTCAATATTTGTGAAAGGAAGTATGGGAACCGATTTCTCAGGGAAGAGATGGAGGAGTTGGGAGAGTTGGGAGAGTAGAAAGGCTGGGAATGCAGGATTATGTTTACGAGAGAAGTACATATTGTAATGTGAGGGAGGACAAATGAAAGTAAATGGATGGGAATGAATAAATGGGAAATCGGAATCGACATTGGTCGAGGAGTGATGAGGTGAAGGAGAAGGGTAGGTTGGTTAGATGGGATGGATGGATGGGTGTGAGTGAGTAATATATTTGGGTAGTTTTAGGGGTAGTTAGATTGGGGAGATGGGGAATTGGGGGAAAAAGGCGGATGAATAAATGTGTCTTGGATGGTGTGGATGGATGGTGAGGATGGATAGTGGGAATGGGGAATGAGGATGGGTAGGAGGTGTGGTATACCTGGTGTGGGGCTTTGGTGTAGGGTTTTGCTGTGGATGATTTTGTGATGTTGAAACTTGACAATGTGAGAGGGAGTGGATGGAGGATCGGAGGGGCTTGGCTGGGTGATAATGGTATGGTGATGGTTGAATCTGGCACGACAGGATTATTTGCCCGTGAAATGATTGCTAGTGAAATCCTAGGCGGTCGACAATAGCTTTTACCTTGATTTGTAGCATAAAGAGGAGGATGGAATTGAGGAGAATTCGAAAGAGCAGAGCCGAGGACACACTGGATGATAAATTGCACTCATACACAGAGTAAATAACCCAACCCCAAATATATCCACAGAATCACATCATCATATCATGACAATACTAAACACCAGATATCAAGGTCGAAAACATTCAAATATGTATTCATAAGATATCCCCCTCATCATCCCCCAAGAAAATAAATAAATATATACAAAATCGGCCTCTAGTACATCAGCTAGACACTCCCGTATCCATCCAAGTATCAATCATCAATCACTGAGACCGTGAGAAGATATTCAATCTAGACAATAGAAATTCGGGAATAATCGTCGTGATTACTGTAAGGCTTAAATATTAGCTTTGAATTTCTTTCTTAACGCCTGGTGATTTTTTGCTATTGCAGGATGTTGTGTTTAATGTAGATGATTGATGCTGGATGTGTTATGCAAGGTGTATGATGTATAAAATCCGATGTAAGATGTGTAAAGATCGAAAACCAATAAACTACTCGTGAAACCTAGTCTCACTACCCATTTACGCAGCAAGACACTGAGAATAATAAGCATTTTGCTCCACACAAGTACCGGTAGCACAAGTGAGTCCTCCCGTGCAGTTACCATACAAAGGAACGGAACCACTTGAAGAAGAAGCAGCGGTGCTGGTAGCAACTGCAACACTGGTTTTGGTAGATGCTTTGCTGGTGGGGATTGCTGCTACGGTGGTTTTGACCGTGCTGGTGGGGGTTGCTTTGATGGTACTGCTGGCTTTGGTGGATGTGGATGGGGTGGGGGTGGATGAGGATGAGGATGAGCTGACAACGGCTTTGACGGAACTTCCCTGGGTGATTGAGACACTGTAGGCGGTGACGTCGAAGACGGCATTGGTACCTGGGGATTTGATTAGTAGATTTCATGTAAAATTGGAGAAAGGATTCTTACCGGTAAAAGGTTCAGTTCCAGCTTCCAAAACATTAATGAATTGACTAGTAGACCACCCTTCATTGGTCGCCAAATAATTCAAGAAATCCATCAGATCACCATCGAAATTGGTAGCTTCGGTTGAAGCAACGAAAGAGTACACGGTGGTATCTCCATTTGGTCCAGAGTACAGTTTGAATTCATAACCAGCAATGGTGGCGGTAGCGATAGGGGAACCGGTGGAGGAAATTGGTCCGGCTCCTCCGATGGCGGCTAACCAAATCATGATTTCGTATTCGTTGGTTCCTCCGGCGGTGGAGGCAGTGAAGATATCCCAGGAGACATCGGCGACGATGGAGGATCCGGTGTAGCTATGAAATTGTTAGAATTGTTTTTATGAATGAGTAGATGAGTAGATGAATAGATGAATAGATGAATAGATGAATAGATGAATAGATGAATAGATGAATAGATGAATAGACAAATCAAAGTGAAAAAGTGAAAGTAAATTCTTACCCCCATTTCCAAACCGCAGGAATAGCAGAAATCGAAGAAACCTTCACACCAGCCGTAACGACCGAATTCAAAGCCACATTTGCATACGATTTCACGCTGCTCGAAGCACCCGCCCAACTCCATGATGTGGACCAAACAATGGTAGATCCACTCAGAGAAGTCACAGTACTACATTGAGATCCGGATGTGGCTTGATTTTCACCCCAGAGATCTTGATACACGGTATAGGCACCAGTGGCTACACTATCGTATTGACCGCAGATTTGAGTCGATCTCGCTTTCAAAGTTTTGTCGGCGGCTGGAGCGGCAAAAGCAGCACCGGAGAAGAGAAGAGGAAGTGCGACCTGCGTGAACTTCATCTTGATGGATGGATGAGTTTTTCGAGAAAGGAATGTGAGGGGTGAAAAAGGATGGATAGAATGATTTGTACAAGAAAGAATGAATCAACTTTTGATAGCCAAGAGAAGTTGGGAAAATGGGCAAGAGAAGAGGAAGAGTGGTATCATATACTCTGGATGAGAATGAAATGATGTAAGCAGACAAATTATGATCACGTCCCGAAGAAGAAATCGAGGTAGCGCCACTCTTTGAAATAGATGAAGAATAAATGAAGTAAGATGAGTTGAGGGGTAGAGATGGATCTTTCGATAAGCGATACTTGAATATCCGGAAGGAATTTGATGTTTCATTTGGACAAAGATAGTTAGATGCTCCGTGTTGAATGAGTTCAGGGGTATTTTGTGGGGTGCATGAGTTGAGATGGTTTACCGAACCAATCGTCAGGTTTATGAGAGGGGTGTTTAATGGTTTTGGGATGAATGTTCACTAATGCTCGCGAATGTTAAAACATGGCTCATCGATGTCCTCGTGGACTGGTTCGTGTATTGATGGAGGTACGAAGGATTATGGAATCTGGATGGATGTGACAAGCATTATCAGATGGACAATTCTCCTTGGCGCGAAACGATTCTTCCAGAATGTAAAGATGTCATGTCATTGGAAGATTTATACTGGGTCTGGAATTGGGGTACCGATGAACGAGTAACTAAAAATAGGAGAACCATGGAGAATTATTAAAAGTATGTTTGTAATATCCGGGTTTCATGAATTAATCAGTTTTATAGTGAATTTGAGATTCAACCTTGAGATTCGATCTGAAAGATTTATATTTAATACTTCGTACTTTGTGTACACTTGTCTAGTGTTTCTCGGGAGCTACCCGAAAGATCCGAGGAGACCGATTGATGACATGAACGGCTCACATATTGTTTGCCGAGTACTCGTATACTCCGGATGGTATATTTCTCCCTTGATTACCACATCATCAAACCCCCCGAAAAGAAAGAAAATCCAAACAAAAAGTAAGCTTTACAATCATCTTGTATTAATCACCTTGCATCAGTTTTGCTTTTGTGATTCCAAAATATCCAGGTATAATTGAGGAGAACGTGCAGAGTACTATGTAAGCGAGCTAAATTCACGCCGTCTGTAGGTGGGAATTCTCAACCCCGGATTTTTGAAAAGGGTAATGATGAACGAATTGAATTTTTACCGCGTGTGAATCTACCGAGGTATTCGAGGAGAATGGAGTATTGAACTTCTAATCCGAATGCAGTGTTCCGTGTATAGCAATAGAGAATTCTATGAAGGTCAGATGTATGTAGATCAGTGGTAGTTGATGGTTTATACTCGAACTCCACACTGAACTAATGTTGTCTTGAGTCAGTCATTTGAACCTGATTGATACCTTACCGGTACATGCTGATACGATACGGAAATTAATATTCCTCCATGGAATTGTTAGCTATGAAATATACTTTCGCATTATTAGCCTAAAGGGTTCAAAGAAATACCCGAATGAATCGTATCGTTTTTAGGCAATATTGAACTTGTACTGAAGTTTGAATGTTCGGTCGTTGGCAATAGAATGATAGTGTGTTAATTTGATATCAAAATGAAAGCTGTATATCGGATATCCAGTGTGGGAATTTTTGTTTCATGAAGATTGGAAAATTTTCTTTGATTGAATTTGGAAAGGAAACCTTTTGATGGGTATTAAGACGATTCCTAATATCTTTCCGCGACCATGAAATTAAGGGTAAACCTCCTTCCCCCTTCCCAATAATTATCAGAATTTTGGAGTTTAATACCTACCTACATATTAATTGAATACCACACACTCATGTATATCAGAAGTATATTATGCCGTAAATAATTCAGAGAACAATCATGAGATTTATCCACCACCCACATACAATCCGTCATCCAATTCCTTTCAACACCATTTCGCATCCAAGTTCAAAGTACTTTGAAGCCAAGTTTTTGGGATCCTCGTACCGCAAAAGAATTGAAGAAGTTATGTATTACGATATCTCTTATAATGTTTCATCTCAATCCAGATTCTTTGTTTCAAATTCCAGATATCCGAGTTCTTTAAAGCACCTCTTGTCAATTCTCAGATCTGATATTCCAGTCCTTCGAGGAGGGCGAGAGTGGAACCAACGGTATCCTTTTCCGCGTGTGAAGGTAATATTCGACGTTGGCTAGGTATATTCTGTAGATAAAGTCATATTTTCTTTGAGGTAAAGAAGGAAAAGAGTATGAAACAAAAGGTGCAAACCTCAAGAATATTATTACCTTTTGATTTATGACCACCAGGACCTAGATATCAGATATGCGCGATAAATTAAATACTTAGATATGTGTACCCCTTTCTTAAGCCGATGAGATGGTCGAGCTCTAATGGTAAAGTTTGAAGAGTATCTAGAATAATCATTCATTGTTGGTTTGAATCTTGATCACTGATCATACTTGAATATCTAATCGTATGGGTTATATCTAGTATTCAGTATATAATTAATGCTGACCTGCCTAGGTATAAGGATCTTTGAACTACCGTTAACACTGCCGCCAGCACTCCCGTTCACTCCCGCCAACCCTCCCGTTAACACCTACTCCACAAACAAGAAACCAGTACCCCTCTCTTATCTCTCCCTCCTTTCTCTTCTCTCTCCATCCTCTACCTACATATCCTAGACACATTCGTATCCATGAGCCCTTTATACACACAATCCCTAGATTTCATAAACCACATCTTAAACATCATTTTCCCATCTGCCACATAAAAGAAACCCGCACATCTGCCTCCAATTAAAAGCCGATAATACCCATTACATCTAAATCTCTCCAATCTAGCAACGGTAGTCGATACTTGGTACTAATTACCGGCGTGGCAGGTATGTGCACGCCAAGCTGACAAAATATCATCTGTGCACATACCGGTACCACCACACACACCAATCTAGCCCATATTCGGAATAGCACACATCCACCAAACCTTTCTTCAACTTCACTCCGTTCATTATGAATTCTGAAAAGTATCAGATGGGATGCTTACGATGATTTGTACACGATTTTGTATATGAGATTGCATATTGAAAAGCTTATTGCTGAGAGTTCACTTTTATCTGGGTTTGGATATGTATATGCTGGGGTTTTGGTGGTTCTTTTGATCTATTTTGTTTCTATTTTTACTATGCTGTCACTATGCTGTCTCTATTCAGGCTTCATCAATCCTCATCAATCCTCATCAATCCTCATCAATCCTCATCAATCCAACCCAATAACTTTCAGAATCCATCAGTAGATCACAACCTTAAACGCTGATTATTGGGTATATAGCTTGGGAGTAATCGACTCTCCTATTCGCAGTACCATCAATCATCAGGTACATAACGTGAAGTTATTCGAGTCCCCATTCTCAATACAATCAATCATCACTTCCTCAAATGAAACCATCAATCCATCATTCATCATACCCATACCACTCCACACCAACTCATACAGACCATCAAGAACTTAACCATGAATCTCGAGTTTCGTGGAATGAACCTCGGGAACTCCTGGAACCCAAAATTGAGAATTCCTATACGAAAAATCATTATTTGTTTAATCTCAAGATTGGAAAATGGTTATACTTACATTCCAATATTAGGAACACCACGTTTTTTAAATTCCTTTTCCGCCCAAGGTTCTAAATCCCAAAAGAAGTTATTCCTTGCTCGATCATATGCCGTAGGGTTATCAATTTCGATCCAACCAGGTTTTGGTCCCCCATCTTTCAACCATGTTAAACCTCCATATCGAAGCCATCTTCCCCATTTTTTATACTTATCGTCTCGACCAAAATCATCCACACGATGGGAAAGGCGAGCATAGCGCAACAAATTTTCGAAGCTGGAATCTGAATCTGCATTCCTACGTAAGCCTAGACCTTTCGAATCATCGACGAGTGGTGTAAATCGAAAATCTCGGGGGCCTCGTTTGGAGATGTAGTCGGTAAAACAATACAGGTAAATCTTGGTCGCACGCTTTGAAAATCTCTTACCCCGATGTTCCCTCAAGGAGAAGGATTCCAGTTCCTCAAGTCTATCGGGATCTTGAATGAGACCTCTCGAATACTCATAACTAAAATGCTCGTGAGCAATTTGTTTGTCATAATCTTCATAATCTTCGCGCAGCTTGGGAGCAACGTTATTGAGCTTGCCTAAATTTAAGGCGATTGCAGATATTTCTTCGGGTAAATTATTCCAAAAAGACTCGGCTTCTATATGGGTGAAACGACCCATTGGACATACAAGATCATTTTTTCGATAGTAAATTCGAGGCTCAAGTATCGAGTAATCTTCTGAGGGTATTTTGGACATTCCGAGATTACAACCAAAGCCGAGTTTATAATATTTGAGACCAATTTCCCGTGAAAGGCAGCTGATATGTAAAATCGGAGGAACAATCTGTGTTGTTATGAATTTGAACGGATTCCATCGGAGGCCAGTAGATCGATTTTGGGGACCATGGGTTATTCGCTGTTTCTCATTCTCCCATAATTTTTCAGGTCCTTCACTCCAAGTCCAGATGTCAAGGTTTCTTGGATTGTCACTTGCGACGAGTTCCCAAATTTTAATCCAAATTTCCGATGGCAGCTTTTTTCGATGTTCAGATGTCTCATGTGCCGTTTTTTTCGGTTGTAAGATGAATGATTGTAAGTTGATCGGTTTCGAGTTGATCGGTTTCTTTCTCGTTGCCCTCAGGTGCTGTTGGCATGTCGGAGATTGCTTTTGACAAAATTAAAGAGGGTTTTGCCGCATCGATGTTTTGCTCCCGCTGAGTGTGGTCTGCTTCCATGGCTTTACCTTTTTCTTTTCCTTTTGCTCTTCTTCTTCCTTTTCCTTTTCCTTTTCCTTTTCCTTTTGTTTTCCAATCCGTTGTTTCCAAGTCCGATGACGAACCGACGAGGTCCTTGGTCTGATCAGTATTGGATTGATTTAAGTAATCGTCATTGATATGCATCGACTTTTCTGCATAACTCAAAGTTTTGGTTGGTTTCGCTGTCTTATAGCCTTTCGGAGCTTTAGGGCCTTTCAGAGGAGATGAGTTGACAGGAGGCGCCATGATGCATGTAAGTGTAGGTGACAAAGGTTGATTTTCTTTGGATGTTGTGAGTGGGATGTCTTCTTTATTCTCAACATAATAGTTTGATAGTGGATGGTATTTTGACATGATGATGTTAAGGTTGTGGTGCTGCTTCTAACACTCTTGAATTTGAGAAGGGAATTCAAGTCGAAGAGTTTGTTTATAATAGTTTAGGTATGATCAATAATTGTGGTCCAAGCACCTAGTGTGTATGTATTCACTAGATTGAATACGGCAGCGTTATCTCAAGAGTACTTCCATTATACTCATTAGTGATATGTTAGAGAAACCTTACCATCTTTCGTCTCAAGTTTGTGTTGTATCATCACATGATATTCTTTGCTTTGATCTGTCATGCTCTGCTTTGAATTTGTCCCCTGGAACTACTTTCCTTGAATTTGGATTCATTTATCTTTAATCATTATATATAGTAAAAGCTAAAACACTTTTGGGGGCATCCTTTGTAAGGGTATACTATACTAGCTATCTATGAGTGATCAAGTCAAACATGTGAGCATATTCTTTCTCCACAAATCATCCCCAATATCCCCAATATCCCTAATATCCCTAATATCCCCAATATCCCCATGATGTAGTTATTGTCAATGAATCCATGTGAAAGAAAAAGCTTTGTACAGGGAAAAGTTCGGCAGACATCTTCAAACTGTCAAGGTTCCCAAACAAAGTATGGAGATCTCAGGTTGGAGTGAAATATGGTTATCCGATCTCTACAAAACCAAGGAAGATTCCTTCAATCATCGATGCTAACAGCTTTGATAAAAATATCCTTCTTGCGGGGATCGGGGATTGGGGATTGGGGATTGAATATTGTCCATGTTTATTATTCCCACAAACCCAAATATCTTTGAGATTGTAATTTTCAAACTTCAACCATCAACTCTTGCCTACAACTACATCTCTTTAAATTGAATTCACAAACTCTGGTCTTTTCTTTCCTCAGTTCAAATCATCAGTTTCACACTCCTTTATCAAGATCTTGGATTTCATCTACCAATCTTGGCGCTCACTTCGATCCTTTTACGTCCTGTTACGCTCTAACAAATTTGCGCCTTCAATTTTGTTCTCAGATTACATTCATCAATTTTGGGCTGTAAGTTTCTTGGTGAAGATCGCAAAAGCGAAACTTCATATTTTGTTAAGATGATTGACGAATCAACTCCAATCGAACAAAACTATGTCACTCAGCCTTACTTCCCCTTGGATTTAACTTGTCGTGCTGCTCTTCACCATACTCACCATACTCACCATGGATTGAAGACTCAAAATCGCATTACCCCATCAGCTTATCACTTTCAACCTTCTCGACTTCATCTTTCTTCTCCATTCGACCTTTCGCTCATTTCACGCCATCCTCAAAAATTGGGTTTACGTCGAATGAAAAAGAGCGACAATCTTGCTGGTCTTGCAAGAGCAGAAATCAAGTCTTACCATGAGATTATCATGAAAAATGATACGGAAACTGACACCGAACCCTCTTTTCCGAACTTCGCAGACTTTCCAAAAGAAATTCGTCTCAAAATTTGGGAAGAATATGCCAATAATCTACCACCAAGAGACGTACCAGTTTGGCGTCTGAGGAATCCATTTGTTCATTCATCCACTAGTTGTTACATCAATATCTATGATCATATCAGCAAACGTCTTCAATTGATTCCTCTCAGCAGTGGATCGGAACGTCATTATGATTTCAAATGGGTATGTCCACAACCAGATATTCTCTACATCAACTCTGAAGCACGAAAAGTTGGTTTGAATATTTACACCCAAGAGAGTTTGAATGGTACATTTTGCTCCAAGATGGATTGGGAACTTGGTTCGGAAACCGGTCCGGCAACTATCTATCGTCACATCAATGGATTGGACCGTATTATGCCAATGTATGATTTTTCCAATGGACATGAAACTTTTTGGATCGAACATGAACATCAACTTGAAGGACGCATTGCACTTAATGCTTTTCTCTATGATTTGGATCCGAATCAGCCGGTTCTTTCAAGCAATACGATGTTGATGTTGATGAAGAGTTCTTCAACCGCTCGAGAAAGACGTGAAGTTTATGATATTGAAGTGGCAAAAGCTTGGGCAGCAGTTATACCATCAACCGCTATACCACCTCCTGGTAGAACACTTGGTCATTTCCATCCATTCAACATCAAGGAGGTTACAATTTACTATCGCACCCAAAGTCTCCTTGGAGTAAAAGGCAAGTTCCCTCATTCAATTTCAATCGCACATTACTAATTCCATTCAGAATTCAAATGGACCAGCATTTCCGAAAACCACCTCTACGATTACGAAGGTTATCAAGCAATGGTCAACATGAAACGTGCCGTTAAAATCGCATACCGATACTGGGAACTACAACGTTATCGCACTTGGGTACATTACACTGGCCACATGGATCCTCAAACCACAGCTGAATTGCTAGCGGGTCTCGATACACCAGAGTTTAGAAAACAAATTGGAAATATGAGTTATGTGTTATTGAAGATGACGAGAGATAATCCGGGATTGCAGGATAAGTATAAATCGAGGATGGAATACAAGATGGCGAATCCGAGGAGAAGTTGGAGTGAGAGAATGGAGGAGTTGTGGGAAGAGAGAGTACCGGTTTTGCCGAAGATTCAGTTTGCAGTTTGTGGGAGGAAGGAGGGGGGATTGAAGGGGGTGGTTAGACCGCCGGGGTTTAAGTTGTAGGGTGGGATGGATAGGCTGGGATGGGATGAGACGAGGTGAGTGGGGATGAGTGTAGAGGTGGAGGTGGGGTGTGAAGGTGGAGGTGGAGGTGGAGGTGGGGTGCGAGGTGCGGAGATGAAAATGAGTGTCGGGAGAGGGAAATTGGTTTTCGGGGGGAAGGAGGAATAACTTGTGAATTCGGGAAAGGGAAATAAAATGGGTAAAATGGGGTTTTGTTTGTGGAGGTTAAAAGTACTTTTTCCGGATCGATTCATGCGCTTCAGATATTGATGATTTGGTGAGGTTTCAAAGGTTTGGATGATTGGACAAAAAAGATACCATACAAGGAAATTGCACTCGATACTGTTACTATACCAAAAAAGGGATGATGATAGGTTTTCTTCTCCGTGTAAATTAGGAATCTAGGTCTATTTTAGTAGACTGATAGTTTTAGATCTCTTTTGAGGATTATTAAATAGAATGGAATGGAATAGAAATTGAATGAATGGAAATGTAGTTGGTGATGAATTTTATTTTGGGATTTTTGGGTGTGAAGCTTGGAAGAATATGCGGTTGTGTAATGTGTACCTATTTCCTACGAGTATGCGGAGGTGAGCTAATGAGGTACCATTGTTTTGATATCTAGTAGGAATTAACTTGGTCGATGAGCTCTCAGGTAGGTGTCTCTTGACATGGAATTCATGAGTTCTCAATGGATATGTGTAATCGACTTCTCTCTTCTTTGTTCTTTTCTATTCCACGATTGTATGAGCTCCAGTGGAGACGGCGTTTGAGGAAGGACATAGGTAGGAAAGGATGGGAGCGTGTTCTATGATCATCACCACAGCAGAGATCCTTGAAGAACCCAAAGTGAGGATGCGTGACAGCACATCATAATCCGTCGTCCTATCCAAGATTAAAAATACCACCGCTCTTAGGGAGATGAGCATACTCCGAGCGGTGATTCAGGATGGGATTAAGTTGAAGTGGAATTGGATGTCTTACAAACATGTGTAGATAGACAAATTGAGAATTATCGGGACCTGAATGCGGAAACTGAGGGTTGTGGATGTTCTTTTTTGCGGGAGTGGTGTATGGAACTGGAACAGGGGGCTGAAATTGGAATTGTAAGAATTTAGGCCCCAGCTTATCACATATTAAGCGAAAACATATCAAAAACCCTTATATTTTCAACTTTTAAATTATATATTAATTCAATTAATTTATCAATTAAATTTATAAAAATAATATATAAGATTGAGAATCATTAAAATAATTCAAAAAAAACAAATGAAATATTTTTAACTATTTTTTTTAATAAATTTATAGATTCTTAAAATTGAAATTATTAAAAAACTTGAAAAAAGTGGTTTTTTTATATAGAAAAAATATTATATATTATAAATTTTGAAATTTTTTAATTTTAAAAATCTATAACTTTATTAATTTTTATAATTTTAAGAAACAATTTAAATTGAATATTCTTTATATAGTTATTTCTTATATATATAACTTTTAAATCAATTCTTTCAATAATTAAATAATTATAAAAATAATTAATTTGTATAGGAAAACAGTATTTTATAGGGATTTTTTTACAAAAAAGAGTAATGTGTGATAAGCTAGAGTCTTAACTCTTACTTCAATAGGGATGTATAGATAAGTAGGTAATTAAATACTAATACTTAAACAATTTACCTGCTAGGTAGGTAGATAGGTATATTTCAAAAAGATGAAAGTACTTTATTCATTCATAACGCTAATGTCCACCAAAATCAGACGACCCATCGACTCATGAATCAACTAATAAACCACCCGTGTAAAATGCATGACTAGTTTGATATAGGGAATATAGTAATAAGAAATAATTCTTCTCAGAATGTATACCGGTATGTAAAAGTTCTAGAACCTCTTCACTATATAGATTTCGATTTCCCTACTAAAATCATTAATTTTTCAGCTTTTAAATCTCCTGTTTCTTTATAAAAGCTTTATATAAATAATAACAAGATCTCACAATCGATTTAAAATTATTTTAATTATATATAAAAAAAGCTAATTTATTTTTAAATATTCTATTTATAAAGTTATAAGCTATTGAAAATGAAAGTTACAAACTTTCTAAAAAAATTATTTATTTTGTATGAGAAAAGTATTTGTTACGACAGTCCTTGCAAAGTACCGCGTCATATGACTATAAACAGGTGACAAAGCGTCAAGAAGCTGTAGCGCTCCTGGAGCGTAGTGAGGTTCGTAGCAATTCAGTCTATAAGAAGGTTTTAAGGAATACAATAGAAAATGAAGGTTTATATAAGAGAATAAGTTTTATTATAATATAAAGCTTTATGCTTAAAAACAATTATTAGTTTTATTATTATAATTATAAGAATTATAATTAGTTATTAACCTTATTGAATTCCTATTTGAAGTCTAGTTTAAATCATTTCGAGAGATCTCTAGCCACTTCCACATAATCCTAGAGGCAGCTCCTGTAACAGTATTACAAGTTAGATATTTTCAATTTTTTCAATTTCAAATCTATATAATTTATAAACAAAAATTATTAACAATAAATTATGTATTTCTTTCAATAAAAAATAATATTAATTACTTATTTTTAGATTTTAAAAATAAAATTTCTTAAATTAAAAAATTTATCAATTTTTTTTGATTTGTATAGAAAAACATCATTTTTGTAGAGATTTTGTTATAAAATTTACGGAGTGCGATAAGAAGGTTCTAGAACTCTTACTTTTTACTTTTCTTAGCTATTAAGAGTACGTTCGGTTTGTTTTCTTATTGATTTAAAGAAATTTATAATATTGTTAAAATAGTAAGAGTATTAAGGCTAATATATTTAAGATAATATTAAATAATATTGAAAAATAATAAGGGTAAATAATAATAAAGATTTGTTAAAGAATTACTCATAAAGCTTTAAAAAGCTACTTTATAATTAATATATAACAATCTTAAAAGCATATACCACTTTAATTTATTTGGATTATTACAAATCCAATAATTCCTAATAATTTATTTCACAACCTCAAACATTCAATAAACCTATTATTTAAGCTTAATAAGTATTATTTAATAAATAAATGAGGTCTAATAATTGAAATAAGCCGAAATAAATCGATCCGAACGCACCCTAATTCTATTAATTCTATTCATTCATTCTGTTTATGCTATTCATCATTCTAGTATTACTCCATCACACAAAATCGAGACCCCCCCATCCCCTCAAACCCCCAAGTACCCAATCCGAAAACCTAGCCCTGCTGCCCCGACCTAAATCAAGCTAAACCAAATCGAGCCAGGCTAAGCTTAGCCAGTAAATTCTAGCTGACTAATCACAATCAAGCGAGTGATGTCAGTTTTTTTGTTTCGTTTTTGAATGGGGTGTGATGTGATGATGATCTGGTATAGCAAAATGGTTCTTCGAAACTCGAGACTTATCTCTCATCGGAACAGGCTTTGATTTTTCCGCAAAAGAAAATTGGAAGTTGCGGATTTTCAGACAAGCGATTTTCGGGAGTAATTACCCGTCTCTTAAGTTCAGACGAAAAGTCCTACATGCCTTTCGTTTTCCCCGCCGCTACTGATATTCTTTGGAGCGCGCTATCTGAATCACCTATATCCTGAGAATATCAATGTGAGCAGACTTGGCTTCATAGTTCCTCTGACTGTGAAAAAATAGATTATGTGAATTGCTACGCGTTATCAATGCCCTCCGCCCCCGGTATTCTCTCCTCCTTGAATTCGCGCTCTTGACCTATGCCATTTCCTTTCGGAGTCTCTCTGGACTATGGTAACAAGTTCTAGACTTATCAGGCGAGGTGATAGGTGGAACGGAAGGTGAAAATGAAAGAGACTCTGAGAATTTTTCCGTGAGCACCAAACCTTAGAACATGGTGATGAAGACCCTCACCGTGCGATTGCATACTGTTCTACCACACACGGCTGCAAATTTTCCACGCATTTCTGCAGGGTCGGCATCTTTTTGAATTGGCCCATTTATCATCGTCAATTGTTTCCGTGGTCGAAGGATGTAAAGATGGGCATGAGCCGAGAACTAGAACCTAGACGGTATGTGAAAGAGTGTTTAACGCGACCTAGCATCTCCAGGATCGAGCTTTACCAGAGATCTCGACGGAGCTGCGTAAAAGAAATGAAGGCGAACGGTGAAGATGAATAGCATCTACCCAGTCGCCACGTCTCAGGATCATGTTGCAAAGGGTGAGAGTCGAGTGGGATATTGGCACATGTTAGCGGCATCTTTATATTCAGCTCGATGCACATATTTTACCGGAGCCATATGCCGTGAAACTGTACCCGCCTCTGTGATGTTTCTTCAAGGTCTCCACACCCATGCTGAATGTCAATACCAACTTCCTTCGTCTGCATATCGGTACTTTTGTAGATCGGCTAATGTTTTAGAAAAAATTTCCTGAGATAATGACTATCGACACAGGTTTCAGATCAAGATTTATTCTTCACAACCTTCACAGCCATTTCTTCACAGGTCATGGGTTATACGCGAGAGTAAATATGAGGGAAATTATTTATTTCTGACAGTAGTAAATACATATACTAATGAACGGCAGAAATTCCAAGGCCCGTCAAGGTTTTTCATCTGCGCGCACTGCCGCTCTGTCTCCGTTTCCCACGTCACCAGATAATATCTTGGTCGAAAAGGGCGGGGGAGTTCCCGAACTCCATAATCCAAGTTTAGTTATGCGAGAGTTGCTGTTTGATTGTTAGTATAAGTGAATAAATTTACCCACAAAGGAGGTAGTATTGCCGAGTATGATATCATAGACTCTGCTGGGGAGAATTTACCACCATGATGTGCGGCAGCAGCTACACCAGCTGATTCTTATGTGTTTCCTCCTCTTGCACCTGAACTACTAATACCATCAGGTCTGACCAGACTTCCTGAGATTTCTGGTCTTGTAACTGCCCCACCGCCATATTGATGGTTGCGGTGCTCTGACTCAGCTTTCTTACAAGGGCGCTCATTGTTTCCGCCAGAACTGTAAAGCATAGTAATTGGTATTTAGCATCGGCAGATCATGAATCAAGAGCTCGTGTTACTCACGGACACGTTACAAATAAATCTGGTCTTGAGAAAATAATAATCATGGGAGCGACATCGAATGAGGAGGTCGTGGGAGAGGGTGACACAACACCGGCTTCTTGTATCCACCTCAAGGAGAGCAGTGGATGTTTTCTCTTTGGTTCGTGAATTCCGAAAGTTTGACCTGTGAAGCCCAAATAAGTAGTTTCATCATTGTCAGTAAATTCTGCGGATAATAATGAACTCACCGAGTAAGGAATTGGTAGGTCATTGCAAATAAATTCCATGCAAACACTTCCAAAAAGAGTGTGCTATCGATCTTTGATTTATCTTTGAACAAGACCATGCGTCCGTTTGCCAACTGGCTCACAATACTGACAAGCTTCATACCCAAAGCAAAGGTATAAACCCTGGAACAGCAGTTGTGAAGTTTTCAACTCTGCATTCGCTCCATACAGGACATATTCACAAGTTTCTTTTGGTACCGACAGCGGTTGTGAAGTTTTCAACTCCACACAGTGCATTCGCTCCATACTCAAGATATCCACAAGCCTTTTTTGGTACCTTGTGCACCGTTACTATGAAATTATTAGATAAGAATATGAAATCGCGCTCCAGTTTAAGTTATTGCGTACATTCTTGGCTATAAGGATGCTGATAGTCTTGGCGGAAAGGTTGGTTTCATAACGGTCAGAACCATTGATTGAACCGAACTTGGAGCGACGATCTATGCAGTTCATAAGTTTTTGTTCCGAAGCAAGTATTGGAAATTGAAAGGCGACGTCAGTTGAATTCGTGAACTGCCGAAAAGGTTCGATACTGCGATGAAAAGAAGAGGTGACTGACTTTACGGTTGTCGTGGGCCAATTCAACCTGCCACACCCTGTAATCTTACAATGCCTTTTTGGGTTTCGAAGCTCAGATCGTGAAGACATCCCAGCTTTCAAAGTAATCAGTTTGATGCTCATATAGGAGCAGTGTACAAGTAGAGAGGACTTACCTGCCTTTGGTTCAATTCATCAATTGAATTATTGCAAAAAGTTGAAAGAAACAAGAAGTATCTCAGATTTAACAAATTGAACTTTTGTGGGAAAAGCTAAAAGAAAATTCGAAGTGAAAATAAATTGGGCATGATCTGGATAAGTACTGTATTTTAGAATAAGCGAAATATCGTGACCTTCAAACTCAGCCTGGTCACACTTATCATTCAATTTTCCTGAATCTAAGATTATTCATGCTTAGCCATCATCGATTTTACACCCAGAAGTAAAAAATTCGAACGTCCTATTCATTCTCCTTCTCATTATCATTCTTACACTTCATATTTGGAAGTTACAGCTCTCTCAGAGCATGCTTGAAAAAGCAGAAGTCATCGGAATAGTGAGAAGGTCTCGCTTTCGTGTCGGTTCTGAAGTAAGTGATCATCACATTAATCTTTCTTACCACGTTCAATTGATCGCTAAAACGGTTAGATCTAAATCCATGAAGTTTACTGATAATTTTCAATAGGATTGGAATGCCTTCATGGGCACCGCTTTAGAACCAACACGAGAGGTAAAAATAGCTCTAAAAAGAGCAGTGAAGTCAAATTCGCAGACAAAGACAATGACAATGCCTACTCAAGCTTCACTTACTACCCCAGGGACTGACTAGGAAAATCAGGAAGAGGGTTCCCTTGAAAGCCAAACTCAGAAGGTTGTTCAAACCAAAGAAAATCATCCACAAACCGATAGAGGTCCCTCTTCCTTTCAGTCCCTTGGGTAGATCTTTCTAAATTGAAGAATAACCCAATCGAAGATTTCCAAATGATTCTGGAAAATCCGATATGCCTTCTTGGTAAGGGCAAGAGAGGTAAGATCCATTATCATTACATCATATCACCTGAAGATCGAGCTATGCTAACGGTTTCTCATGGAATTTTAGGCGCAGAATCAAGAGTGGGAGATATGGATACCCAGTTCAACACTGGTGGTAATGGCCAACTTGCTTTTCGTCCTCCCCCGTTACACCATCTTTGTTCGACAAACATAAAAATCAAGCCAACAATTTTCTTCTTTCGAAGCCGTGCAAGAGCAATTCCGCAGATTCATTCTGTATATTTTTAACAAAGCTTCGACAGAATTACAAAAGAGAACTGATTATTAATTTGTAAGAATTTCATACCCATTGTCGTGACCAAAACGTGACTTAGAGAGGTACTGACGCCTACAGAGTAGAATGACCGTCGACAACCATATATCCTTTCATATGTCACGGCAACATCCACCATTGAAAAGGTGATGGCAGAGAGACTTCTCGGGTTTATTCCTAATGACAGAATCTGAGCTTTGATACAAGACTTGAGGTACACGACTTTGCTTACTGCGGATAAGTCTGTAGAAAGACCAGAGACAATTCGACACTGGTCAATCATCACGCATCTGTGCAAGACCGGGGATCTTTGAAGAGGCTCAAGTCTGGGTTTATAGACCTCGGGACTAGCACTGTCCTCCTGGATATGACATGTCAAGTGTGTAAGTTTTGAGCTTGAATTCTATGGTTCAATCCGCATTCCAGTGCTGACATGAAATGAGACCAACAGGGAATACACAACGAGGAGTTCCTCAATCTACATACCCTGCGTACTGCAACAATACAAGCACCAGTCGCACTCACCGAACCACTCATCATATATGGAGAATGGTCATTACCATGAGTTTGGGTGGCTTTGGAAGAAGATGGTGGATAATACGAATGGTTTAATACAAGTCTTTCGTTTTTTCTATTCTCCAAAAAGGTTGGCTCTTGATTGCGAACGAAAAAGAAAAGGGAGCGAGTCCCCTAATTTTAATTGAGATGTAGGTGATTGAGGCCATGTAAATAGATCCACAAATTGTAGAAAAGTGAATGTCATTCCCCCCAGCCGCCTTTAGGCGTGCATTCTTTGATGCCTTGTAAGAAAGTCTCGCATATGTTTTTGAAAGCCTGAAAGTTTTTCTTCGCTTTGATGATTTTTCCATACTTATGATGATCTGCTAACAAGAACCAATAGCAAGGTACAGAAGCTACACGGCTTTGCTTAACGATCTTATCCGTAAGGACCAACAAACACCCAAGCCAACCTATATCCAACATATAGGTATGAGCTATTGCTGGGAATGGAACTGCTAGTCTGTCGGCGGCTCTGCCTACCTAGGCCTAGAAGGTTTTACTCTAATAATCATGCTCCGCTTGGAGGGACAAAAATGTACGAGGAGGTCTGGAGAAAAATCATAAAATGGAGAGGGATCGGGCAATCTTCACCAATAGTCAAGATATCGCTGCATTTTCGCCACGCCCATATGGAATTACCCGGAATCGGATTACTGACAGTCATTCGCGTGGACTCAGGGGATCTGGCCGGAATTGATTCTGGAACTTTCTATTCCTATGGTTGACGAAGCGGAACTTCTACTCCGGATCAATGCATCTAAGATCGATGAAGTTAAAGGAAAATTATAAGAAGGTGGAGGATATGCTAGCGATAAAGCAATGTTTGTTGTAAGGTAAAGAATAGCTGATGCTAGTATGCTTCCTCGTTGCGTCTTTGTCACTTGTTACCGTTCCTCCTTCCTTTTCCCTTTTCTTTTCACTTGAGGTTGTTGCGAGAATCGCTTTAGAAAGTCGTAAAAGCTTACTAACGCTTAACAGGAAACATAAACTTAAAAAAGAGACAGTCAGCGAGAACGATATGAATCTGAAGAACTGGCGTTCACCTTCCTCAAAAGATGGTCTACCTCCTCTCAAACTTCAGAGTACATGTTCAATCCAACGAGAGTTGCAATATGACCATATGTCGGCTTAAGTCTTTTCTGAAAGCACGCTCAAGCTATGAATTACTGCTTTGACGATCTCAGATGGTATGCAAGAGCCTCTTGGCGGACTCTTCCTATGTGTCCTCAATTATTTCAGTCTTCTATCATGGCGAATAGGCATCATCGTCACAAAACTGGTGGTATGGAGTTTTATCATTCCGTTTTCCCCGGAGGATCGCAGCGAAAAATTAATCTGTGGCGACAAGCAACCATCGGTGTCTTCGAATACCCGTAATTGCCGTCTTCGAGTTCAGAAGCACAGAGAATATGACTTCAGATGATATTTTGCCGCAGCAAAGAAAATTATGAAAAGATCAAGCCTGCCCTTGGAGGAAAAGCATTCAGTGACGGATTGTCTGGTGGATTCGCTCAGAAGACGGTTTTAGGGATGGACTTCAAGCCTCTATGGAAAATGACCAACAAGCATGAATGTACTTTGGCACGACCGGGGCAAAATAATCAGTTTCTCCTGGGATTGTTTCTCCATCAAAATGCGAGCTGCTCCAAAATACCATCGTCTTTTTCTTTTCTTCCTTTCTTTCTTTTTTTCTTCATTGTGATGAAAGTGTGCCAGTGATAATGTGATTGCTTCAGTACGAATATCTCCCAGCTGAGAAGGCATAGAAAGTGAGTTGTGAGTGAAGTAAAGCAGATTGTAGAAGGTGTTAAATATAATCTCCCCGACTTTGTCCCTTGAAAGAATCGTAATGATTTATTCCACCCCAAATTGAATCTTAAATCGCCGAAAGCACGAGTGTTTAGATCAAAAATCAATTCACTTGTGGAAGATATTGGAATCAGATGGAGGAGGTATAAGTTCAGTGAGGAAGGTGTGAACAAGTGAGTTTGGGGATCACTTAATTGGATGAATGATGGTATTGCAGCTTCGTGGGCAGTGATATTCTCCTATGAATACGCAACGCCTAGATACCAAAAATCTACCCAAGTTTTCCCATCTACCATAAAGGATTCAATCGAGCCATGACTCACTTACTTAGGTGGAGAAATAATCTCCGGATCAATGATGAAGAGGAAGATGGTGTTTTGGAACATATTTTTGAGAATTTGAGCTAACATATAGAGATAAGAGGGAAAAAATTCATACAAATTAGAAGAGAAAAAACAAACTTGGATTTTTCGAGCGATACGAGTAAGAAAATTATTCTTCAAGAGCAGAATACAAATCATCCAATTCCTCCCTATACAATTCCACTGTTAGCTTTCTCAAAACCGTTCCTCTCCCCGCCCTCACCATCGGCTTCTCAGTTTTCGTGAATAGAATTAATTCCTTAACTTTCTTTCCACAAATTAGTACATTCCGATATCCCTTCTCAACCGTATCCCAAATTTCCTCAATTGAAAACCCCTTCTCCTTTTCATCCCTCGGTGGATCCCTCGCTTCCACCAACAAATAACCCCGCATTCTTCCTGAACTATAAATGATCGCTACCTCGACCACAGGATGCGCATTCATTAACCCCTCCATCCCAATGGGAGTTCTATTCGCCCCCGTGGAACAAATAATCACATCATCTGTTCTGCCCTCAAAATGCCATAATCCTTCTTTATTTGGATGTTTAGAAAATAAACCTTTACTCGAATATTTATCCAAATGAGGAAATGTACAAAATATACCTTGAGATAAGGTAAGCTTGGGTTGGCGGATGAAATATAATTATAAAGATCTTTGGCGAGAAGACGGAATTCAATACCCATCATAGGACTAAATTTCATGTATTTCTAATCCTCGGGATCGATAGTTTATAGTGCGTAGAAACCCGTTTCGGTAGCGCCGAAATGGACGAAAAGGCGAGTGTGGGATTTGAGAATGTTTCCAATTTCGGTGGAGAGTGGTTCACCGTTGTAATTTAGATAGAGGAGATTTTTTATTTTGGTTAGGTATTTGGGGGTTTTAGGGATTTGGGTGAGAATAAAGGGACTGAGAAAACTTGCATCGAGGTTTCCGTGGAGATGGGCGAGATTGGCTATTTCGGGTGTCATGGGGATGGGTGGTGGGAGAACGATGGTGGTGGTTGAGTAGATGCAAAAGGATGTGAAACAGAGGGTTGCGCTGTGGAAGAGGCCTAGCCCGATGAATACTCGGACATTTTGATAGAGGGAAAGAGTGATGGGTGGATGGCCGGGTGGTGGTGGGAGGAGGAAAGTCTCGTGTTGAGATATAGTGCCGTGAGTTGGAATGCTGTATTTTTGGGTACCGGTTGAACCGGAAGTGTGGAGAACGACGAAGGGTTCATATCTTGCTTCTTTGAAGATTGTGGTGTATGGGTACGATGGCACGAATTATTCGAGTAAGTTCTGGAGATTTTGTACTTTTAATGTACGCATTTTTCTTTTGGAAAGAAGACTTTGGGTAATAGCTGGTGATATTGCTGGGACTGAGAGAATTTTGACTTCCAAAGAATGGATTGAGTACTACAACATTTCCTTCAAGAGTATTTTATAGTAAATTAAAAAACATCTAACATAGTTTATCAATGAGCAGATCATATCAATAAACAAATCACTTGAAAATACATCAAAATTAAGCCTTTTTTAATATTCTTATTTTAATAATTAATTATTATTTTGAAAAAAAAAAAAAAATTTTAATAACAATAAAAAATTAGTTTTTTATAAATTTAGTTTTTTTTTTTAAATATTTCTATTATATTCTAAAAAAAAGTAGAAATTATTATGATTTTCGTTACAAAAAAGTTATTTTTATAATAACTATTATAATAATTTAATTTTTTAATAAATAATTAGATTTTTATAATATTTATATAATTAAATTTCAATATTTTCAAATTTCTTTAAATTATATTATTATATAAAGAAAGTACACAATTACATACAAACGAATTTTGTATATAAAATGAAATGATCTATTCACTAATATGACCTATTCATTAATAAACCACATTATAGATTATATTAGATGTTAAGATTAATTAATCAAGAGAAGTATATGAAGCCTGATAGCCTGTCTTGATCGCAGCAAACAATAACATAATGTATCGCAAGTCTTGAGGTCCAACATAATTGAGTGTTTCGAACGTTTTACTGCGACCTAGATATTTTCCATCCACCAAGAACATATATCAATAGAGCGGGCAAATTGTTTGTATGTGAT
This sequence comes from Botrytis porri, assembly GCF_014898465.1. NCBI lineage: Eukaryota > Fungi > Ascomycota > Leotiomycetes > Helotiales > Sclerotiniaceae > Botrytis > Botrytis porri. The sequence continues at coordinate 145,379 of NW_024066092.1, forward strand.
ATCCTGAAATTCATCTTAGAAGTCACATGATGTTGGAATCGCAGCAAAAATACGATTGGGATTATCTCACTTTCAAACTCTCTTCATCAATAAAACGTTTTTAATTAGAATTCTAAATAATATCTTAATCCTTTTCATAATGATATTATAGCTTATTAATAATCAAATTTTTTCGATTAATTAAAGATTGGGGGGATATTTATCTTCTCAAGAGTTTAAGAGTTTTTAATTATATTTTTGATAAAGAATTGAATTTATTTAATAAAAGCACTTTAATAATATACTTTATTCTTTCAATTATTATTTATTGAAAAACTAATTAGAGTATTTAAAAGAGCTCAATTAATACTATTATCTAAATCTGTATTAAATTAATTAGAATTGTGATAATAATATAGAATAATTTGGAAGAATTTTTTTGAAATTAAATAAATTATTTTTAATAACTTTAATCTATTAATACTAATATTAAGAATAATATTATTCGAATTATCTTATTAAGCTAAATATACTGCTAGCTTTTTCAATAGCTTTAATAATATTAGAACTACATTGTTGATAAAGGTTTAATTACTTTTCAAATTTTTAAATTATATACTTTAAGTTTAAGATATATAGCTTTGAATTTTTAGGCTTAGGAGTACTCAACCTCTTCGAATTCATTAATCCTAATCATTTTTAAAGAATTGAAGTATATAATGAGAATCTGATTAAATAGAAAATCTTCAAAATATATCTTTTCTTATTAGGAATAATAATAGTAATAGATTTCAAGGAGAATAAATGCTTAATTTAATAAAATATTGATTCTCAAAAATATATGTTTTCAATATATATAACGTAATTTATTAGCATGTGGGCTATATCAGTATGTGGGCTACTTTCACCTCAATTCATACTTTTCTCTTTCAATATGCGTTTTATCAACGATCTATAATGAATTCGAATAACCAAGAAGCCCGTATACTCCTTATTATCGAAGCTATTCAAAAAGACAAAAAACTAAGCATTCAAAAGATTATTAAAATATATAATGTTCTATATATAATATTATAATATAAAATTAATGATTTTACTCTTTATATAGAATATCGATATAAATCTCATAATCTTTTAGAATTAAAAGAGAATATTATTATCGAATATATACTCGATATAAATTCGAAAGGATTTTCATTTAAAATTAAGAATATAGAAGATATAGTAAATTATATTTTGAATTAAGGGATATAAAATATATTAGGAAGCTTTGAGTATATTGATTTATAAAATATTGAATTAAATTAAAGACACATTTTAATTGTGTTTATAACTTTTAAAAAGCTCTTTGTAAAGATTTTAAGCTTATTGAAGACTGATTTTGATTGGTTGTGAATATACGAGTGAAATATGATATTTTGGATAGAGGTTTCTATAATTTCGATGAAACAGGCTTTATAATAAGGATTATAAGTATAGAAATAATTGTTATTAGTGCTGAGAGATGTAGTGAAAGTAAATCAGTACAACTAGGTAATCAGGAATGAACTACAGTAATAATATATGGAAATAGAAAGGGTGAAACTATTCTCCTATTTTTAGTGGTTTAAGAATAGGTTCATCTTTCTAATTAATATACTAAAACGAATCTTTCTGTAGAATAAACTATTAAATCTACATCTAATAGATAAACGAACAATAAAATAGGTTTAGAATAATTGAAACATTTCGATAAATATATTAAGAATCGAAGAAAAAGTAAAAATCGAATATTGGTATTAAATGGGCATAAAAGTCATAAATCAATATTATTTCAGAACTATTGTAAGGAGAATAATATTAAATGTATATATTTATTATTACATTCAAGTCATTTAACTCAATCACTTGATATAAGCTGTTTTAGTGTTACGGGAGCTGCCTCTAGGGTCACGTGGAAGTGGCTAGAGATCTCTCGAGGTGGTTTAGACTAAACTTCAAGTAGGAATTCAATAAGGTTGGTAACTGGTTGCAATTCTCGTAACTATAGTAATGGAACTAATGATTGTTCTTGAGCACGAAGCTCCATATTATAATGAAACTCATTCTGTTATATAGACCTTCGTCCTCTGGAGCCCCTGGGATCCGTATGCTCCTGGAGCCCGTAGCTCCCCAAGGCTCCCTCACGTGACACGCGAATGTGTCATGTGATGTCTGTCGTAACATTTAGCAATCTGAAACGTTCATATAGTATTCAAATTGATGGATTTATTAAGGTATATATTAATCATATTTCGAAGGTTGAATTCTTTATAGCTTTTAAAACTGTATATAAAGAATTAATCACTTTTTAGAATATAAAATCAGGATTTCGAGGAATAGGTTTAATATTATTTAATTCTAAAACTATATTTTCGAAATTAGATATTTAAATTCATATATTTATTCTTCCCTTTTCCAATCTAGATTAATGAGTCTTTTAAACTTTTTATAATTTAACTGAAGTTCTTTTTTAATTAACATTAATCAAATCTCGAATAAGTCATTATCAATTAAGCTTCCCTATACCTTTATTTGAGATTATACTAGTTTTAACTAAGAGTACAAAGAGACTAGCTTATAAAAATACACTTTTAAATATAAAGATTTATACACTTTGAAAAGCAAATGAGGTATTAAGTAAATATCAATATACGAAAAAAACTTAATTATATTAAGGAGAAGTACTTATTAAATAAAAGATTCTTAATATATTATTTTAATAAAAGATTGATATTCAGATTTAACATAACAAGTATTAAAATAAAGGGAATCCTAATAAGGAAGTATTTTCTAATAGATATTATAATAAATATGGAAAACTAGGTTATAATTCAAGAATTTGTTAAAATAATATAATAGATCCTAAATTACTAGATTTTTAATAATTTCAATCAATTGATATAATGGTTGTTGAATAATCTGTATTCGAAAGTATGAATTGAGGTGAAAGTGGCCCACATGCTGATAAATTACGTTATATATAATTGAATAGAGTTAACGTGGTTTATCATCGAGTGGCCTATATCATCGAATGGCCCACTTTCATCTCAATTTACACTTTCAAACCCATATTATTCAACAATAATTGAATCAATTGATTAAAACTATTAAGAATTTAATAATCTAGGATCTATTATATTATTTTAATAGATTTTTGTATTATATTCTATCTTTCCGTATTTATTATAATATCAATTAGAAAATACTTCCTTATTAGAATTCCCCTCTTTTTAACACTTACTACATTAAATCTGAATATCAACCTTTTACTAAGATAATATATCAAAAGCCTCTTATTCAATAAGTACTTCTCCTTAATATAATTGAGTTTTTTTTGTGTATTGATATTTGCTTAATATTTCATTTATTATTCGAAGTATATAATTCTTTATATTTAAAAGTATATTCTTATAAATTAATCTCTTTGTACTTTTAATTAGAGTTAATATAGTTTCGAATATAGATATAGGAGAGCTTGATTGATAACGAGTTATTCGAGATTTAACTAATATTAATTGAGAAAAAGCTTCTATTAAATTACGAGGGGTTTAAGAGATTTATTAATTTAGATTGAAAAAGGAGGGGGTAGGTATATGAATTTGAATATCTAATTTCGAGAATATAGCTTCAGAATTAAATAGAATTAAACCTATTCTTTGAAATCTTGATTTTATATTCTGAAAAATAATTGATTCCTCATATATAGTTTTAAAAACTATAAAGAATTCAACTTTCGAAATATAATTAATATATACCTTAATAAATCCATCAATCTGAATACCATATAAACATTTCAGATTACTAAAACAACCTACATCAAATAATTGAATCAAATAACTTGAATACAATAATAAACATATATATTTAATATCATTCTTTTTATAATATACTTGAAAAGCTTTTAATTCATAGTTTTCATATTTATTTAATACTAATATTCGATATTTACCCTTTTTTTAATTCTTAATATACTTATCGAAATATTTCAACCATTCTAAACCTGTTTCATTATTTATTTATCCATTAGATATAGGTTTAATAGCTCAATCCATAGGAAAATCGATTTCGATATACCAATTAGAAAAATAAATCTATTCTTGAACTATTAGAAATAAAGGTATAGTTTCATTCTTCTGATTACCATATATAATCGCTATAGCCTATTCCCTATTGCCTGTTTATATTGTCTTGCTTCTTTTATTTCGTTTAGTATTAATTACTACCATTCCGGAGTATATTATACCCATTATAAAGCCTGTTTTATTAAAGTTGTAGAAATCATAATTAAAAATATCATATTTCGCTTACATATTCGAAACTAATCGAAACTATTTCTTAATAAGTTTAGGATCTTTACAAAAAGCTTTTTGAAACTTATAAATATAATTAAAATATATTTTTAATTCGATTCGATATTTTATGAATTGATATATCTAGAGCTTTTCAATATATTTTGTATTCTTTGATTTAAGAATATGATTCGCTATATTTTCCACCATTTTAAATTTAGATAAAAATCCTTTTGAATCCATATCAAGTATATATTGAATAATCACTTCTTCTTTTAATTCTATAAGATTATAATAATTCGCTCGAATTTCAATGCAAAGAATAAAATCATTTATTCTATAATTGAGTATTGTATATAATAAATTATATAGCTTAGCAGCTTTTCGAATATTAAGTTTTTTATCTTTTTGAATAGCTTCAATAATTAAGAGTATTCGAGCTTCTTTATTATTCGATTACATTTTAATTAATTAATAAAACGTGTATTGAAGTAAAAGATTAAGAATTAAGGTGAAAGTGATCCACTCGGTGATATAATTTACTTGATGATAAAATATGTTAACGTAACGTATGGGGAACTCGGACATATGGGGAACTCGGACACTTTTAGCCCATCACCAACTTGAAACCGCAATAACTTTTATTATGCATACCCAATCACCTTCTACATCTGCTCAAATTGAAGAGAAGCTTCAAAAGGCTATAATTTCACTTCAATTGAAAGAATTTAAATCAATTAGAAAGGCTGCAGAGCATTTTGAAGTCCCTAAGTCTACCCTAGCTGATAGGCTGGCTGGGAAGAAAACACGTTCCCAAACCCACGAAATGGCTCAAATTCTTTCAAACGCAGAAGAAAATACTCTTGTACGATGGATTTCACGACTTACCATCACTGGATTCCCTGCTACACCTATGTTGGTGAAGGAAATGGCCGACGAAATTCGTCTTCGACGCGTTCGGGTCGCGTCATCTCGAAATCCTACCTCGACAGAAATTCCACCTATAGGCCACGAATGGATCTATAGATTCCAAAAACGACATCCAGAACTTAAAACATGCTATTCACGTCAATTAGAGTCTAATCGGGCTAAAGAAGCAACTCCGGAGAATATTCAGGCTTGGTTTGACGCGTTTCGCACGCGTCTCATTGAGCGAAAGTATGAATTAAGTCAACTACCCCACTTTCCGACCACCCCCTGTTTCCGACCACCTAAAAAATTCATATTATCTACACTTAAAACTTTAATAACTCAATAACTATTGAACTTCAATGAAATCGCCTGTAGAATCACTTTCTATAGCACTAGAGCTATCATCTACCTCATCTTCACGATCTCCAGCTTCAATTTGTGTACGCCTTATAGCTCTAATCCCTGCGAACTTCGAATTTGGAGATACCACAACCTTTCGCCTTTTTCTAGGTAATGCTTCATCTAATTGATATTCTAGCTTTCTAATCTTATTCTCTGCCTCTAAGAGTTCATAATCCTTAGCATCGAATCCTTTTATAATCTTGCGAAATAGTAATCTTCGTGTTGGCAAATCGATCTCCTTCTCTTGAATCATTATATCTCTATATTTTCTGATATCGGCTCCTTTTTGAGGGGTTTTCCATTGAATAAACGATGAATATATATTCCATTGAAGAATAGGATCATCATCAGATTCAGGATTAAGTGATAAAACCTCTCTATTGCTATTTTCAAGCAAAAGTCGACTCATAAGAGGTTTAGCCATATTTTTGGGCCAAAGACCACTAGCTTGCCACCCAGACTTGATATTTTGAATAGTTAAACCTTCTATTCTAGCCTTCTGATAGCAAGAAAGGAAATTGCGCTTTCCAATTGGTGAGGAATCGGATAATAGACTTAATTTATTAAGTTCGATTCGATATGCACTTTTTAGGGGTGAGAACACAGATAAATCGAGTGGTTGTAGTACGTGTGACGTATGTGGTGGGAGAAGTAAGAGATATATGTTGTTATTAAAGCATTCTAACATAAATGCTGTAGTTTCATGGCTTCCGTGTCCGTCCAAAATGAGGAGTCTTGAATTTTCCGGCTGAATAGGGGTAGTTTGAGGGATATAGATCTTTTTCAGCCATTCTAAAGCTGTAGCATCTGTAGTCCATCCATTTTCTGTAGCGGTAAAGTTCCAACCCTTGAATAGAGTCAAATCTGTTGGAAACCATTGTTGTTGAACTGATTTTCCCTTATATATTACAAGGGGAGTAATGCTTTTTCCATTGGCTGAAATGCATTCTATAAAAGAGGTCCAAATTCGAGATCCAGGTTGCTTTTTTTGAATAAATCTTCGATCAGTGCTTCCTACTACTAGTCCATTAAGACCCTGACCCTCCATTATACCTGCTTCATCCATATTCCATCTGTTGGCCGGCTTAATAGCCTTGATTTCAGGGATTGCGAGGTTCCGGAACCACTTCTTAATAATATCAGATGTAGCACCTGAAACTCGTGCAGAATCGATTTGATGTTGCTTCTTAGTTCCAATATTAGGATGCCTTCGAAAAAAGCTATGTATCCATTTCTTTCCAAGTGAGGGATCCTCCCCTCGTACAATAAGGAGGTGCTCTGCCATCTCTCTGATTTGACGATGTGTAGGGCTAGTACCAAGAGCTTCCTGTACTAATATCCATTCTGCTAGTCGATTCTCCTGAATTGGAGATAACTTTTGAAGTATTTGGGCGCCTTTTTGATGCGAAACTCCACCATATATTCGATCGTGAAGTGTGGTACGTGGAACACCATAATCCAAGCTAGCTCTTCGTATGCTTGCTCCATTTGTAATCGCTCTAAGAGCCTCTGCGATATCTTCTTCGGTATATCTATTCTTCATATCACAATTATAATAATATCAAAATTTCAAATCAATTGATTAAAGCATTGTTGAGTTATTCAAAGTATAAATTTTATAATTACTCAAAGCGGTGTGGTTTTTGAGGTGGTCGAAAAGAGGGGGTGGTCGGAAAGTGGGGTAGTTGACTTATCACAGAAACTCATTACTGAAGTGGTCACTAAAGAGAATGTTAGTAAATTACTATAAAGGAGAAAAATTGACCTGCTTGGAGAAGGGGTCACAAGATAATAGTGTAGATCCACCAACAACTGTCGACTTTGAGATAGGTGGGAATGTTATAACTGTCTCAGAGTTCATAGTTGATGATGGCATAACAAACGTGCATGGTGGTGGGCATACAAATACTGGACTCGGTTCAACAAAAATAATTTGGTCGACATAAACTGTTTCCGATGCTTCTGTGGAAGTCCCACATGCTTCAGGTGGGCAGAACCCATACTCGCAAGCAAATTGACACAAATCTCCGTAGGTAGATTCATCGAGACCTGAAGCTGGCTTGGCAACCATGGGAGTGTATGAAGGTAACGCTGCCAGGTTTCCTTTACTACCACAACTACATGAATGCAGTGGGCAATAGCCAAAGTTACAAGTAAAATCGCAAAGACCACCTAGATTGCCAACTCCGAGCCCACTAGTACAAGCCAAAGGGTCGAAAGGAGATACACTTGGCGTAGAGAGGATCTGACACGATTCCGCATGCTGTGTCAGGACAATAATCGAGATCACAAGCAAATGCGCATAGTCCTGCGTAGTCTTCAGATTCGCCAGCTTTTGGATATCCCTTGACGCCAACAGAAGGAGGTAAGGTTGCTTGTTTACCCATAGCGTAGCAAGTAAATGCTCCAATTGGACAATATCCATATCCACAATTCTTTCCGTCGACAATTAAATGTTTCGGTATTTCTACCTTACAACACCTGACAAATATCACGAGTCCATAACTTAAGGACTAACACGACTGAGTCTTGACTTTTAATCGGGTTTCATTGAGGAATCGAACGAGTAACCTGATGTTCTTGAACAAAAACTCTACTCCGCCCGTTAGACCACAAAGAGAACAGCAAACGCCTCATCATTCCTGGAGAAAATCTCCCAGCTCGAACTATCGAACCAGCATTCTACCAAGCTAAGAGTCCTGGTCTCTGCTTCATTTTTAGACCATCCTTGTCTGATTCCTCCGTGGATGACATCCTCTATGTTGTATCGTTTGGAATCAATCCACAGACATAGACCTAGACCTCTTGGCATACTGTCTTATTTGCATTCGCCTACATCTAAATTTAAAACTGCGAAGTCTTCTCAGAACTCTGTGCTTTAATTGTCCGCTTTCACAGACATAAATCATGACAACAGTCTAGTTTTGAGGAAACATCCAAGCGAGTTTACCAATCGATGACATCAGCTATGACCACAAACTCATATCGAATTTCCCTTGCACTTCATTACCCAAGATATAAAAATCATTCAATCATCATCATAACCCCAACGCCAAAAAAAACCACACACCCTGACAGCCCTCCAAACCCTCCACTCCCCAGCACCGGCACGGAAACCATTTTCACTGCATTCGACTTCTTCGAACTTCCCACTGTACCCGTACTCAAACTCGAACTCGAGCTTCCAGTAGCCTTAGGAGTAACGAATTCCTTCTTCCCCCCATCAAAACTCATACACTGCGTCGGAAGCAACATACTCGTTCCAGCAAGCGTAACCGTCGTTCCTACATTTTCCACAAAATGTAGATCCGGAATTGCCAATTGAATACCAGCTTGGAGTCCTATCGCTATATCCGCTTGTGGAACGATGTTTGTGAGAGAGGAGAAATAGTCCAGATTGTTGACACTTGAGGAGGAGTTTTGAGCTGGATTGCAATTTTCGTCTACTGAGGTGAGTTCGGAGATTGTAACGGAGAGAGCAGGAAGATCGAGGAGGGCGCCTGCGGCTATGGAACCTTTGCCTGATAGTATGTTGACACCGAGGAGGAGTTCGGAATGAAGGGCGAGTGAGAGAGTTAGGGAAATAGAGGGATCGGTCGCAGTGAGGGGAAGAGTAGTGATAGCGGAGTCGCTGAAACTAGAAGAAGTTGATTCGGTAAGATTACCAATGTTAAGACGGATGGAGGATTTATCTGGGACGGAAACGTCGAAACCGTAAGTGAAGTTTAGATTCCTAGAGACACTGATAGAACCTTGAATTGCGGGTGTCCACATCGGTCCTGTTGCTGCGATATCTGGGATCTAGAAGATTTGTTAGAATAGCAGTGAGAGACATATCCCGTGGTCGAAGGGATGTAGGGTAAAATGGTGACATGCCTGAAAACCCGGTAAAGCCAACGTCATCAGTTCCATAGTGAAAGATTCCGTAAATGTTCCCGCAACTGCAGAATCAATCTCGATATGAGCACCTAATCCATTGACTTCCATGTCGAAATAGCCATTCTCTACAAAATTCACTGCTTTTTTTGCATCGAGCGAGGAGTCGCTAATTGTAAAGACACCCTGAGTTAATTCGATTGAACCTTCAATTGAACAATTACCACAATTTATTGATAAAGATCCACCTGTACCATCAGTTCTAATTACATTTGTTAGTCATCGAATTAATTATTCAAAGATAAAGAAAAAGAAAAAACATACGAAGTTGAGAAACTTCCAAGATTAAAACCCGCAGGTACCGAGTATCCAATATCATGAACCGATGTATCTGAGGTTGGTGTTGCCGATGGCGCTGAAGGAAAAGAAATAGTTTCAGAAGATGATACTGAGACTGTTGAAGTAATTCGTTTGCGCAAATCACTATGTATACGAAGGGCGCTACTATCGTATTTGCGCATGCCGAATTTTACTTCCATTGTATCGTATGCTTTGCTCCATTCGATACGTCGCACGGAGAGGATGGCGGTATTGGATTTGAGAACGTATTCCACCTTGGACACTCTATTATACTTGTTAACAAGTCTCGAGACATTACTACTGATGTCACTTACAAATAAGGAGCCCGCGAATTCTGGTCATTACACCCGGCATGTGATGAAATGACTAAAAATCGCGAGAAATCTTTCCATTCTTTCTCTGCCTCAACTAATAAATTCGCAGAAGGGAATTCAACGATAATAGTTGACTTTGAACATATAATATTCTTGACCGTAAGTTCGATATCTTCTAAACTGACAGCAGGTAAGTTATATTTCATCGATGTGGATGCAAATCTCGAATGTGTTCCTCGAATAATTGAATCATCTATGTCTCATTAGTGTCTAACATCTCATGACAAAAAGCCATGAAACATTCCTCTCGCATCTCGGTACGCAATCGGTATCCAAGCAATCCAATTTCAAAGATGGTAGGTGATAAGAGAAGAACAAAACTTACGATCAGCATAATGATGCGTACACACCAAACTCAGTTTAAAATTCGCGCCTCCTCGTTTTTGTTCCGCCGAACGCACATTAATAGCCCCCAAACTATTCGTTTTCCTCGAAGAAAAATCTCGCTGAGAGATCTTAACATTACTGCTATATAAAGCCGCGACAGCCTCAACACAGGCCAATAACGAAGCTAAACTCTCGTAGCGAAACAACATTTTCGTCTAAATAAATATCAAAGCTTCTTAGGCGAGACAAGAATCAAACCAATCGATCCAAATGACCCAGAAACTAACAAGAAAGGAAATCTAGTACACCACAGTACCATCCATTTCAATCTATAAAGCCTCCATTCCGCCCCCAAATAATTTATCACGAAAAATTACGTGCCACATCCTTCACGCAAGAGCCTGACAACCTCGTTATGCAGCTTATCCTAATGTGATACGTAGGATCTAACCGAGAGATGAATAAAAGAGCTGCGCATTTCTTACGTTGCATTGAAATTTCTAAACTGATGCAGAATCTAAAAAGAGCTTCTTCTCGACCCCACCCCTCCCTTGATGGGTTTCCACTCTGGGTATAAATCCCTGTGAATAAGTGATTGAGAGTGCAGCTTTGGGAGAGCCTCTGTTTGAAAAAATATCTAGAGGGTCTGGGATATCTTCTCCACGAAACAGAATTGGATAGATGCTCGAAGGTATTACACGGGCATTTGTTAGGTTTTATCAAGATCAGTAATCCTTATAAACAAGTTCACTTGAGCCACACACCCATGCAAAACCCACAATATAAGACCCGAAACAATCCCGCCCCCAAACCTGATCTTCCCCGCAAAGACTTCTTTAAGAAAACACAGCCCAGCCCTTACCTGGGTAATTAACAACTCCACATTCACAATCTGCAACACGAGTAATTCTATTCAATATTTCGGTACCGACGGCGCAGCCAGCGAGGCACACGGAGCGATTGAAGTATTTGACGATAACATTTTTCCCGAAATCGGAGCATAACACCGCCCAATGTTGTCATCCCCGAAGCACAGCGCACTATTTTGGTAGCGAGATCTCTATATATAGAGGGTAGGTGGAATCTGATTCGATCAGGTTACGAATGACGCGAGGTTTTGTTTATTGAATTAAATTTGCCCAAAAGCTTTCTTGATTGATCCATAATTTTCTCAATTTCAAAATAGGAAGGAGCCTTAAAGGAGGTCGTTACCCCCTACAATTATTCGAGCACAGCGAGGACTGGGGGTCTGGGGGCTTGCCCCCATAAAAGATATGAATCAACGTACACATGCTAATCATAAAATTGAAGAAAACTCAATCGAACAATGTAATCAATTATGCCCAAAAATGATTTAAAACAAAACAGAATTTCTCATTCTGCCTACATGTAATATAATTCTATCTATTCATCTACATCCTTCATTTCGTGCATTGGGGGTATGTTCATCACGTCGTAACTTAAAAAACCTTTCATTTCCTTCCCATCGATCTATCCATTCCGATATTCTTTCAGACCAAATATATAGTATCGTAATCAGTTCGACACCAATACATTTATCAATCAGAAGTCCATTCCACCAAATTAATCCTAAAGAAAGTCCTTAAATATGAAATTACAAGTTTTGCAATGATGGGTGTCCGTTCAACAGTTCTGGGTGACTTCCACCAATGAACTTAACAACACCCTTGACCTTCTCTCTAGTTTCAATCTCCAATTGTTCGACTGGCTCACCAAGGACGGCAGCGAATACTGGAATCAATTTTGGAGTGAGTTGCAAAATTGTTTGGTTGCTTTGACTGTAAAGTCCAGCAATCATTTCAAAGATTGGCTCATTCTCTTCGTAATCTTCCTTGAGAGGTAATAATCCAGCCATCACTGGGAGAATATCGTTGAGTGGAACAGCATCTTGGTGGGCCATAATCATACGGGAGACGCATCCACAGGCGTTATCAATGGAGCGGGCGTGGTTGGTCTGAAGTAAAGGCTCCAGTTTGCTCAGGATGTTGTTGTATGATGGGAGGTAAGTGGCGCTATCTTGGGAGTGGAAGATCAAGAGACCGGTACCATATGCGGCATTTGACTTTGCCTCGGGGTCGGTATCAGAGAGACGTTTGAGGAGAACTGGCAAGAGGGATGCAGTGAATGGGGTAATGGCTGATCCCATGTGGCCAGTGATTTCAGCAATGACGCCAATGGCGGTAGATCTCTCGAATGGAGTGTTGGAAGAAGCAAACTTCTTGAGTGGCTTCTCGAACTCCTTGAAAATCTCGGCAAATTGAGCTCCAAGGGCGAGAGCGAGGTTTGAAGCAAGGTCGAGAGCGGTATCTATGACGAGCCAATCATATTCGGAAGATTCAGCATCTTCCTCATCAGGTGACTCAAGTTCATCACCAAGATCTTGTTGACAAGGGTGAAGACGCATGATGACGCTGAAGATGACGTTTTTGATGGATTCAGCAAAGTTTGGTTGAGCCAAAATAGCTGGCCCGCAAAGCTTCAATGTAGAAGCAACGTTGCGGTTGATATCAGTAACAACACCACTATTACACAATGTTAGATATATTCTTTGAAGAAATTCGTACAAACAAATGGCAATAAAAATGATCAGAAGTAGATACGTGTTCGCAGCATGTGCAATTTGTGCATCTGAGTGAGCTGGGTATAACGTCATGTTGTTCATCATTTCAGGTACTAGGAAAAAGAAGAGAAATTTAGCTTACCGATCATATTCATCTTCCCAGAGAGACATTGTAGCAGTTGTGACAATTTCTCCCATTCTGACCAACTCAGGAGTTGGCTCAATTGCCAAAGGCAAACCAGGAGTCCACTTTGTTCCGGTCTTGTCTTCCATCATGCTGTAAAGGCAAGCGTATGCTCTCCACATTGTGCTGATGGCAGTCTTTCTAACACCTTCGTAAGAATGTTCAACCAATGGAGAGATAGCCTCGATGGTTCTCTCAAAGTAAGGCATGTAGTGTTGACGAGTATGTGTAAGGATATCACCAATGACTTCGACGGCGACTTCCTTCTCCATTGCAACGGCGGTAACTGCGGTGAGATCATCCCAGTCTTCATCATCATCATCGTCATCCATGTCATCGGCCTCCTCAACATCTGTGGCACCAGCAACCTTGACCTTCTTTCCAGCGAGAATGACCTCTTGGCCAAGCAAGTCTTGAGCATGCTCACCAAGCTCAACCTCAAGGTTGTCTTCTTCCTGGTCCAAGCATGCAGCCAAAGCAGTGACGACTCCCTCAAGGAAAGGTGTGAATTCCTCCTCGTAAACCTTTGCCAAGGTACTCCAGAGAATGTAACTGGTTTCCTTGAGACGTGGATGGTCGAGATGTAAAGCTTCTTCACTTGCCTGCATCAATGGCTTGACATAAGGTTGGAAGACTTGAGCACCGACAGCTGATGCCATGCTACCAATGGAGTCACAGACAGTAGCACGGAGATCAAGTTCATCATTGCTCGACTTCAATTCAACAAATTGAGCCAGTTTTTCAATGGTATCCTTGAAGAATGGAAGGAATTCCTTTTCGGCGGAGCTAGCAAGAGAACCGATAGCACTTGCGGCAGCAGATTTGACACCAACATCTGGGTGGTCTAACAATTGAGTAAGACGTGGGACAAGAGTTGGGAGGTAGTTCTTGACAATTTCTTGATCCATACCCTCAGTCAAGGAGTCCAAAGCACCACATGATGCCTTCATGGTATCAAGAGTTTGCTTGTCGTTATTTCCACCAGCTGCATATTGCATAGCAGCATCAAGGTTCTTGAGAAGAGCAGGGATGAGGTGCTCGTGAGTGCTTTGAAGATCTTCGGCAAGATCATCTGCCAATCTTGCAACACCGTTGAGAGCTGCATGTCTGACACCACTTTCTGGGTCCTCGAGCAGTTTGAAGACAATGGGTAAGAAACTATCCATTTGAGTGCCGACGAAATCCGGTGCACCTTCAACACACATACCGAGTGCAAGGATACCAGCTTGACGGTATCTTGGGTCTTGGTGGTTGGAGAATTGTGGAAGAGCATTGAGAAGTGGAACGATAACTTGACGGGGTGGCAAGCTTTCTGCAAGTAAACTTAGAAGACCCAATGCAGAACGAGCTGGAGAAGTCTCATCGTCCTCATCATCGTCGTCCTCGAGCTCGGTAGCGATTTGCATGCTGGTCATGGTGATCTTCTCACCCAAATCCTTGGTGCCTTGAATCTTCATCTTTCTATATCTGGTGCATTGCATGATGAAAGATAAAGCTTGAGTTCTGGCGTCGTTTTCGTTGTTGGTATTCGAGGCAACCTCAAGCATGAAGTTGCAGAGGTCTCTGAAGTGAGGTGCGATCAATGCTGATTCACAACCTAACAAAGTTTGGAAAACCTCGAAAGCTTGTACAGTGCGGTCCTCCTCCTTGGAATCAATGAAGTTCTTCAAGACAATGACCATTTGTGGGAAGATTTCAAGGAAGAGTTTCAAACTTTCTGGGTCCTCATCCGGCTCGATCATGGTAGCAACGGCACCAAGGCAGATCAAAGTGTTGATTCTAACATCAGTGCTCTCTTGGTCGTGAATGGTTTTGCTGAGAATGGAGAACAAAACAGCAGTTTGCTCGGCGAAGTATGGTGAAGCAGTCTCGAGTAAGGTAAAGAGAATGAAAACTCCGACCTCACGATGTGAGACTTGAGGAGAGCTTGCGGCTTGTGCAAGAGTATCTGGAAGGTTGGCCCATTGTCCGTTCTCGATATCTTGGCCTGCGATAGCGGCAATGACACGAGCACCGGAGTGTCTAACCAATTTGACCTCCTCGTTCAGTGTCTTTTGTAGGAGTTGTTCTCGGATTTGTTGTTTTTGGGCATCGGAAATATTTTTCCAGTGCTTCTTGACCAAGCGTTGAGCCTCGACGGCGGCTTGTTGTCTAATGGCTTGATCTCCATGAGCGATGAAGATCTCGATGAGCCAGAGAAGGGATTCTGGGTTTGGGTAATAGTTCTTTCGTAATTCTGTGGTTGCTGCCTTGACACGCTCCGTATCAGCTGTAATGATGGGAAGATTAGCAAATGGAGGGGTATTCTGCGATTTTCTGGAAACCTACGAATCTGAACGCCCTGTAAGAGCTCTAAGAATTGTTGTTGATCCATTTTCAAGGTATATTTACACGTATCGCATGCAAATATTGAAAATGATTGAAAAGGAATGACAAGAGAAAAAAGTTGAAGTTTGGGGTTCAAAATATTATCTTAAACTTTTTTTTTTTTACCATGGCCGATGTGGGGGAGCAGGTCCAGGGTCTTTTTTAGTTCTATTTTTGCCTCAGGCTTCAACAGATCCACTCGCATCCATGGGTTGTGGATGAAAAGTTATTCTTCTCATTGGATTCTATTCACAACATTCAATGCTTCAAGATTAGAAGTCATTGAAAATGGCACAGCGGGGAAAAGATATTGAATGTTATTACACACCGCGACAAGAAATTCACCACTTGTTAAGACAAGCCACGATATTGGTTCTCCAGGGAAATTACCTCCTTTATTAATGAATTGGATCTCCCTCTGGCCGGACGAAAAACTCGAAAAATAAAACATCCACTCCTTTTAAAATTCAATATCAAATAGTACAGTCAATTTAGTGGATCAAAAAACACCAAGACTGATTTTCCAATATTGAAATTTAACCTGGCGTTATCTAGGTCTACTCAAAAAAATGTGCTTCTAGCATATATATAATTCCATTAGAGTGGTATCAGTATCCCGGCCATTCCGTTCTACTGGATCCCCTCTCGAACCGCATTTCACATAAGCGAATCAAGTTCATACAAAAGGCTCTAATTGGCAATTCGGATCGACTACTAGGTCGTCGGTCTTCCATCTCTGGTTTGAGAATATTCACAGTCGAGCAACTTGGCTTCTTATGTAATTTTCCAAAGATTGTTCATCATGAAGAGTCACAAGAAAGCAACTGTATAACAACGATTTGTTTCCTCAGTACAACTAGCTTGATATTAACATTGGTAATTATAAGTGCTAGTGTATGGATAATCACTGCCGTAAACCTGCATACCTACCTCGATATATACAGTTAGAAATCCCCCGCCCAAGCAGGTGCAGTAAACAATGTTCCTCGATTAGATACTTCATTCAATATCGGTCAATTTTCAAAGAAGACTTCTGTTGTCACACAAACAGTTGGACTACAACTGCTATCATGAAGTTGTTCATTTTGTATATATCTCAATCAGTTCCGTCTTGAATAATCTGACAAGACCAAATCACATACCATTCGAATCTCAATATGAATCCAGATCCTATTTCTACAAGCGACCGTAAAAGAAGATTACTAAATCGACCACCCTACTTTCAAGCCACTCCTATTTTGGACCACCTTTTTACACCAAAAATCGCTTTTTTTATCACGGGGCCGGCAGGCAAGAATAAGACTCCAGTAACTTTGCCCTAATATAACAAAGTTATAGCGATTCAGGTAATAGATTTAGATTTTAGAATTAAGATATAACTTGAAGAGCTATAATACAAGATCTTCTAAATTGAAGATATATAGAATTTTTATAAGCAAACTAGCTTGATCGAGTCTTAGTTTATTTGGGTTCTAATGTAAATGTTTATTTTGATTTTATTTGATAGAATCAATCTATTATATAATTCTATACTATAACATTATCCTTTTTTTAAAAGCTGAACTTTATTGAGGCAAGGGTATTATAATTTGGTGGAATATAGACAAATAGTTTTCAATTAGGTAGGTTCAGGTTTATTAGAATATCTTTAATAGAAATTATAAATTAGTTTTTATATATTCTTTAAATAGCTTATAGATTCTTTAATTAATGTTTTATAGTTAATCTAATAGATAATATATTTTAGATAAGGTTTTTCATAACCTTTCCTTTTTTAATGGGAGTTCAAGATCTTAATGGCTTTAAATTGTTTTAAGTTATCGATTTCAATAGGCAGTAATAATGGATTATATTATTTAAGAATAGAATCGTTATATATAGAATATAGCAGATTGATATAAAAAACAAGGTGAATCCTTATCAAAACAAAAAGTTTTAGTTTATAGGTATAAGAGTTTATCGGGTTCAGAATTTTAAAGGGCTTAAGGTTCTTTCAATCGAGTTTCTTTTATAGGCGTAGAGTCTTAATGTTTTTAGTATTTAGTTAGACCAGGTTATCAGACAGGTATTTACAAGTAGGGGAACAATAGGTATCAATATTCTTCAAATATTGGGTTTGATTAGTGGTTAGTTTAGTTTATAAGTACAACAAAATCGTTTTCATTTTAGCAACAAACTCTTCAGTATTTTATATAATGGGATGAGTATTTTAGAACAATATAGATTCGAAGCTTAAATGAAAATGAAATCTATAATTAAAAAAGAATGGTGTTATTTAAATGCTTTCGAATTAAATATTATTAATAAAGAATTCGACAAATAAGAATCATTTTATTTAATTATTTTATAAATAGGTTATACATAATTAAAGATATTGTTTTAATATTATATTAACTTTTTCAATTTATTTATCAATTTTAAAATAATAAGTAATTAATAGTTTAGTAATAATGTTCAAGTGCTTACAAATATGCTTTCAGAATTCGAATACGAATTGAGTACTACAATTAGATATAATTATTAATAATAGGCTATAAAGCTTCTAGATATTCTTTCGAAATAGGTGGGCAATCTTTTCAAAGTTGTAAATATTATAATAGAGTAAGAAATGTTTTATTTTTGTTAGTCAATTAATTATTACTATAATAGTATTGAAATTAATACTTTTGGATAGGTATATAATAAAATTTATTAAGATATTTTATTAAACTCTTTATAAAATTGGGAATGAATGGAGAACTTCTTTTTAGTCTCTATAGTTTGGGGCGGTATAATGACAATTATAATAATTATAAATCTATTATATAATGTAATTATAATATTTAGGTTAGTAATAATCTTGGGATAGTAATTTAAAGGTTTAAGTACAATGTGAGTAACCAGTAGTAAGAGATTCGTAGTACAGATGGAGTAAGTGGGTTTTTAGGGGGTTGTAGTTAGGAATGTATAATTTTCCTTAGTAATATAGTAGGTTGTTATTCTTAGTATATTCAATAAAAGTGATTTTCAAGTATTTCAGGGATCCTTTTTATAAGGATTTTAGAATAGATTTGAGTATAGAATCAACTTGATAACCTTTATAGAATAAGGTAAATAGATTGTTAAAAAGATTTAAAAAAGTTTTTGAATTTTTTATTAATATTGTAGGGTTAGATGTAGATATAA
Source organism: Botrytis porri (assembly GCF_014898465.1). Classification (NCBI taxonomy): domain Eukaryota; kingdom Fungi; phylum Ascomycota; class Leotiomycetes; order Helotiales; family Sclerotiniaceae; genus Botrytis; species Botrytis porri. The sequence continues at coordinate 164,216 of NW_024066092.1, forward strand.
TAAATAAAATAGTAGGTTCTATAACATTATTATTTTCTAGTAAAGTTATTTTAGTATTAAAGTGTAAATAATTAATAATATCAATAGGATTGAAGTTTTTTTAATTATAAGTAATTATAGTAAATTACATTTTTTTAATAATTTTGATTTCAATCGAAGTAATAATAATAAAAAACAAATCAGACTCTAGATTTTCTTATTTCAAAATAGTATAATTTTAATATAAAAAACATTCATCTCTTTTTTTAAAGAGATCTTCTAATCTTTTAGTTAATGTATTGGGTTTAATATCTAGCTTTTCGGGGCGATAAGTAATTCGGAAATTAAATCGGGATAGGAATTCGAATTAATAGGCTTGACAACAATTTAGTAACTTTGTTGTAATAAAATACTCTAAATTTCTATGATTAATGATTACCCGGATTAATGACACAGTACCTTCTAATTTGGGACGCTATTCCTCGAAATAATGAATAATAGTTAGCAATTCTTTATTATAAATTTTATAATTATATTCGATTATTGAATATTTTTTAAAGAAAAATGTAATAGGTTTTAATATCCCTTTATTATTATATTGAAAAAGGACTTTAACAGATACATAATCAAAGGCATCGGTTTTCAAAATCACCTCTTTCTTTTAATCAAAAGAAGTTAGAATAAAAGCTTCAATAAACACTCTCTTTAATCAATCGAATACATCTTAATAAACAGAACTCCATAGGAATAGAACATTCTTTCTAATCAGGTTTATTATCAAATTGATTATCTTTAAAAAGTCTCTAATAAATTATTAATAAAAATTTGTAAACCTAATAAATACTTAAATATTAATTATAATAATAAATAATCTCCAATTTATAATTGTTCAGATTTTCTCTAAATCCATTTAAATATTATCTTTTTTTATAATAAAATCTAAAAACTTGGTTTTGGATTTCAGAAATTTATACTTCTCGAATTTAACAAATAGACTGACTTCTCTTAATACCTATAAAACCTTTTGAATTGTTACGACAGACATCACATGACACATCCGCGTGTCACGTGAGGGAGCCTTGGGGAGCTGCGGGCTCCAGGAGCATACGGATCCCAGGGGCTCCAGAGGACGAAGGTCTATATAACAGAATGAGTTTCATTATAATATGGAGCTTCGTGCTCAAGAACAATCATTAGTTCCATTACTATAGTTACGAGAATTGCAACCAGTTACCAACCTTATTGAATTCCTACTTGAAGTTTAGTCTAAACCACCTCGAGAGATCTCTAGCCACTTCCACGTGACCCTAGAGGCAGCTCCCGTAACATGAATATAATAAATATATTCCTTCCAGATTTGATTATATATTAGGATATTGTTTAGGTAAGCAGTACAGAATACATTTAGGTATTCTTATAGGGAATTGTTAATATACCTTTAAAAGATTATAGATACTTTTATTAGTCTGAATAGTATAATTAAAGATTCAAATAGATTAAATCAAATATAAAATACAATCAGGTATTCTTATTCTTCTTTTATTCTTATATTATTAAAGATAGAAATGATATCAATCTTATTAAAATATTTTATTCTTTTCAAATTGTTTAAGGATTCTTTTGTTAGTAGTAGGGGATATTAATTTTTAATAAACAAATTATTTAGGATATAATAGTTTATATAAAATTGAAGGTTTTTATTAGCTTTCTTAATAAACAAAATAGGTGATATAATAGAAAAAAAGCTTGATCGAATAAATCCTTTCTTAAGATTTTCCTTTAATTATTGTTTTAGAGCTTTTAGTTTAATATAGGATATAGAATATAAAGTATTAAATGATAGAATAGTTTCTTTTTAAAATCAAATCTTGTGATTGTAGGATCGATGAGGGGGTAGCTTTTTTATATTCTTTAGAAAAAAGATATCTTTTTAATTTCAAAACTTGGGTAATAGGTTTTATAAATTGAATTCTTTTTTCTTATTTAAAATGTTATTAATCTGTTTTATTAATATTTGGAATATTTTGTATTTCTAATAAATATAAATCTAATAAACTTTTAAGGAAATTATAGCTATATTTTGATTTTTTAATTCCTCAAGATAAATTAATAAATATACAGATTGAGTTTTTGAAAAAATATTAGATAGAGCTTTAATATGAGATAAATAGTATAGGGTGTTATAAAAGTTATAACAAAATGAACTATCGAATTAAAACGAATTAATTATAAAGTCAATATATGAATTATACTTTTTAAGTTAGGTTATTTTTAGTATAATAGAGTAATAAACTAATTTGATTATATATAGAGTAATCTTCTTTTTGATATGATTATTGATTTTAAATTCTATATGAATATAGAATATAATTCGATTTTCTAATAAAAATTTTCTATCGAATTTTATAACTTTGAAAATAATAGATAGTTATTATATAAATATTTTCTAGGATAATATTTAGCTTTAACTAATGAAAGTAATTCCTTTATATTTATTATTGATTATAATATAGATTAGAAGATCTTTTTTTCCTATAAACAATTTGATAAATAGAATTATAAAATTCACATAATTATTCAATTCATTTTTTAATGAAAGGTTATAAATAATAGCAGTAAATAGATAAAAATTATGTAAAGAATTGTTCTAATTATAATTTAAATTAGGTATATTTTGTTTCTCAAACCAATCAAATTGATTAATAAGTGAAAAGAAAAATGAGGTTAAGGAATATATAAAGTCCTAACCTTTTAAAGAGTTATTCAATACAGGACTATTTCTAATAGGATTGATTGTAATAGTGATAACTTAGAACTAAATATTAGAGTATAAATAATTACGAATTAAATAATTAGTAGAATTGTAATAATAGTATTTGCCATATTCTTTTTATAATGAATTGTTATTAGCAATTTGTTATTAAAAACTAAGATCTATTAGATCTTCAGTAAAAACAAATAAGAAAGTTATTTTTCAGTCATAAATTGAAATGAAAACAAAAATGTAAACAAATTGAGACAGAATAATAATCAGACGGCTATACTTTAGATATCTATAACGATTCTTTAGCTTCTAATAGAACATAATATAAGCATCGGTATTATACATTAGTAGTTCAATAATAATAATCTGATCTATCAATTTATTAAATAGATTTTGTTTTAGTAGGACAATTAGAATTATATCATTATTGGTTATTCCTATTTCTAATATTAGTTATTGAAATTCGATATAAAATGTATGGAATAATTAATTCTTTTGCTATAGGGATATCAATTGTTTTCAAACTTTTATAATCTTATTTACATTTCTATAAGCTTGTTTTAGGATATCTAGTAGATTAGTATAATCTTTTAGATAAATGAATTCTTCTTTTATATTATATGGGCGGATTTGTGAGGTGACGGTTTCAATAAGTCTTTCGGTAATATAGGATAGGTGGGCGTGGGTGGTATTAAAGTGATTGGAATTAGCATACATTTTATTCTGAATCTAATCTATAAAATGGTTGAGGTCGAATTTAATATTATCGAATGGGGCAGAATCGAGAAGCTTCTTACTTAACTGAGTTTTAATAAGAAACAAAGTCAATATAATTATAAATTCGATGGGGGTTTTATATCACAGTATGGAATCATATAATAGATTGGTCCTATCGGATAGAATCAAAATAAACGTTTATACTAAAGTCCAAATGAGCTAAAACCCAATCAGACTAACTCACTTATAAAAATTCCATATATCTTCAATTTGAAAGATTTTATATTATAACTCTTCAAACTACATCTTAATCCTAAAATCTAAACCTATTACCTGAATCATTATAACTTTATTATATTAAAGCAAAGTTACTAAAGTCTTATTCTTGCCTACCAGCCCCGTGATATTTGAAGGAATACAATTTTAATACAAATGAAGGTAACAAATATAGATTTAGTAAGGCGGTCGAGTAGGCAGGCATTCTATATGACAATCTGTTCTTGTAATGTAGTTTGAATACGTTCCTTGATTAATATCTTGGAAAGTTCTTATTCGAGTGATCAATTAATCTTTTTTAGCTTGGTATAATATGTAGATGCTGACTGAAAATACTAGTATTAGGTTTGGGGATCTTTAGATACAAAAACACTAAAAACTAAGGTATCTTCAGGCTAATTGGGCAAGTGTGGAATGGGTATTATAAAAACAATATTTATAGGATCGAAATTATGTAGTATTATAAGGCTGGTAGATAAGAATAAGGCTTTAATAACTTTGTTTTAATATAACAAAGTTATAATGATTTAGGTAATAGATTTAGATTTTAAGATTAAGATATAGTTCAAAGAATTATAATACAAAATCTTCTAAATTAAAGATATATAGAATTTTTATAAGCAAACTAGCTCGATCGGGTTTTAGCTTATTTGAGTTTTAGTGTAAGTACTTATTTTGGTCCTATCCGATAGGACCAACCTATCACGTAATTCCACACCATAACATTTTTAACCTATTAATATCTCTATCAATATATAATCTAATTTAATAAAAATTTGAATATATATTTTTTAAACTATTTTAAACTTATTTTAAAAAATTTAGATTTTTAGGATTTTTTTATATTGAAATTCAAACCTTTAAAATATTGATTTTTTAATTTATATAAAAATCATATAACGTAACGTATGGGGAACTCGGACATATGGGGAACTCGGACACTTTTTCAATTATTCTACACGCGATCTTGTTCTACGAGCCACACAATCCTCCAATTCCAATTCCGAATCACTTGAACTATTCTCTAGCTCTTCTTCTTCAATCTCTTCTTCTGATTCTTCAATTGGGCGTTTGCGTGGCCGTCCTCGTGGCTTTTTCTCCTTCGGTTTTTCCTCCGCCTCACGTACCATTTTCAATACTTCCTTAGTACTAAAGACAAATTGACCTTGTAATTTGACTCTTTTGCCTTTAGTTCTTTTCTTTCGAGTCTCAATTACCTCCTGAGCATCAGAGAGCTGTTTCCGAAGTAGGGCTATCTCAGCATTTTGAGATTCTACAAGCCTAGTCATTCTCTTGGCATATCGACGAGTTGGCGATGCAGGAGAACCACTGCTTGCTAGAGCTGTATTAAAGATCTGATTTGCTTGCCTTAGTTCTGTTCCATCTGGAGGAGAACTCCTGAGTATAGACAAGTCTAGGTCTTGATTGGGGGTTCTCATTTGTGGAGTAGAAGGTTGCTGGGAGGAGTTAAATGGTAATGAATCGAGTACTTTTCGTGGGGCAAAAGGTACTAAACCAGCTCCTCTCCAGCCAGCTTTAATATTAGAAGAATTCAATGCTTTTTTTCTAATATTTTGAAAGAGTTCTACCCATTCAGCTCTTTGGATTCGCTTTACACCAGCTCGAGAATATCGATCGACCTCTAAAGCATGATATCGTTTCATTGGCCCATACACCGCAATATCAAGTGGCTGAAGCAAGTGAGAGCAATGAGGAGGTAATATAAGTAAATCAATATCATTATCTATACAGAAAGCAATAAAGCTACCTGTAATATGGCTTGAATGGCCATCCATGATCAAAAGTCGAGGTCGGTCACCTGACACTTTCTTGGATTCTGGTTCGAAAACCCTTTTTAACCATTCTAATCCATGGCTATTTGAGGTCCATCCATTTGTACTAGTAGAGAACTGCCAGCTTTGAGGTGTGTCCTTTGGAATCCATGCAGAATTCGTATTCTGAGCCTTGAAAATGACCATAGGTGATAGAGCATTTCCAGCTGCATTGACACATTCAAATGCAGTTATCCATTCTTGCTTGCCAGCTGTAACTTTCCAATTCGATTTCTGAGTAGAATCGACTATAATGCGCGTACTTTGAGTACTTCCAACTCCAAATCCGGTTTCATCCATATTATACATATCATCTAAGTCAACTACCCCACTTTCCGACCACCCCCTCTTTTCGACCACCTCAAAAACCACACCGCTTTGAGTAATTATAAAATTTATACTTTGAATAACTCAACAATGCTTTAATCAATTGATTTGAAATTTTGATATTATTATAATTGTGATATGAAGAATAGATATACCGAAGAAGATATCGCAGAGGCTCTTAGAGCGATTACAAATGGAGCAAGCATACGAAGAGCTAGCTTGGATTATGGTGTTCCACGTACCACACTTCACGATCGAATATATGGTGGAGTTTCGCATCAAAAAGGCGCCCAAATACTTCAAAAGTTATCTCCAATTCAGGAGAATCGACTAGCAGAATGGATATTAGTACAGGAAGCTCTTGGTACTAGCCCTACACATCGTCAAATCAGAGAGATGGCAGAGCACCTCCTTATTGTACGAGGGGAGGATCCCTCACTTGGAAAGAAATGGATACATAGCTTTTTTCGAAGGCATCCTAATATTGGAACTAAGAAGCAACATCAAATCGATTCTGCACGAGTTTCAGGTGCTACATCTGATATTATTAAGAAGTGGTTCCGGAACCTCGCAATCCCTGAAATCAAGGCTATTAAGCCGGCCAACAGATGGAATATGGATGAAGCAGGTATAATGGAGGGTCAGGGTCTTAATGGACTAGTAGTAGGAAGCACTGATCGAAGATTTATTCAAAAAAAGCAACCTGGATCTCGAATTTGGACCTCTTTTATAGAATGCATTTCAGCCAATGGAAAAAGCATTACTCCCCTTGTAATATATAAGGGAAAATCAGTTCAACAACAATGGTTTCCAACAGATTTGACTCTATTCAAGGGTTGGAACTTTACCGCTACAGAAAATGGATGGACTACAGATGCTACAGCTTTAGAATGGCTGAAAAAGATCTATATCCCTCAAACTACCCCTATTCAGCCGGAAAATTCAAGACTCCTCATTTTGGACGGACACGGAAGCCATGAAACTACAGCATTTATGTTAGAATGCTTTAATAACAACATATATCTCTTACTTCTCCCACCACATACGTCACACGTACTACAACCACTCGATTTATCTGTGTTCTCACCCCTAAAAAGTGCATATCGAATCGAACTTAATAAATTAAGTCTATTATCCGATTCCTCACCAATTGGAAAGCGCAATTTCCTTTCTTGCTATCAGAAGGCTAGAATAGAAGGTTTAACTATTCAAAATATCAAGTCTGGGTGGCAAGCTAGTGGTCTTTGGCCCAAAAATATGGCTAAACCTCTTATGAGTCGACTTTTGCTTGAAAATAGCAATAGAGAGGTTTTATCACTTAATCCTGAATCTGATGATGATCCTATTCTTCAATGGAATATATATTCATCGTTTATTCAATGGAAAACCCCTCAAAAAGGAGCCGATATCAGAAAATATAGAGATATAATGATTCAAGAGAAGGAGATCGATTTGCCAACACGAAGATTACTATTTCGCAAGATTATAAAAGGATTCGATGCTAAGGATTATGAACTCTTAGAGGCAGAGAATAAGATTAGAAAGCTAGAATATCAATTAGATGAAGCATTACCTAGAAAAAGGCGAAAGGTTGTGGTATCTCCAAATTCGAAGTTCGCAGGGATTAGAGCTATAAGGCGTACACAAATTGAAGCTGGAGATCGTGAAGATGAGGTAGATGATAGCTCTAGTGCTATAGAAAGTGATTCTACAGGCGATTTCATTGAAGTTCAATAGTTATTGAGTTATTAAAGTTTTAAGTGTAGATAATATGAATTTTTTAGGTGGTCGGAAACAGGGGGTGGTCGGAAAGTGGGGTAGTTGACTTATGTCAATCGATGCCGGAGAAAGCTCCTTTACTTTTGCTCTGACTTCTAGCTTCGAGCCCGAGCCTTTAGTCATCATAGTTAGAATTACAACTACAACGATCTATTTTCTACCCGTGGCTGGTTCTGCGTTGGGATTAGTCACAGCGTATATTTATAATTCACTAGGAACTACCGTTTATTTATCTGGAAGTGTCACCCAGATATTTTCCGAGGCTCAATCCACCAACCTTAGAACGCTTACTGCACCAACAAACACCACCACATCGTTAGTCGAAAGATTAACAGGTTCATCAAGCACTCCATCAACCATCACTTTGATCCCAATCTGAGTTCAAGCTGGAGGATTTTATTAGTCTCCAGTTCTAATACCCACACTATTGCCTATCGAGATTCCATCTCTCCCGGAGTTTCCTCCAATTCCAAACCTACCTTGCTTCAAATTCCTTGACATTTTCTCTATTGATTGTCCTCCTGATATATCTGAATCGACAAGTACATTTAAAAGTGGCAAATTAGTGGAGCCTACCTACACCTCAAATTGTGGAAGCCCTTGTACAGCCAATTTTCATACAACTGGAACTCCTACCTCCACCGAAAGTGCGACAGAAACAGCAAAAAAATATTGGGTCTCTTGTGATTCTAGTACTTGCGTTACCACTAGTTCTAATACGATTACTGGGTACGCTGTTGAGCCTAGTATTACCACTTTCACGGCAACAGATTATTATCCGCTTATCGCACTACCAACAAGTGATGATGAAGAATCAGATGAAGATCGAACAATCACTCCAATTTGGACTGTGATACAAACTACTATTTCAGAACGTGTCTATATTGGGGTCCTTACACACTGTTACCTCGGGATCGATAACTGTAAATGTAGTTGGATGTAGTGTTCCAGCAGTCGTGACTCCATCTGCTATGGTACTTGGGGGACTTACGGCTACCTTATATCCTCTGGCTGTTGCATCTTCTGCATCCATCACTGCCCCTGGCTATGGAACCAATCCATTAACACCCACAAGCACAGTTGCCCCAGTGAAAAGTACTACCACTTCATTGTTACCAATTCCAACACAAAGCGATCCCCATGATAACCCAGCATATTGTTTTAGACAGCATAGTGATAGGGACTATGTACCCTTCAATATCACAGGGGAGCAAGAAGTTCTGTATTCCATTTGTAATCAAGGCAATACTCTTTCAGCTAGTGGTCCTGCCTTTACATATGTGTACACGAATCCAACAGGTGTTGATGTCATCGCACAAGTAAATTAGGCTCCTGATCAATCCGGATGTAGTCCTGAGGATGGCTGGACATTCGGATCTGAATCAGATATCTGTGAAGCACATTTCGATTACAACGTCTCTATTTGCGATGACGAGAGCATTGATGATAATTATGGTAGCGCTTATATTTGGAATGGCCCCTTTGGATGCATTGAATAGATGATTTATGCGGTCAAAAGTGGATCGGGAAGTGGTAGTTGTAGCTGCTCTGAGGATTGATGTACTCCGGATAGTCCGGCATGTTGTGCTGATGGAACTTGTGATAATACACGAAAATCAGTTATGAATCATATTACTCTTATCAAGACCTTTTGCGCCTTCATAGCCTAGCTCGGTTGCGACCCATCCAGGGACCATAACAACGGCATTTAGCCAGTCGTTCTTAACATGGATTCGAACAGTAAGCCAGTTAACAGCAGCCTTTGTTGGTCCATATGCAGCATTCCTGATTGGAGGTTGATGTCTATCGATAAATTAACACCAGAAATTAACACTATGGCTAGAATGTGTTTACACTTACGCAATTGCCCCGGCCGGAGAGCCCACAGGCGTGAAATAGGATCCTTTGATTTTTGCAACAAAGGTCATGCTGCTTGGTATATCGATATATAGCAATGAAAATTAGGCTCTATGTGGGCTTTCAGGTCCGATATCTTGAGATCAGCTACTGTTGGCCAGACATACGAAACGCCTACGTTTGTAATAACGATATCGATGTGTTGGATGTTATGCTGGTCCTGGAGTTCTTGGACGACGTCAAATGCATCTTGTTCGATCGAGTCATCAATTTTGACGACAATTACTGTCAAAAGTCAGACTTATTCTTAATGTTTGGAGATCATTCAAAAACTGATTAGGAAGTCCTATATTGTGCCTCTTCATTGCAAGTCCTAACCAGCGGAAGGTAAACCCAGTATACTTACAACCACTCCCGGAGCCTTTCGGCAAATCGGCGAGCTTTTTCGAAATCTTATGGGATGTATCACGAGTTGCCGCAATCACTATGTGATTCGGTAATGCTAAGAAGCGTTCTAGAAGTCCTTTACCTAAGCGCCGATTTGCACCAGTTATCAAAACTATGGTTGGTAACATTTTGAGGAAGTGAATTTCTAGGTACAAGTCGATTTATCGTACCGAAGAAGTAAGAGGAGTATGTTGGTTGAATATATCTCATTTTTGACGGGAGTGTTATGAGAACATCTTATAAAGTGTGAACTTCATCACAGTTGATGAATTAATTTCGGATTATAGATGTATTGATTGCACATCAAGGAAATATAAATCCACTCTCGATGATATATCTAGTGAGCTGTTAGCCGACAAGACCAATGATAGAAGCAAGAGCATGGATTGTTTTCAAGAACATCTGCCGTGCACGGTCAACATTCCGACGAGACGACGGAAATATGGGATCCAGGGGTGGGATAGCTACTCGTCAACCGCGCATCGATCAATTTACTGAATGAATCCTTCAGAAATATACTCAAATACTTTGGTTGATTAGATAAACATGCTATCCTTGAAGTCAATGCTTTCAAATCATCTCTATACTAGCCATCCTAAGGGTTCTAAGATAATAGTTTTATCTTTCACCCAGTCAATTTTGTGCCACATTATATTTAGACCCTGTCACGTTTAATTGGGACTAGCTCACGTCTTCAAACCGTCTTCAACATCACGTGCCAAATTTTCCTTTCAACCTCATCATTAGCAGTTATGGAGTCATGACAGATGTGATCAATTCAAGCTTTCTATAAATATTCTTCCATCTAGATACACGACTCGGATATCTCATACAATCTTTGGTGACACCGAGTATTCCTGGAGATTGTTGATCATTCCGATGCTACAGCGATCAAGAGACATTGCACATAATCTTCCTCTGTTACGCAAAGGTCTAGTGTCGGAGTACACGCCAGCCTCCACGATAATAATTGTTCTTTCAGCTTAGCAATTAAAGATTTCAGGATGTTTACCTGTTATTTAAATTTATTTCCCGCAACTGCCGTCACTTGAGTAGTCACTGAGTAGTACTGCATAATAAAATCGTGATTTTCGTTCATTGTCTCGCACTTCAGAATCTAATGATGTCAAGCGATAAAGATTTCGATCACTTTCCCGAGAAACAATCAATTCCGAGCCAAGCTTTTCGGAAGCTACTTAGGTATAAGTATCAACGTCGAGGACTTTAAAAGAAGTTTATCATTCCAAATACCTTGACGTTTCTGAATTTCCTCCACAATAAAAAGATCACTTTACAGAATGAGAATTTTCTCTTCAATTGGAACTGCATCATTCGGTGCATTAGCCATCGCTAATCCTCTTATTCCTGTTGTTTCATCGAGAGATACCTCCATTCCTCAATCATCATCTGTTGTCCCCAGTTACACAGTCCTCAACAGTTACTGTCTATCCGCGGGCCCTAATGCTGTAAGTTTGTTGGTCTTTCTTTATATTTTAACTACATCTTGAGCTAGGACCGGGCGTCATATTTGGTCGACACCGAATTCCGGTAGTTTCTTTTCGTATTTCACTTGATAGCTGGATAAAAATCGCACTCACTAACTTTCCTCAGTACGTCGGAGTTCAATATGATAATGATGTAATAACCTCCTATAATTTTGGGGAATGCTATCCATACGTTGTAAATGGTAGTACCGCATTGGCAGCCGTTTTTTGCAAGAGTGTCATCTGTACGAACTGCTCGTATGTATCAAAATTTTCATTTTCTCACTCCTCATCTCGTGCTGTTGTTTTGATAGCTTTAGTAAAGTACCCACCATTCTAGATTCTCCATCATTTTTCCGAGATTTATCAGAAGATATACTAATATGCTTAAAATAGCGGCGATGATTGTACCGACCCTAACATTGTCCTCACAGTTCCAAGAAGTTTAATTTTGGTCAATCCAGCGGGAGTTGTAACAACAGTGTTAGGAAAAGGCGCAATTTGTCAAGAACTCCCACTTGACTTGCCAGTTTAATCCTTCAATTAGCCAAAGCTTTTCATTGGAGACAATTGATGAGGTGTTCAGTAAATCTTGGTATCTGGAGGATGGTTGCTATATGTTAGCATGGGAAGAGGCTTTAAAGTTTCAGAAAATCAGTGTTGGTCGTCATTGAAAAAATTGGTACCTACCAAAGTCCCTTATGATTGAAATTCCAAGCTAGTGCAAGTCTTTACGCCTTCAGTTACTGTTGATTCTGGTCTTCAAAGATTTACATTTCCGCACAAGAGTCCTTGTTTGATTCATCTGTCTAAGAATTGCGATCGAATCCCCATTTTCATGCCATGCTTTAGTGACGACTGACATGTGCAAGCCAAAATATCTCATTTATGTCAATGCCATGAAACGGCTTGTAGCAAAGTAAATCGCTGATGCCTAACATGTTTCTCATCATCGTATCATTATCGGCATTATAGAACTTGGGAATTTTTGTACTCTCTTGTAGCATTCCTCCAGATCGTCCTTCAAGATTCACGATCAATCAATTTTGAGATCCACCGGTGTGGCCGAACACTAAATATACCGATCCAAATCGTCAATTCACGTTTTAATGTTCTTCCATATCTATCCGTGTTACAATCTTACCTCTCAGCTCGTCGTTTTGGTTTCACTTTGTAGTACTATCTCAAATTACCGTTACCAAGTTTTGTTTCGAGAAATGTCAGGCGTGTCAATGATTTCATAATAAGCGAGACTGTGTCTATGTACAAGCGGTTCTTGGGGGCAATTTGAGATGTTTTAGGCTTTACTTACCTTGCTTTTTACGATTGTCTTTTAAAATATCATATATCATTTGGATATATCAACTACCAGTCTGCCGATTTACTGGGAGCTTGATCGATATTTCATTCTGTCAGTATTTGATTCGACATTTTGATAAAAAATTGTTCACAGGCTCGGCAGCATGGCTTCACCCAAGACCCACTAACTTCTCTTGGATGACTCAATTCAACAGGTATAAATCCACGCTATTATCCCCTCGATAAAATGTCAATCCTATCATAAAATCCACACAGAATCTCATCCCTCATCGGACCCTAAGTTTCAAACTTCTCATTCGTTGACCCTTCATTACATTCATAAACAAAAATGAAGATCACCACTCCCCTCACAAGTCTATTCCTCGGTTTCGCGAGCTATACAACCATCAATGCTCAAACAACAGCCGACACAATAAATTCATGTCAAGCCCAGAATGCCAATAATGTAATGAGCTCTTTCCTCTATACACTCCCCATCCTCACAGTCTTCTCCATTTCACTTCTTCAATCCTACACATAATTATCCCACCAAACTACCAAACCTCAAAGAAAACCCCCAACATCATCCAAAAACTAACCATCTCAAAGTTCATCTTCGCAAGCTACTCTGGCGACCTCGCAGCAACCTACGCATATTCCCTCTGTTTCCCATTCGAAATCTTCGGAAATCCTCTTAATTCCGCTCTCTTTTGTCGTGATGCACATTGTTCTTTTTATAGGTAATGTCTTCCTCCCTTTTCTTTATTTTCTTACTGTGTAAAATAGACAACTAACCTCCTGACTGAATTAGCGACGATGCCTGCACGGCACCCTCAGCTTTCTCAATCACACCTATTCCTTTCATTCAAACTCAAGGTCTTCCCACAAAGCTAACATCAAGCTTGGGGTGGAAAAGTGCAAAATGTGGAAGTAGTTTAGTGGGGTTTACTTTAGGAGAGTAAAATATCTCTTGGTGAGAATTTCACTTTGAAGTTGTGTTTTGAGGCGGGGGGGACACTTTTTTGCATTTTTTGTGTTCCATCTGTCGCGATGTGGTTAATTATTGATTATAAATTTCTTTTATCTGAATTGACCATTCCATATTCCATTATGATCTACCCGTGACACTATGGCGCTGTCATCGGAAGACATTCGAGATATTATTTATCCCCAGATCTAGACGGAGTCTGGGGAATTTTGGCAATGAGACATATGACGGAAAGTGAACAGATTATAACCAACTAAATAGTGATTTTGAAGTTGCTTTCGTTGTGCCTGTAAGAAGCATCACGATGATTCCAAAATCAGAAAATGGGACCATCAAACGTCCCGAAGAACTTGTGAAACTCTCTTCACGCTGTAATCAAATACGAGATATGGGATAAGTGTTCATTATCTTCAATTACTTATTTGAGAAAAGCACACCGAGGTATCAGAATGTGATCCTTACTGCCCTACAAAAGCATTTGGGTCTTCAAACGATCGATGCTATGATCATTTCCCCCGTATCACAACGACCGCAGTAGAAAATAGACCTTAGATCATTGTAGACTCTGAATGGAAATGCAATCAGTGGCCCTACTAAAATTACCTCTCCACAAGTTTCTCATCACAAAAGAGTGCAATAAAAAGCGCCTCCACACCGTCCATGATACCATGCTAAACAAATAATCAAACGCCCCTATGTATGTTAGTATCCTATAATATGCGACGCGCGAAGACAATGTACATATCCATGTCATTACCAATGCCTAAACCCAAAGCAGCGCATTTATATACCCATATCTAATCCCATACCCATTCCAACCCATAATGCTACCAACACCCAGAAGTCGTGATTCTTTCTAATATATTCATCGTTTTCTGATACGTTTGTCAAAGTCCATCCAATACCTCGTCCCAATCAGAAACCTCTCCATCACCATAATCGGTACTAGCAACACTAGCAGCCCTTTTGAATTGATGCGACTCGTTCGCGATAGCACTCGCTCCCTTCTGCTTATCTATGATTCGTGATGGTGTTTGGAATTCTGCCTCCTCAATATCCATCTCACGTCTGCCCCTCTCGCTAGTCTTTCTTGGTGTAGGTGTGGGAAGAACCGCTTTATATACCTCATCCCACTCCTTACTTTCAGCAAGTGCAGCTTTAAGCTGTCCATCGATTTCAGGTTCAAGGTCATCGTCAAAGTTGTGTCTATTAGAAGAAGTTGCCTCTTTAATTTCATCCCATGCTTTCTTACTCTCCGCTAAAGCAGCAGCCTCCAAATCTTCTGGTTTCTCGGTAAAAAATCTCTTTTTAGTAAACTTATCTTCCGGTTTCTCCTTGAACCAAGGTGATCTTTTTGGTTTGGGCGTGAGTTCCATATCTGGATCAATCTGTGGAGTACTTGGTTCATCTGACTGGCTTTGCAATCTTGCTGGTCGATCTTGATGGTGACTAAAAGTAGAAATTTGAGCTTGTGGTAGCTGTGAGAAATCTGCCATCGGTGATTTGGCTTTTGACGCATTCTCCAATCCAGCGAGTTCCTGATTGGAAAAAATTGAGTCTTGGCTACAAATAAAGCTTTGCAGATCTTCTATTCCTATCGTTATCTCTTTGTGTGATTCAATGGTATCTTCCCTCTCATTTCCTTTTTGGGGCGTTGAGTCAGAAATTTCCCAATCCTGCGAAAACATCTTGAGTTCCTGCGTAGATAGCATGCCTCCAAATTCATCATCAGCAGTTGTAGGAACTGCTGATGTGGGTACATTATCCTTCACATGGCCTCGATTTTCTTGGTCTTGTTTGTGAGAAAAGTTCCTACCTAAGTCTGTGAAAGATTGAGATATAATGGATTCTTCACATAATTCTCTAGCTTCTTGAGTTGCACTAGGAAAGAAGTCATCAAGATGAGATTCAAGAAATGCTTGCGTGGAAGGTGGAAGACTATAAGGATCGGTTGCTTTCCTAGTATTGACTGGAGCAACAAAGGACGTTCCAAGTTTGCTTTTCTGGGGAAGAGCTGGGGGACCCATGTTTATAGATTTCTCCTGGAGTGCGGGGCGTATATAGGATTTGGATGTAGGGGCTTGAACAGGTGAATTTTGAGCCGGTTCTCGTTTGATATGGTGAGGTTTGGGCACAAGAGAGTGAACGAATTCCTCTCGCGAGCCCTGCTGATCCAGATTGGTTGATCGAGAGACTGAAATTTCAGAGGCAGTGACAGTAGCATTCTTTGACATAGCTGGAGCAACATCCATTGATGTCTGCGCGGGGGGTGGGTTTCTATTTGGCGGCCTGGAATTGAGGCGTGTATTTGTTCCTGGTGCTGAAACTGTATTGCAATTTATATTGGAAGAAGGATCTTGTAGACGATCATAAGGTACTGTGCGTGAGTGTGAATTGTTTTGCTTGTCGTGCGTCACTATTGTAGCTGAACCCCTGGGAAGACGTAATGGTGATTTAGTATGTATGGATTGGGAAGTTGACATATTTCTACCATGAATAGGGGCATGCCAAAGAAGTTCTCTTTCCTCTGCGAAATTCTTTATAGACATTCTTGATGTGGAGGTTGTAGATTTTGTGTCGTCTCTATTGGCCTTTTCGTCAATTAATATTGCTTGTTTACTATCTGATTTGCAAACTGCATCTGCTGCTTCGGAACGGATTTGAGAATCAAGCATATTCTCTAATTCAAATGGATCATCAGGCGAGATTCGCTCCCTTTCAAAATTCTTCATCCGTGGTAGCTCCTGCTCATCATTGAATGGCGTGGTAGGTGTTTGAAACGGGGGTCTTGTCAAACCTGCAGATCTGACTTTACCTATATTCGCATTTGATGAGGTGGAATGCATAGAACTAGTATCCAATAATGAAATATCGTTTTCTGATAAGGGCGGAAAATCTCCAAATTCGTCCTCGGAATCTTCTGGTAGCATTGCTGACCTCGAAATGACTATTTCCTCCTCACTCTTTTTGTTTGTAGGCTGTTCCTTCTGGGTTTTATCTTCGTACTCAAAATCGCGACGCGTAATTTGTTTCGATAAGACTTTATCCTCATTTCCATTTTCATCCTCATCCTCCTCGGAAATTCCATGCGCAACTCGTTTTGCGGGCGATTCGTCATCCAATTCGTCGCACATAGTACCTTCAGACTCTTCACCTGTATGTGACATCTCCCGAAATCTCTTGGTTCCCTGCTTCAAAAATAAAGAAATCCTTGACTGACTTGGGCGAACATATCTGCTGGGTTCCGGTATCCCCTGTCTCTTCCTTTCTTCTTTCTGCTCTAATGCTTTTGCAACCTTTTTATCTCTTGCCGCTTTCGCTTTCGCAGCTGCTTGTTCTTTTTCATATGCTTTTCTGTGCTTCGCCAGTTCTTCGGCATCTCGTCGCTTTTGTTCGGCTTTCGTTGTTCGTGGCGTTCGATTTGCTTTTTGATATGCTTTTTTTGCTTGCTTACTGGTCATTGGTCGATGGACTTTTGGCGCGTCCACCAATTCGAAAGTCCGTTGTTTGCTCGGCATTTTGAAGAGTTGTTGTGTTACATATTGTGTATTGCAGAAATAGATAAATGAATGATTGATGATGAATGTCGTTCGAGGCCGAGGTTTGACGTTCGAAGTGAGATGTTCAAGCGATCTTTAATTAGTCGATGCTGCGACGCGTTGATCGTGTTGACGCGGGGTCTGTTGCTAAGGCAGAAAACACCAAGTCACGAGACCTCGGGACAGATATCGCATACGTTATCCCGAGAGCTTTGATAAGCGCCACTCCATACTTCTAGGGTCAGATTTCGAGATTCCGTACGGTTTCCTTCCAGCCTCTTTGCACACACACTGGTTTGTTAGATTTAGCTATCTTCATCCGAGCATATATGCAAACCAGATCACGATATCCTCATTAACTAGGCCAGATATACTTCCTAGTCTTCATGCACGCACCTATCTCAGCAGTCAATAAGTTCTTGAGGTTTACCATTTTTGAATCGGGCCTTTAGCAGATACCCTCCGCAAACACCGTACTCAACTGCGCACTCATCTCTTCAGCGTGTCTCTCACTCCGGAGGAAGCTATATGGATACCTACTGAATGAATTGCCTGGAGTATTCTTACAAGTAGGATTGTGGTCTCAGTTCATACTTTAAGAAGAAAGATTGCAGTCGGTAAAGTTACCTGATATATATCAAATCTTTCGTTATGGGGTGGATTCCTGAGACAATCAAGATATCTTGAAGGCACAGAAGTCGGAGAACCCGATCAAAATCTTGCTTGAATTTCTTCGCAACTTTGACGGAACATGGGAAGAAATTCGTTTACACCAGCTCATTGTTTTTGCTTGAAATGCCTGTATCAGAACCCAGTAACAATCCTGGTGATAGAGTGGGTACGCAGGTCAGCAGTGCTGGCCCCCGGTAACTAACAGTTGGAAATATGTATTGATCTACTTGCGCCCCATGTTGCTTTTATCTTTCTTGCCATAGAAGGGTGCTTGTCAAGACTCCACGACAGCTCCATAACGTATATAATCAGTGAACCAATTAAAAAAGTTTACTTGCCAACTGAACAGTAGATCTTCCGGTTTGATAACCCAGGATTCTAATGTGTAATGCTATCAATTGCTTTGATGGAGTTTGTTGAGTCACAAAATACCCTAAAGAAGAGATTATTACTAGAATAGAGATTGATTTCTTTGGTTGGCAGATACGTGCGATAGGCAATTGAACTCTTCTATTACAATTCCGTTACATGTTCATCCCGGCAGTTTGGTATCTAAGTCGGGTAAATCGGGTACCCTACTTTCGAACCATTTCTATTTTGAGCCACTCTTTATCACTAAAAATCTCAAAAAATGGAATTTTAATTTTCTTATTTATAAATAGAATTTATTAAAAATTTGTATATATATAATTCAGATCGTTTTAAATCTAATCGATATTTTGAAGCTTTAGATTTCAATATAGAAAAATCCTAAAAATCTAAATTTTTTAGATTAGATTTAAAACAATTGGAATTATATATATATAAATTTTCAATAAATTTCATTCATAAATAAAAGAGTTAAAAATTCTATTTTTAGTGTAAAAAGTGGCTTAAAAGAGAAGTAGTCCGAAAGTAGAATACTCGATTTACTCGACTTTCTAATTATTCTTATTTTAGGTCATTATTTTATATCAAAAAGTGCTTTTTCAATTTATTAATTGTCGGAACACGTGACCAATAATGTAACATTATATGTCACGCTTTACTCTATATATATATAAAGTGTATAAGTAGGAGTAGCACATGTATATAAATATAGTAATTCCTTTTTCATATGAAGAGAATAGATAGAAATAAACAACCCTTTTATTCATACATATTGTATATATATATCTTATCAAGTCTGCTTAACATTAATATCTTTATCAAAATACAATATAATTTACTGAAAATTTACGTATATATAATTCAGATTATTTTAAGTCTATATTAAAGAATTCAGATTTTTAAGATTTTTCTAAATAGGAATCTAAAGCTTTAAAATATTGATTTTTAATTTATATAAGAATTATATATAAATTTGAAAACAGTTTTAAATCTTTAATAACTTTTTAATTATAATTAATGAAAACAAATTAATTACTTTTTTGAGGTTTTAAGCTTGGATTTATATAGAAAATTAAAAAAAAATTAGAAAAAATTAATAGTTATAAAGATATAACTTAAGTAAGAAAAAACAATCCCTATAATTTCGAAAGTATTCTTATAAATACTTATTAATTAGAATTTTTCTAATTTTTCTAATTCTTTTAAATCTTCTATATTATAAGTAATAAAAATTTATAATAAAGATTTATAGTTTATTTTTAGTAATTTTGATTGAAAAGTTATTAAAGATTTTTGAAAAAAGTAAAATTTGTATATAATTCTCACACAAATTAAAAAATCAATATTTTAAAGCTTCAGATTTTTATTCAGAAAAATCCTAAAAATCTAATTTTTTTAGAATAAACTTAAAATGATCTGAATTATATATATATATATTTTCAATAAATTCTATTTATAAATAAAAAAGTTATTAATAAGCTACAAAAGCGATTTTTAATATAAATGAGTGATCTAAGAGAGAGGTGGCCAGAAAGTAAAGTACTCGACTTACTTATCTAATACTTTCCCTGTTAGTGTGCTCGCATATATTGAATGGCAATGGACCGGGTAAAATGCCTAGGATGAATGAAGGTCGACAGGCATCGCATAATTCCATGTCTTGAAAATCACAATGTAAGTCGTACCGATTAGATAATGATCATGAGCCAAGCCTCAGAGACCGGAAAGTGGGTTACAATTAGTGTTGTAGTTGATATATATCAGGTATTAAACAACCTATCCGTACTAAAAGCGGTCAATCCACTCTTGTTGCCAGAAGACATGTAGGTCTACCGCTATGAAAACAAGACTACTCCTCTTGTAGTTTGCCATCCTGTGGTATGTGCATCTATCAAGCCTCGGAGTGACATACTTTTTAGCCGCACAAGTAATGTTCAAGGTGCGTGTGAGGGTCAAGTTTCAAAAATAACCTTGATGGAGTATCCACCATAAAACTTGCAGCCAAATTACCCATGAGTGCCGGGTAAACGTAACCTTTAATTTTTAATTCTTCTTTCATTCGTATCAGCCAAAATGTAAATCCTGTTCCACTGTGTGGGCGGAGGCTTCAAATTCAGTCCAAATGATATCCAAGTCCTTGATGCCTTGGTTATACTGACCAGCATTTTGACCTTCTGTTTATGCACAAATCCATCCCTCAGTGACAATCTCGCGTGTCAGTGGTTTGAGATTCCGCCGTCAAGAAATTGAGTGTTGCTCATGTAATGTAAACAAAATCTGACCCGCGCTATGGTGACTGTTTTTTATACCTAATACTTGACAATGTTTCCTCGCTTGGTTCTGATCCTCTTGTATGTATTCTTTCTACCTTCATGTATCAAGTATGCATTGCTACATCAAGAGTCTGAATATTGTACTCCCTTGCCAGATGCCAGAATAGCTCGCTCACTATGGTAATCATTGTGCTCATTATCACTCATAGCTGTCGCCATTAAAGTTGTGTCGTTTTTGGGTCGTCTTTTTACGGCAGGGGGTGGTAAATCTTTTTTTCCTTCCTCCTCTAGATTATCCAGTCGATATCCTCGACTGGAACGCCTACCCGTACTTGATAATGAACCTCTCAAGGCTTTGTATAGTGGTCGGTAAGTGGGTATTGTTGCAGTCAGGATCGTAATCATTAGTTCGGTAGACGACCACAATATCAAACCTATGGTTTCATCTGAAAGAAAATGTTAGTAATTCAGTTGTGGATAATTGGCTACGGGGATTTACTCACAGGAATAATCAGATCTTGACGAGAGACCGTTTAGGGTCACTGTTCTAATTACACCACACACCATAGCACTATTTGAATGTGAGTTTATGACTCCGGTTTGTGCCAGTGAGGAGACCTACAAAATTCCCAAACTCATGGATGATGTGATAAGAATTTTCTCCTTCTTCTTCATATTCAACTTCCAAAGTATGATCCATGGTAGCGCAGCGAGAATGAAGTCTGCTGCTGCGGAAGTACGTTTCAGGTATTAGCCAATATTGCGGGATGAAATCTGGAATCGTGCCACTCACCTCCAACGGCGAGTGACATAGCAGTAAATTGTTCTGTGGAGACCCAACATTTGGCAGGAATGTACGGGTTCCAAACGTGAGCTATCGGATCACACCGAATGAAGTCAAACAGAGCGCATACGACGGCGATACCAGTGACCGCAAACATGGTGATGTAAAGAATCCATTTGTGCCACTCGACAACTGCAAGTCTCAGCAGAAACACCGATGCTGAAGCTTTGCTAGTGGCTATGCCGATTATGCAGAAACTAGAGTATATCTTAGATCTATTGCGTGTGCTATTGGAATGAGGTACGACATACGTTTGACCAATGATCTCCGATCGGGTGGCATTTGCGAAAGCCTCAATGGTGAGATCCGAAGAATGTTGACCGAACCCTTGAGTTGTAGCTGCCGTGCAGGCCACTGTGTATGGCATCAACATAAACTAAATACCCATTATCAGTACCGAAGACAAGGAGTGATTCGATACCCTCAACTCACCCAGCTGACTATGATCAGATAATCATCGAATCCCACATTTCGCGTGATGAATCCTTTCGTGTAGAGTCTAAGACCAATTGCCATTAGAGCTATAACAGTCTCCGTCCACATCACTGCGACAATAGTAGGCCCTTTACCGGCTATCGCCATTTTGACTGGAAGAGAAGAGTAATCTAGCTGAGTTGATTTCAAAGTAAGACTCTCCTATGTAGTCTTTAGAGAAGCATAATGCGTGTGTTTGTGTTGAAAACACCCGAAACTCGAGTCCACCATAAGTTCGAGGTATGGATTTCAATCGGGAAGCTCGGTCATAGAAAACCCATTTAGTACTTTCCGTGAGCACTTCACTGGTATAATAAAAGGATAATAGTTTGTCTTGTTGACCATTGGTCCCAGATACTGGTCATTGACCCTCAACCCTCTGTTGTAAATTGATTTCAATAATGTAACGCCGTTTGAAGCTGGCAATAATGTTATTTGGTAGATCGTTTCTTAAACCTATACGTACTCAGATTTTATGGTCAGTTATTACTGCTCTTAGAACCATCCTTTCATCCATGGCAGGGGACGGGACCGGATTCGCCTTAATTGACCCCGAAGGAATATGTTGCATCACCCTCCCCTGCCACATCCTTGCATCGTTTAAACTTGATCGTTGCAGTAAAAGAGCTCCGTAGGATTCTGTTGACTTGCCGCCATAAGGTTAGTGCCAATTTTCTGAGTCGGCTAACGGTATGGGGAGGTCAATCTTCAGGCCTCTCCGTATTTATTTCAAAACTTACTATCTAGCTAATGTGGGTGACCAACGGTTAGTGGAGACTGCTGCAAATCTATAATTTATGTAATGCTGCAAATTAGCCAGGGGTACTTTCGATTATGCTCCTGTTCATCACATATTGTTTGTGACATTAATTACAGAATGTTTTTCTTCTTTATCGTTTTATATGACCCGACCACCACAAATACTAACTCCGCGTTTGCTCTTTTCCCATATTATCTTCTCTTCATCGCTGGATCATGGCGCCAAACATGTCTATCTCACAGGTAATTCTCTTGAGTATCTGCATTTTTGGATTCTATTTAGCTTGGTATTACTTCACGTCTCCTTTAAAAAGTGTCCCCGGCCCATTTCTAGCAAAATTTACAAATCTCTGGCGCCTGATAGATGTATACGGTGGCCGACCGGAACTCACACACCAGACTCTCCATCAAAAATATGGACAAGCCGTACGAATCGGACCAAATGTTGTCAGCCTTTCTGATCCAAAGCTCATTTCGAAAATATACAGTCTTAAAGGAGATTTCCTGAAGGTAGGTCATTGCAAGACCTATTCATTGTAGTGGATTCTAACATATCGAACAAAAAGAGCGATTTTTACACCGTTAATGATACCAAAGTGGGAAAAGCAATTATCAAAAATGCTTTTAGCACCCAAAGCAATGAAGTTCATGCCCAAATGCTTCGACCAATCCAAAAGTTCTACAATATGGGTAATGTATTGAGCTTGGAGAAGAGCGTAGATGACACCATCATAGCCTTCTTCAAACGACTGAACGAACTCTTTGTGGATGGATCCAATGCTGGAACCGTATGCAAGATGGAGGATTGGATGATGTATTTCTCATGGGATTTTATCTTTCAGATAACATTCAGTAGACCAACGCGCTTCATCGAAACGGCTTCCGATCATACGGGGTTCATTCGCATTGCCGAACAGGCCCTGGACTACTTTGGAGTTGTTGGTCAGATTCCCGCTTTGGATCACTGGCTGGGAAAAAATCCCATCATGCCTATCGGGCCTCCCACTTTTGATACAGCCGCAATATGGTGTGCGCAGCAATCAATAGCACGCCAACAAGGTATAGATAAAAAATCTACCGATAGGAAAGATATGCTGGACAGCTTCATCGAAGTCAAGAAGACCAACCCAGAATTGATGGACGATAATGCCATTGTGGGTTCTCTTCTCCTTAACGTATTAGCCGGTGCCGATACAAGCGCAATTGTATTGAGGTCAATCATCTATTTTACAATCAAGAATCCTCGAGTGCACCAGAAGCTCATTCGAGAGCTCGATTCCGCAAATTTGTCTGTTCCAGTGGCCTACAAGGAGGTCAGCAAGCTTCCATATATCGAAGCTGTCATCAGAGAGGCTAGTCGTGTTCACGCAGGTGTTGGTCTTTTACTCGAGCGTATCGTCCCTGCTACTGGCCTTACTCTCTCCAATGGAACTTACTTACCTCCCGGAACAATTGTCGGTATAAATCCCTGGGTGACTAACCAAAACAAAAAAGTATACGGTGAAGATGCAGGCTCTTTCGTTCCAGAACGATGGCTTCGATACGAAGATCTAGAAACAGAAGCAGAGTATCAGTCTCGTCTTTCTATGATGAAGCAAACAGATCTGAGCTTTGGAGCTGGCAATCGTATTTGTCTTGGAAAGAACATCAGTACACTTTCAGTATATAAGCTTATAGCTAGTCTATTTTTGACATACAATGTGAGTTTATCATTTATCCTTTATCCAGCGAGATTCTTACACAAAATAGATTTATCTCGTAGACCCTGAGAAAGAATGGC
This sequence comes from Botrytis porri, assembly GCF_014898465.1. Lineage (NCBI taxonomy): Eukaryota > Fungi > Ascomycota > Leotiomycetes > Helotiales > Sclerotiniaceae > Botrytis > Botrytis porri. Next base: position 188,675 of record NW_024066092.1, read on the forward strand.
AAGTACAAAACTCTTGGTTTGTCAGACAAACAGGTATAGATGTAAAGATAGAGAGGAGAGAAGCTGCCGTTCTTTAGAAAGATTTATGAGATTGCGGGAACGATTTATTAGCCTTGTTCTCGGTGCGATTTAGTCACAGTTGATGTGGTTCTTTGTAATTAAATTTTACTGGGTCTACCTGCTCATTCCCATCTTCGATCTCTTGAAGTCCCGCATATTCGAGAACATACATAGTTCGTAAAATGGTCGTCCAATAAGTACCATGGGTGTGGCTATCTAGTTCAGAAGTGATACTCGTGCGCAGAAAGTACTTGGCACTCGACCCTTGAGTTCGTACCACAGAATATTATGTTGCCACTTACAACTTCGAAACTCAGGGCTCTTCCCTGAGATTTAATTCACAATAATCAAATACATCCATCATAAATTCTTGCAATTCTGAACGTAACTAGACTCAGATCGTTCAAATAATAGTCGCTAGACAATTATTTCTGTATCTGTTCCGTCCCCAGACCGCACAGGTAACATTCAGGCTAAAGCTCCCCGAAAATTTAGGCTTTCCGGGGTACTTTAGCGTTCTCGGCCCGTGCCGCATTAGCGCGCTTTGACCAACGGGTCTGGTCGATCCAACAAACATGTCTGTCTATTCACACCTCTGACAACTCCATCTTGCATTATTGATGTCGGGATCCTTGCTTCATACTATCTACCAACATACGGTTTTTACTTTTCATAAGAAAAAGGTTGCAGCCCATCTTTTTATCTGACTAAAACTAGGGTTTTCGAATGTGACTTCTCATCTCTAAAATAACCGACCCCAAGTTCCACCAGACTATCTAAATTCATCTGCATTTATCAACTTAGGCAATTCACAATCAAAGACACTCTCGCTGATTTCATTATCTGCCTTCCAAATCCCACTGATCTTCAACCCCGCGGCAGCAATGTATTCCTCGTGCAAAGCCTGTGTACGTTCCATTCCTCCTCCACTAGCCATCATGTTAAAATCTTGAGCCATCATAAATTTTGATGCCCCTTCCGCTGGAACAATCCAATCGTTGATGATTACCTTGGAATACCCTGGTTTCATGGCTCTACGGGTGTGATTCAGAATTTAGATCAGCACGGCTTATAGCCAGTCATGAGATATATATCTGAGATAGTAGAGTCGAGCACCTGTAGTTCAAAGGTTGCTCATGATTGGATTTTTCATTGTTCTCATGAATTGCCGATATCACTCACCTTCGACGGGCATTTCAGTCATGAAATCATGGACCATGATATCCACTCCTGTACTCTCATCTCTGTTTACAGGTAGTCCGTGAGCAAGATCGGTTACAATATATCTTCCCGAGAGATGAAGAACCTTTTTCCTCATAGTAATGGCTTGATGGCCTTGTCCTCCACCGACATCAACCATCATAACCGATTCGGAATCGGTTGATGCACCGATCGCAAGTCGATCCATAGCTGGATATATGTCGAGAAAGTTCTTGTGACCATCATTGAAACTTTGCATCTGATTGAAATCCTCTCTAATAGTCAAAAAATCCGAGATAAGCTAAGTGATGGGCCAGATGACATAACTCACCCAGAGTCCCATCACGGGCATATGATCAGTAGTTTCCAAGATTTGCCATATCGTCGCACCATCTTTAAAACCATAAGCTTTTGCGAATGGCGTATCTGTACTACTTGTAGAATTTTGATACTTCTCGTCGTTCAAGAACTGAGGTATGAGTATCCAACCGGGGGCTAAGAAATCGAAGCTGGGTCAAAGATGTCGCGTTAGCTTAGCGTATTAAACCATGCAAGAAAAAGAATGACCTTGCCATGATCTGAGACAGGCTTGATGTCGTTTGTTGGCAAATGCTTTTGGAACGGTGCTTGACGTGTAACCAGCTGAACTGTTTCCACCGATAGCTCCAAACGACTCGAGACATCGCAGGATTCGGCCTGTCAACGTCTCAGTCATGTTCATGTAAAAATTGCACAAATAAAACTGACCAATGAGAGTGGGATTGGCGCCGGGTGTTCTCTCGGCAATATCATTCATAGTTTGTGGCGAGGATTTGTTTTCCAAAAGCTCAAATATCCCAAGATCAATAGCAATTCTACAGGCGACGGTTTTCATCAGCTGATTGTTAAGAAGTCAGTAGAAATCAAATCAGTATACCTCAACTCGGAAAGGAGTTCATGTATTACCTGGAAGGAAATTCTTTCGACGGCATTGTCTTGTCTCTCTAACGACAGCGATATATTTCTCAGTTCGTAGAGTAACTTCTCTCTCTCATTCTGATTTTCGGGGGTATCTGCCGGAAGACCATTCGAAGATTAGTTAAAATTTCGAATGCGTTGGACATCGTGCTAATTTGTATATAAGTTACCACTGCGAAAAGAAGCAGTAAGGAATTAATTGGAAGGTGACTAATAAATCAACATGAAAAACACGTAGAAGGTAGCAATAGATTTCGGCGTTTCGGTACATATCGTAGGTGTCAGCCGCATCATGTAGTATTTCACTGCAGATTGTGACTTTCGTTACAGATCCCATAATCATACAATCGTTATTAAGCGCCATCATTTGATTGGTCCACAGAGGTATTGAATCTTCCGATTATGAGATCACCTCGATTTTAATTGATCTACAGAGTTCTTTAACTCTATGATCTATCCAACCCTCACCCACCCCAACTCCATCATCCAACACCTACCCATCCACCACAAGCACAAAAGTACCACCTCACCTCCTCTCCTACCCCCAATCCAGAGTCTAATTCACATCTCTCATCCCCCGATCCCATAATACTTCACCACCCTTCCCATCAAAGCCGCAACAATAAATATCTTCCGCCAGACCTTCCACAACCGTTCAGATCTCTATTGAAGAGAAGTTCTACGAGCATTGATACCCAGACTTAAGCTAGGCGCAAGAGTTCTCATTAATGATATTCATTTACCAGAGTATGGAGAGATGTCTTTAATAGGGCAGAAACTTCCGCGGTGAGTACTGACTTCAGTATATATTGCTGAGATATGACCTAAGGTTGCTAAATAGATGTATGGATATGATGATGAAAGAGCAGTCCAATTCTAAAGAACTAAATAAAATATTGGACTTCTCTACTCAAGAACACTGGTTCAAGATTCAGAGTGGAGAGTGTGCAAAGAGTGGTGAAATCCAAAATGTGATGGTAAAATCATATCTATCACCAAAAGCTATTATGATATTTTTAAGAATGAGGACTTCATCATTTGAAACGTAAGATTACAATACTTCTCAAAATAGTTTTTGAAACTAATATATATGGAATCATTTCAGTTGCTTCTAAGGCATGATATTTCGCCTGCGTATTTCCCCATTAGCCACTTTCTCATCTTCCACATTAAATTGTCTTTCCCCAGTGTCTTCTACAGAGCATCCCTGCGTCAATTTCTTTCGTTCTTTCTTCTGCTGCTTGTATATTCGGTGATGTGTTTCACGGTACAAGTCAACAGCTTTACTCCACGGCTCAACCATTGCTTCATATCTTTCTGGATTTTTAAAACTCCCTTCCATTTCATAGAGCCGGATCTTACGTCTTCGTTGCCCGTCTAACGTGGTACATTTTTCTTTTAGGATTGAAAGTAGTTCCGCCCCTTCTGGGCCATCTCCAGCACCTGCGTCTAATAGAATATCTATAGCACAATCCAATATAGAATCGAAATTGTCCTTAATCGGAGTGAAAAATAGGGATTCGTAATAATCTAAGCAGAGATAGATTGCGGTAGCCCTATAACCATCTCTCAGGCAAGGTTTCTCTCTAGCATGTATATCGGCACCGTATTTCAGCAAGAGCTTGATTGTTGGACATGGGTCGTTATCGTTTACACCAAAAGGGCGCACTTGCCAAAAAAATGAAAAGACCCGATGAAGTGGAGAGTACTCGCCCACTATTTGTTTAGTTGTACGATTCACAACTTTAGTCTTGTGATTCACATCGCAACCGGAATGTAGGAGTAGTTCACACATTTGCAAATCGTGAGACGCTGATGCATACTGCAATGGTGTGTATGTATCATGTTCCGCCTCAATGTCCGCACCCGACGCTAATAATAACTTCACAACTTCTAATTTTTGGTGTTTTGAAGCTACCAATAATGGTGTTCCCAACTCATCAGAGGACCCACGATGTTCAATGTCAAATCCTTCGTCTAAGAGAAATTTACATACTTCCACATGACCGTGTTCGCAGGCGATGTGCAATGCAGTTTCATTCCACATGCCCATCTCAGCTTGAAGTTCTGCACCGGCCTCGTACAATAGTTTGCAAATTTCTGGTCGATTCAAGCGAGCAGCGGCAAGTAGTGGATAACGCCACTCTCCCCCCGGAGCGTTTGGATTCATTCCTGCCGCAAGCAGTAGCATGACAGTCCTCTCCGAAAGATGCGATCCCAAAGCTGCGGCATGTAAAGGTGTCCCTAGAGCGGAAATTCTCGATTCATTGATTTCCCTGGACTCGCGTGGCGCGTTGCTTAACAAGTGCTGGATCAAACCAGTCAAGCCATGAAAACAAAGCCAAGATAAGGGACATGATACAACGGAACTAGAGTCTAAGTAAACTTCAAGAGGATTATACGCATGTGCTAATTCTTTTGCGGAATACGGAAGCTCTGGTTCTGCACCCTTGCAGATTATTTGTGATACTTCCCACGCATTTCGATTGTTCCATGAGTCTGGATCGATCGGCGCGGATTGGTTGTTCAGCGTGGGTTGGCTGTCATTTATCAACAACAATACCATTTTACGAACAAAATCCACGAGATTATCAGGCTCACTACTTTGAATCTCAAGGCGCTGAATATAATAAGTCCAGCAGAGAGCTGCGTGATAGATCAAGGGGAATCTTTGGTATATGTCGATTACTTCAGGATATGGATACTTCAACATCGAACCAACATGAAGTAAGTATGCTATAGACCGCGCTGCAATTGATCTATTACCATCTAACTCTCGTATATGATATTCATTGACGGGTCCATCAGACGTACGGCTTGATTGTAAGAACTCCTGGACGGAATAGTGGGCGAATTGAATGAACGGATTTATGTTCCATATTGCGGGATTGTAGCACGAGTATTCTTTTTCATAGACCGTAATGAATGTTGATGGAATCATATCAAGAAGAATGAAATCGTTGCCCTCGCAGCTTAATCTCTTTTCTTCATTCAGATATGGAGGAGTCTCAACCTGAACCATCACTGCTTCTGAAAGTTCTGACACTGTCAACGAGCGTGCAGCGCAAGCAATCCATTGTAAGGCAATTTTGACGTAGTACTGATCCTCCTCAGGTACGTCTTTCAGCGCTCTTTCGTAATACTTATCCAGGGAGCTTGGAAGTTGGTTCAATCCCTTTCTGATTGCTGACACAGTCCTATGCCGTTTCAATGAATCCAATTGAAGTGCTGCTAATCTGAACATACCATCGGCTTGTCGCACAATGGAATCCACAACTTCTTCTCTCAATTCAGAACTCCACATCTTTTGTCGGAAGTCACATATTTTGTTATTGAGAAACTTTTTGATATCTTCAGAAATGTTTGGATCTTGAACTCTAATGCTTTGGTAGCTATCCGAAACATCCCGCTCGCTCAAATTAGCTAGATGATATCGAATATCGTCCTCTACTCTACTCGTGACAAAGATGTGTATAGAATCAATCTTCCATTGATGAATATCCTTGAGAGTCTCCAGTAATAAATCCCGTTCTGTCTTGGGATACTCATCCAGAGCATCCACAACCAAATAAACATCTTGAAGGCCAACCACAACAGACTTGAGGATTTTCATCATTTTTTTGAAAGTCGGTTGCTGCTGACCATGATTGCAATGGGAATATGCATCTTTCAAAGTTTGCGGCGTATCTCGACGATTGCTACAAATGTCTCTAATCCAAGAACGAATTATATTGGAAACGCTCTGTGTATTCAAGTTGTCGAATTTGATATACCAGTATGTGACAACAACATTTATTTCTTGTTTGCAGAGTTGCTGAATATGCTCAATCACAGTAGAACTGTGGTAATGTTAGATGGCAAAGGAAAGAGGTTGTCGAACATACCATAAAATCGATTTTCCGGCCCCCGCTGATTTTATCATTAGCTTAGTTCTTTTAGGTATTAAAGGGTCAAACTCACCGCCCCCGTTGAGCCAAAAGAATGAATTACTAGATTTCGACCAGGTGTTGAGATGATTTCCGTCTATTAGCCAGGATCCCGTATCCTCTTGAAACTTTTCTCGGGCGATGTTATGCTCTGTGGATGGATCAGGGAGCGACTTTGCAAGCCAATCAACTATCTGGCTCCGCTCTTGGTCTCTCTGAGCCGCTCTTATTTCGCTGTGAATATCCTCTAAGATGTCATGGTGGCGCAGGGAAATGTGCCTAATAATGAACACACAATCAGATTAATTTTATACTCAACTCCCCACCCCTGTGAGGTATACAAGAGGCCAGACTGCTTTTTTCAAAATGCAGGAGGTAGCTTGTGCCTAGAATAAATGATGCCCGTTAAGACTGTGGTGCTTTGCCAAGATCTAGTACTCAATGAGAGGCTGCTCGACTTGATAGTGGCACACTTTTTCAACCTGTACCAAAATATGATTATGTCTAAAAGCCTTCGAAGATTTGAAATCTTTCAACCTAAGATAAATGTGTTTGTAATTGCCTCAATCTCGAAACAAAATGTTGTTGAGTTTTTGGTCAATATAGAAAGATTGATCATGAATTTTGGTACGTAACGACTGAGGAGAGCCGTATAGATAGCCGTGGCCGACCCACCACCGCTTGAGATGTATCGTGGCTCACGAAACTCATGAATACCTTACAGGCCTTTTGTTCGGCTAGTGTGGTAGGTGAACGTGAACAAACAGACTTACAAATTCTCAACTCCAAATGCTAACACTAGATCATTCTTATGCTTATCGATAAAATCCACATGTTTATCCACATCTTTCTTCTTGAACGGCCATATCAAAGACTTCAGCTTTCCGATATGATTTTGCTGTTTCGAAAAGGTATCGAGTTCCTTCTTGATGCCATCAAGCTCAGCCTTGCAAAGCGACAGAGTTCCCGTTTTGTTTTCTAAAAGTGTTTGGATGTTGATTGAAAGGTTATGTGGCAGAGTGTCAACAGACTTTAGGACGGACTCAAGATTCTTGATCGAATGATAAAGACGTTGAATGTCGTCGCGAGCACTCTTGACTCCTTCGTAATATTCCATTAAAACCCCACCAACAGCCTGAGCCATTTGAACCACAGCGATAATGCTAGCAGCAGCACTGAGTCCGTCCATAGTCGATGGGTTTGTGACGATAAAAGCAAATGCGTGATGTGTATATTGAAGAAAAGGAATAAGAAAATCCTGGGATGAAACGGACAAAGCTCTTCGTGCAATGGGTTCTCAGCATTGTTTTCATGAAATGAGGGGAAGGCTGAAGTGCTGGCTGCCCAAAGCCTCATGTTACCCATCTTTCGTTTGCTCACCAATAGCGGCCAGTGGGTAAACGCCCACTTGCCCGAAGAAGCATCTTGCATCTCGAGAATACTAGGGTCAATAAAAGAAGATACATCTTTGTCCAAGTGACATGTACACAAATTGAATTGTAACTTGTAAGACTGCTAAAGGTTAATATAGCTTTGAGGAGAGGAAATACATAGTCATTAAGTCCGTGCATCAAGAAGTCTGACGTTCGAAACGAACTTCACATGACCAACGTGTGACGACGAACTTACCGTGAGAACCGCTAACTACCGATGACCCCTCAGATGTTTAGAATAGGAAGCTAGAAACTTTACGTAAAACGTACCATAGACATTATAGATATTATAGATCTTCGAAATTGCCAATTTCTCTGAGCTTCCCTTTACCCTTGCTCGTCCCCTGCTCTCCCCGTACAGTCTTCGTACAGATTGTCCACGTAATCCGGTATTAGTATAGACTGCTCTAAAAGCTTAGAGATTCCTGAGCAAACGATTATGCTGGTAAAAGGTATAAATCATTCCCTAAACTCTAGCCAACGCCTCACCAATTCCAAAGTCTATAAACTCCCCACCCTCAATCTCCCTCCTAGCCCATTCCATCCTCTTATTCCACACCTCATCACTTTCATAAGCATGTTTCATTCCCTCCCAATCATTTTCCACCGCCCCTGCCATCCACCACAAATGTTTCTCATGGTCTACTCTCCTCACTAACATCAAAAAATACCCGACTATACCCATCATCCTCATATCTTTCTCCCTCAACAACTCCACGAATCTCGAGGGTACCAATGCCGGGAATTTCAGAATAAATTTAGTGATTTCACCTCCGCTGAGGAGATTCAGATACTTGATGCAAAGAGCATAGGTATTATAATCCGGTGCATCAAGCGGTAAATCGTCGAGGAGAAAATTAAATGTCGTAGGATAATCGTTGTCAGGATCCGGCAACATTTCATTTTGGAGAATGATCCAAACATTAGCTTCCTCCCATTGCAAAAGTGCTCTCATTCCTTCATTTTGGACGTATGCTGCAGCTAGATATATCATATCTTTGAAACTTTTCATGGGGACGAACCAATACAGTGGTACTCTACACAATTGCCTATGTTTCTGTGTGCAGCTGTTGGACGAGGGTGCTGAATCATGAGCTTGATTGAGGAATTTTCGACTTCCCGCACAATGATATGTAATGAACAAACAAGATCCCAGAACTGCATCGGCTGTCTTTTCCGTAATACCTTCCTCGATGATTAATTTTCGATGAGTAGCAATAGCCAAGCCCATATAATGATGACTTGCTTTTATTACTTCTCTCTCCGATTTACTTTCAGGTATTGCACTGGTGGGAAAAGCAGAAGAGGATGATGAAAATGAACTCCGGAGATGAAATGCTGAAACACCCAACAAAGCTTCCATTACTGAACGATGACGACAAGCGAGCTGAATGATCCATAGGGATATGTTGCATGCAGAAAATAATTGAGGTACATCGGTGATATTTACAAAGTGTTGAAATAGGCGGAGCTCGAGTGCTTCGTCTACTCCCGACACAGTAGTGGAAATGGAGGTCGGGAAGTAAAAAGAAATGGGATTGCGCGGAACAGGACGCGAGAAATGAGCATTTCGTCGCGTGACTGTCACTGTAGTGGGTAGAGGTAACTTCTTTGTGGAAAGTGCTGAAAGCGCGGGATTATTGAGAGACAAGATTAAATATTCACATTGTATGCTGTGCCTCAAACAATTTGCACATGCTGGCTTGGTCTCATCGCACTAGGGACGCCATTAGAACTGGGAATTGGTGGTGTTATTTAACAAGAATGGGGGTCCAAACCTTTAATCGCCTTGTCTTGCAGCTTTTGCACCCATACCTAGACTTTTTATGGGGTCGTCTTGTCGATTCTCTGGGATTTGAAGACGCCATAGATGAAGTCGTAAAGTGGTCTAGAGATTTTCAACTCATTGTAAGGCGGCCAATGAAGGGGTGATGGATACGAGACACCAAACCACATCTTTTGTGATTTCTCATTGGCGGACAACCAAAGGTGGAGAATGGGCGCTGTAGCTTCATAAACAATAAATCAATAGGCCAAATCGCAGAAAGCAGTAACTTATAATCTCAAAATACTGGAAGCAATTCTGTCTTTCCATTGCGCTCTGCAAATCTCCCCGGAATATGTTAACGAGTTGCATTCCTATTCATCTCAGAAATGATAATTAGATGGACCGAGAGACAAATCCATCCAGACCTTCGAACAGATAATCAACATAACTTTTCAAAATCGTCTTTTCCTCCTTCGTGATAAGAAAAGTCTCAAAAGACCAGCACAACAGATAAAATGGACAAACAAATGTACCCCAGGACCCCCCAATCCCTTCACTCCTTTTCCAAATCCTTCCCCTGTTAAAATCCTACCTCCAGCTCTAATTACCGGAGCAACATGATACAACGACAAAGCACCCGCGACATTACGACTTGTTCTATCGACAGGTCGTGAAGCGAAGATAATCGAGATGAGACATGAAACGAAAAGGAGCGTTGCGTACTGTTGGATAATGGTGTGAGCTTGCGGTGCTGGAATAGAAAGTTGAGATGAAGGGTTGAGGAAGAAATTCAAGGAGGCGGGGATTTCGATAAGGGTGTGGAGGAAAAATGGGAGACGTTGGATGCGAGACATTGTTATCTGAAGCGTGAATGCAGGAATGTACGTTGAGGGAGAATATAGACAGGTACCTATTCAGTACACTTGTTGGAAAATACAAAGAATCTTTTCCGAATGATATTATTGCATAAGCGGCTTGAATTCGGTTCAAAGTTCAAAGTTCGAACTGATATAGAGCGGGGCGCCAAATAGATCTACACTACACAATCCCTCGGACAATCAAACTACTTCTAACGATACGTGCTGTCGAATTCCTTGCTTCCCGCTAGAGTTGCGAATCTTCCGAGATCTGATGCTCCAGCTCGAGCCATAGAATGCTTTTTTCAAGATAGCACACGCAACTCGGCAATGATTGATTCGAAAGAGGAAACGTCAAATGTTGATTAGATGATGATGGATGTTGCTTTTTTCATCTTGGCTATCTATGATGCTCCTATGGATCATCCGGAGTGTCTTTTCACTCATGAGGTAATGGTTGCGAGTACCTAGATACTATTCGCTTGTTTACCCCTCCGTTGCTATTGTAAGAGCTACCCTTATCGAAACGACTCAGAGACATACGCAGTAGCCACTCTCGAGCCACTACAGTAGGTTGGCATGGATCAAATAGATAATTCGGATGAGGATTTCTTAATCGGGTTGAATGGTTGAGAAATGGAATCATTTTGATTGGCATGTGAGAGAAATTGATATTATATTGTTCCGTTGTCCGATTTTTCCTTCAAGTAGATACCTATGTATGTAACCTTACCTATCTATCTCGTCTATCTAATAATTAGCAATAACAAGTACGCATCCAAATTGCATCTCATTAAATTCAAGGGACTAGGTATTGGAAATCTACTTGGTAGTAAGGTTCTCATAAACCATAAATCCTCACGTCCTTCTCCCATCTCATATCAAGGGACCTACTCGCATTCACAAGGCTGGTCAGCTACTTTGATACATCTCACGCCCCAACCTCGGCTTTCCTTTTCAACCTTATCGTTTACCTCATCAATCGTAAGATACCTGGTATGTATTCTACTTCCCTGCTTTACAACTTACAACTGTTTTATATTATAAGCTGTTCAGTATACTCATACAATCACACTCTTTAGATACTTCTATCTTTTGTTTTAACATCACTCACTCGCTCGATAATAATCACCAATTCTGGCCTTGTATTCTCTGACAAAAATTAAAATAATTTCAAATTCACACCTCTCAACCATGTCGAACGACACAGAAGGGCAAAACGCCCAACAACAATCTACCACTCAAAATGGATTCGGGAATCTCAATCTTTCAATCGTTGGGTTGGGAGTCGAATACCCTCCATTTTTACTGGCACCTGCAGATTTAGATACTTTAACCAAACGTCACTATCCGGACTCTCCAGCGTAAGTTTTCCCTTTCTCCATTTCTCCCCTCCTCTCTCAATCCCCCTCAAGTCCTGAAGCTCCAGTGTCCAATTCTCTCTAAAATGCACTTCATACCTCACACCTCACACTAACCCTCAATTCCCAGAATGAAAAAAGTTTGCACAATCAACAATTTTACCGGCATTGAAACCCGCTCCGCAATCGGTACCGTCGACCACCCTATGGCGAACATGAATCGCGCCCCCACAATCGCCGAACTATGTTCCATCTTCCTCAAAGACGGCGTTGCCCTTGCCGTAACCGCCTGTCGCAAAGCTCTCCACGAAGCCCATCTCGATCCCTCCGATATCACCCACGTAGTCAGCACAACATGTACCAACAGCGCCAATCCTGGGTACGATCATTTCGTGTGCAAAGCTCTAGGAATAACCCAACCGGTTGAAAAAGTGCTCCTTCATGGAATCGGATGTAGCGGTGGTCTTGCCAGTTTACGAACCGCGGCAAACTTAGCATTGGGACATAGTTTTCGAGGGAAAAAAGCAAGAGTTTTAGTTATGGCGTTGGAAATTAGTTCATTATTGGTAAGAAGTGAACTGGATAGTGTACATGAATTACAGGAGACGCGTATTGGTGTTACACTCTTTAGCGACTGTGCGAGTGCGTGTGTACTCAGTAATGGGATTGGTGGGATGGGAGAGGAAGAGAGTGTTTATGATTTGTTGGGTTGGGAACACAAGATGATTCCAGATACGGAACATGATCTGGGGTTTGATGTTGATCCGCTTGGTATGTTGATATTTTATTTTCACAAAAGTTCATATTCACCCAGTTTTTGTGCGACAATCGAGAGAAAGAAGACTAATTTGAATACCCATAAAAGGCTGGAAAGTAATCCTCTCCCCACGCGTCCCTAAACTCGCTGCCGAAGCTGTCTCACCCAGCTACCATTCCCTGATCTCCAATCTCCGCTCCTTCCCCTCTGAATACCGCAACCCCGCCGACTTTGACTGGGCTCTCCACCCCGGCGGCGCCACTATCCTCACCGGTGTCGAAAAGGCCATGTCCATCTCCCCCGAGCACATGAGAGCCTCCTACGATACCTACATGAAACACGGCAATTCCTCGAGCGCGACCATTTTCAGTGTCTTGGATCGTTTACGCTGTAAAGACATGGATGGTCTTACACCCAATAGCAGAGGCCCCAAGGAAATGATCGTAGGCTGTGCATTTGGTCCCGGTATCGCGTTGGAAATGTGCATGTTGAAGAGAAATTTGGATCATGTGAAACGAAAGTGGGATGGCGGGGTACAGAGCGGGGTAGGTGGGGAAGTTACACCGCCTTTGACGGAGAGTGAGGGGGGGACAAGAAGTGTGAGTGGGAGTGAGGGAGAGGTGGAAGTACAGGATTTGCAAAAGGTGAAAGAGGAGGGGGAGAAATTGAATCAAAAACTGAAGACGGTGGAACCAGGGGTTTTGGAACAAAACGCAAGGTTGGGGGAAGACGGGAAGGGAAACGTGAATGAGACATTGAATAGTTTGGAAGAGGCGATGGATGGGGTTGATCTGGATTGAATAATGAGGAATGAGTAATGTGGAAAATAATCATGATGGGGAGTGTGGATTATACACATATGCATAACGAAAAAGCCGATTGGAAGGGGGTGGTGGGGGGGGAGAGAAAGGGGAGGCGAAAGCTTATACATGATATGATTCATATCAGATTCAGAGTTAGAGTCAATGAATATTAGACTACAGACAGTGCGTAGAGAGACTGAAATATGGAAATAAATTTCTATACAGCGAGCGAGTATTGAAAAAAATCCAATTGCGAAGCGAAGTTGGTTTTGGAGGTTAGGTTTATAAACATTAGATTCTTTGGCTAGTTGAGAGTATAGTGATGATTGTGATCGGATAAGAGGGTGTAATGATTAGTACCTATCCACAGAATCATAGATGAGATTGGAGGGAATGGTATGGGAGGGGAGGCGGCAGTAGAAATACTTTTGATTTCATTCTCTTGAATTGATCTTTCTTTCTGTCTTTGCTTTACTATGATAGGTAATAAAATATCGTAATCCACGCGAGGGTATTTTCTATACCAGCTATCACTTCAATATCGATACACGTCATACTACTCATCCCACAATGGGCACTGCTCTCCCCCTAATCAAAAACCACCTTCTTCCCACTAAAAGTCGCCTTGGCCTTCTCATCCTTCGCCTTCTTCGCCGCCTCCCAACTCGGATGCAAAACGCCCACATCATCTCTCGTCTTCACCTTCTCTCTCGGCTTCACCTGCATCATATTCGCATTGTTTGTATCGTTTCTAAAATCGCCTCGTTTGCCTCTACTCAGATCTCTCGCTTTGCGCCCGCTCTTCTCCGCACGTTTTATTTCGCGTTCCTGCTCGACCGAGAGTCCGCCGGCCGCAATGTGTTTTGCGCCTTTGCCGAATTTCTTCTCCCAGAGTGCTTGGCGGGCTTTTTGACCCATGCGGTTTTTGCGCACGACGGGCTTCATGTCGGTGTCGGAGAGGGAGGAGGCGGATTCGGAGCCGGACCAGTAGCCTCCCATGAGGGTGGGGAGGAAGGTGCTGTTTTTTGTGGATTCGGTGGGGGTGGTGATGGATTTTTTGGGGTTTTTGAGTTTGGGTTGGGGTTCTGGGGAGGGGGAGAGGGAGGGAGAGGGTTTGCGACGGGGGATGGATGGTTGGTCGTCTTCTGAGTCGGAGAGGGAGATTGAGGGGACGGGGGATGGTGACCGTGATGGGGTTGGCGAGAGAGAGAGGGAGAGGCGGGGATTTGATTTCGAGGTTGAGGGGTATTTCTCCAAGTATTCTTTTTCGTCGAATGAATCTTCGTCTGAAGACGCGCCTAATAGAGCGTCATATCTTGAAAGCGTTTCTTCGTCCATTGATACATTTCCTTCGTTTTCCTCATCATCTTCGAAATCATCTTCGTCTTCGTCATCACCAGGGGAATCAAAACCTTCCCATGAATCCTCTTCATCCTTTTTCTTCGACGATTTCTGTGTCGTATCTTCCATATCGACATCACTATCCTCACCCTCACCCCGCGCCTTCTTTTTCGAGCTCTTCTTCGGATCTTCCTTCACTTTCTCCTTAACCTTATCCTTCCCTTTCTTCCCCTTATCCATAACCGGTGCTGGTATTCCCATACTCATATAACTCCCTCTAATTACCCCCTCCCAAACACTCTTCACATTCTTAAAATTCCACATCCCACTAACAACATTATTCCAAATCTTCACATCCTCCTCTCCCTTTTCTCCCTCCCATCCCTTCACCCCTTCACCATTCTGCCCCCATCCCGGAGGCAAAAACCCACTCTCACTCATAACTTTTATTTTCCCCAGTCCTCTTGCCAATCGCTGTTCCGTTACTTTATCCAAATCCATTGTTTTCAACGCTTCGATTTCTTTTCGTATCCGCGCCATTTGCGTCGCATCGCTTGCTTTAGTCGCGTTTGTCAATCGTTTCCCTAGTCGTTGTCTTTCGAATCCTTTTGCGGTTTTGAGTGCGCTGCGAAGTTGTTTGCGGGCGGAGATGAGATGGATGTTGAAGTCATTTTGACGGGAATTGCGTACGCGGTCGGTGGAGGGAAGAGACTCATCTTGATCGGCAGAGGTACGCTTACGTTTAGGCATTATGTATTATGTTATGGGTCAATTGCGAAGGAATTGAAGTTTTTGATACAGAAAATATACTTTGAAAACGAATTGGATGGAACAAATAATTTCGGAGCGCGAAAAATTAGTGCAAGATGGAGAGCTCAAAAATATAGCAGGGGTGGGTTCACCGCTTTCGCTTCTGGTACACCCCTGGGCAGAATGAAAAGGTTTATTCGCTAGGTCGGGAAGTGGGGTGTAACCGTTGATGATTAGTGAGCGAACGCCCTTTAATCGAATGATGTTGATGAGGGGCAAATAACATAAATAGCATAAACGGTTTATAGATTATCTTTTCTATCTAATTACTTGATGTATCATTATTTAACCAGCAGGCTCTGAATTGCTTATATATATATCATACTATATCAAACCACACCACAGCATACTAAATAACAACATGGCAACCTCGTCAATTCAAGCAGGAAATTTGTTCAATGTCAAAGGACTCGTAGCTGTCGTCACCGGCGGCGGTAGTGGTATGGTTTCTCCAACTCAATTAGGTATCTACCTCTCTAACACCAATTCTCAGGTATTGGTCTAATGATGACCCGTGCTCTCGCTCTCAACGGTGCCGAAAAAGTATACATTATCGGTCGCCGAAAAGAAGTTCTTGAATCCGCCGCATCTTCCGTAGACACCGGAAATATCATTCCAATCGTGGGTGATGTAACCGACAAAAAAGCAGTAGCTTCCATCGTCTCGAAGATTGAGTCCGAAGTAGGATATATCAATGTCTTAATCGCCAATTCCGGTATCGCTGGTCCTCAGGCTGCAAAACCCATTACCCCATCTACTTCAGTTTCTGAGTTTGCTTCCTCGTGGGGAAGTGCTAGTATGGAGGAAATGACCAAGACTTTTGAGTTGAATACTGTAGCTGTCCTCTCTTGTATTCTGGCTTTCTTGGATCTGTTAGATAAGGGAAATAAGAAAGGCAATGTCGAGCAGAAGAGTCAAGTCATTGCTACCAGTTCTATCGGTGGCTTCAATCGAAAAGCACCTGGTGGACTTATCTATGGTCAAAGTAAAGCTGCGACTACACATTTGATGAAACAATTGGGTACACAATTAGCACCGTATAATATTAGATGTAACACTATTGCCCCCGGATGTAAGTTTCTAGAATCTTCCCAATGCGTTTTCTTAAGGATGATGCTAATCGAGTTTAGTATTCCCGTCTGAAATGGCCGCCGGGCTCATTGGTGACGGAGTTTTTGCTAAGGATCAGATTCCATTACAGAGGGCAGGCACCGAAGAAGATATGGCAGGATGTATTCTCTTTTTGACATCAAGAGCTGGTGCTTATTGTACTCACGCAGTTATTGTGGTTGATGGAGGACGATTAAGTGTCATGCCTAGTACTTGGTAGGCTTGATATAGACGAGTGTGTGGGGAATTTTATAAAGCCATTTTGGTGAAAGCAAAACTGTTGTGGTTTTCTTGTAGCGCGGTTACAATGGTACCTGCAGATTGTTACTGGAATCGGTCATTCCTTCGGAACTTTAGGAGAAAGTAATACATACATTTATGTTCCATCAAATAACATCGGCACTGAATACCTGCGCTCCTTACGTGCCTAATCAGCAGTTGTCTCCCAATATTATCAATTAATATAATCCTTCATGACACAGAATTTAGTGGGTGACAGTTAGTATCTGGAGACAAAAAGAACTTTATATGGAAATTATACTCAAGTAGGAGCGTTGAAAACGGAGAGAAAATAGTATCACGAAGACCAGAGATATCGAATGCTCGAAAGCATAGAGCTAGTTGTAAGGGCCACACAAAGCTAGTCCATGAACTCAATAAAAAAATATTCTATCATATCAATTGTATTATCGGTCGAAAAAGTATAATCCTTTCTCAATCACATTTCAGTGACACCAATACCTTACTAGTGTGACACCACAGCATGTCCGTCCCAAAAAAAAACCACATTTTTAGTTGGGACAACACCAAGTGTCCGTCACAGAACATTAGGAGTCGTTCGAATAAATTTTCGAATCATTGGTTCGACAATAATCTATTTTTAAAACAGCAAGGATAATCAGAATGATATATTCATTCAAATACAAAGATGATTTATAGATGAGGTTTTTCTTCAAAAAATTAGCCATCTATATTCACATGATTGATTTATACATTCGCTCCTTTCCATGATGTTGAATCATCTACAAAGGTAGAGCACAAAGAACTATTTGATAACTAGGTGTACACGCTATTCAAGCATATATTGGACTAGAACTAGATAAAATAAGTCAAATAGATCGACTATAACGAACCCTTACACTGTTTCAGTACGACTTCATCTACCGTCGTCTCACTTGGATCGATCAAATGATAGTCATACAACATATAACGAATGTCCCCCTGGCCTAAAGAGAAAGAGACTGTAGCGATACCTCTTTGAAAGCCTTTTTCAAATGCACCGGACACACAACAACGGAAATTTACACCAACACTTGACCCATGACCTCATCTCAAGCATCTAGAAGGTCCAAAAATGAAGCAACGGAATGAATGACTAAATGAACAATGGAAGAAAGCGAATGTATGTTTAAAATTTTTAATAAATATTAAGGTTATGAAAAACCAGAAGGATATAAGAAACATTCGACGCATGCCTGAAGTGCAATCAATCTTTTGAAAGCCTTCGAAACCACATGCGATGAACACCATCAACATATTTCTGACAACACAAATATCGCAAACGACAACAATGAAAAAGCGGCGACGATCAAGTCAGAGGTGACAAAAATTGAGACATGCAACATAATAACCAGAGCGTGTTCTTCCTGAAGCATGTGCATTCATGATGTACGTACGATTTTGTAGTGAAGCATACACACATAACTCCCTCGAGCAAATGCTTTTCTTGACTCTTGAATAACAGATGGCACAAGAAGCATAGTATATCAATTGTGTAATTCATCCCATTCCCGGAGTCGCTCTGATCAATGAAAACATCTCTTCACATCACGATGAGAATTGGAGAAGGAGATGTTCAAAGATCACAACTGAATGATCAACAAACATACGTCACAGAGAGGAAGGAGAAAACATAAGGGAAAGGAAGATATTGAAAGGATACCAAATAATTGTCCATTCGGGTGCACATGCCGACAAAAGCCGCCAAAAACATTATCCAGCTTACGCCAAATACACGAATGTCAACCCCAGATTCTCATTCGGTTCCTGACATGATATTTTCGTCTAGCTCCACGCGCAGCTTCGTGAGATCTTCAGCTCAAAGCCATCGGTTCAACGTATCGGTTGCTGCTGCCGAAAAAGTGGAAGTGGCGTTGATTACCAGAAGATACTCGTGTTTATCTAGACTGTTGATTAATTCTTGGCTCTCATTGAGAGGGATTTCATAGACGACAGTATGGACCTTTCGATATGAGAGATAGGAAGGCGGGTATCCCGAGCCGAATAAGATCGCTGGCAAGAGTCGACAGCTATGAATGATAGAGCAGGTGATATTCTTGGCATGGTCCTATACCTTGATTATGTGTTCCTTCGTAGCGCTAGAGGTTGAAGAAACTCTCAAGATAATGTAACTTCTTTTGTGATGGGAAAGCTCTTGGCACGCATTTCTTAGTTCCGCCAGACAAGATCTATTTCTTTTCTTTTTCTGGCATCGTATCTTTTACGTGAATCGAAGTTGTTTTCTTGTCACGAGGACAAAGAGGACCCGATAATATTCTTCAAAATTCTGCCTCGGTAGATATACCTGCGTTGAGCTGGAAGTAGGTTTTCAGTGTGGCTTTGAATCGTAACATGATTGGTTGTGAGTAGATGTTACTGGCACTCGGTGAAAGGTGGGTACTAAATCTGACCTCAATTTACTCCACTGGAACCAACTCTCCGTAGGAATGTGATATAATCCACTTTTCAAAGTACCTTTGTACTAGACTGATAAAAATATTGAACTGTGACTTCCTGCCAAGCATTTCGCCTCCGAACTTTAGTCGATTGATGTGTATATTAAGGTACATCCGGAGCGGCTCGACGGTCCGCTGGTAGGCGCTTACAAGGAAAGCTAAATGGAATCCACAATTAGCCTCTCAACTATCGATAACTCGGGGCAGTGCAAAATCACCATGAAGGCAATTTCTGATAACACTGTTTGGCATTGATAGATGCATCATGCACCTCAAATACTATATCGAAATTGAGATAACAAGGATTGAAGGACAATCATCAATTGGTGATCTTTGAAATGCAATTTCCACATGGTAAATATCTGTATCGGACAGATGGCGGCACATGGGTGCGTTTTGTGGCACTTCGGATGTTCTATTTAGCCTGTTTGGCGACTTTCCAGATCCGCAATTCCTTTGAAACATAAGCTGTAGCTGGAATTAGTTCCTCCCCGCATAATCCGAGGTGACGCCCAATAATCTACAATTCATTTGATGGGGACCCCACAATATGTCAGGGAGAATGTGGGGAGGCTCGATGCAGAATCTGAGGTGTCGTTTTCGGCGGTTGTGGTCTTGTATGTCCCGGATAATTAATTAAGCTTATTGGCGTCCCCGGATTATCTGGATCATATGCAAGCCAATCTCCACAACGACGAGCATTATTGGATCATCTTACAAAAAACAATTTAATGTATTGTAAGATCCTGCTTATCACCAGACGTCAATTTGTCCAGTCTAGCGAAACGGATAAACTCAAATAATCCTAGCATCGTCGCCGTGCTAACTACCATAATCGATTCTGGGAATAAATCCTAATAGTAAATTAGCATCTTGCTAAAGCCGAGGTGTCTCAATTGTGAAAGCGGCAACGTTTAAAGGATAACCAATCTACCTAGGTACATGCCATGCAAATTTGCTTCGTACTGAGTAACTTCGCCATTACTTTTTTCCTCGCGGATATATTTCCTCCGCTCCGAATATGATTGCTGATCCTGCAGCAAATATCCGTGATTAGCACAGGCTTGGGCAGCTGTTAGAGCCCGCTCTCAATATTGAGATTGAGTAAGTAGAGCAAATTACACGTCAAATCATCTTTCTACCATACTCGGCTGCCTCAATCGACCGGCTGTCTGCCCGTACTTCCATATTCATCGATTGCCTCTGAAGATCTCGGTTAGCGAGCTTTGATAATGGACTTCAATGAGATATATCCGACGTGATGAGAATATCTTGGCGAAGATGGAGACTATATAATGAATCTATTTTCGCTGTCAGTAATTCTACATCCCTCAAACACAATCATCAACATCCATTCAAAATGATTTCGAAAGTACTTGCCTTCACTTCTCTTCTAGCGGCCGCCCGCGCACAACAAGTCGGTACGCTTACCACAGAGACTCACCCTCCTCTCAGTGTTAGTCAATGTACTGCAAGTGGTTGTACTACCTCCAGTGCGTCAATTGTCGTCGACGCCAACTGGAGATGGCTTCACTCGACCACTGGTTCTACCAATTGCTACACAGGCAATACTTGGGACAAAACTCTCTGCCCTGATGGAGCAACTTGTGCTGCAAACTGTGCTTTGGATGGTGCGGATTATTCTGGAGTTTATGGAATCACCACAAGTGGTAATTCGCTCAAACTCAACTTCGTCACCAAGGGCGCAAACACCAACGTTGGCTCTCGTACCTATTTGATGGCTGCTGGATCGACAACACAATACCAGTTGCTTAAGCTTTTGAATCAAGAATTCACATTCGATGTTGACGTTTCAAACCTTCCATGTGGTCTTAACGGTGCCTTGTACTTTTCTGCAATGGATGCCGATGGAGGATTGTCCCGTTTCCCAACCAATAAGGTATTTCAAGAATTGAAGCCCCATTCAAGGAATAATGCTAATCATTATCAATAGGCTGGTGCCAAATACGGAACAGGCTACTGTGATGCTCAATGTCCACAAGACATCAAATTCATCAACGGCGTAGTAAGTATTTGATTCTCTTTGTATTCTTGGAACTCCACCATATCCTAACAGTATCGCAGGCAAACTCTGTAGGCTGGAATCCATCTAGTAATGATGTCAATGCTGGTGCAGGACAATATGGTTCATGCTGTACCGAGATGGATATTTGGGAAGCCAACAAGATCTCTGCCGCTTACACTCCTCATCCATGTTCTGTCGACACCCAGACTCGCTGCAGTGGAACCGATTGCGGTATTGGATCAAGATACGATTCTCTTTGCGATGCTGATGGTTGTGACTTCAACTCCTACCGCCAGGGTAACACTTCATTCTATGGTCCAGGTCTTAAGGTGGACACCAACAAAGTTTTCACCGTTGTAACCCAATTCATCACCAACGATGGAACCGCTTCAGGCACCTTGAAAGAAATCCGAAGATTCTATGTTCAAAATGGCGTCGTGGTTCCAAACTCGCAATCTACAATCGCTGGAGTGCCAGGAAACTCCATCACCGACTCTTTCTGTGCCGCACAAAAGACTGCTTTCGGCGATACCAACGAATTCGCCACTAAGGGAGGTCTCGCCACAATGAGCAAAGCTTTGGCAAAGGGTATGGTACTTGTCATGTCCATCTGGGATGACCATAGCGCCAACATGTTGTGGCTCGATGCTCCTTACCCACCGACCAAGTCCCCAAGCGCTCCAGGTGTCACTCGAGGATCATGCAGTGCTACTTCAGGTAACCCAGTTGATGTTGAAGCCAACTCTCCAGGTTCTTCCGTCACCTTCTCCAACATCAAATGGGGTGCCATCAACTCTACCTACACTGGTGGAAGTGGATCCGTCCCATCTGTTCCAGGCACTACAACCACAACCTCGAAACCCGCATCCACCCCAACTTCTGGAGCTGGTGTCGTCAAGTTTGGCCAATGTGGAGGTACTGGATGGACCGGAGCTACCGCTTGCGTTTCTGGCACCACCTGTGTTGTAGTGAACCCTTACTACTCTCAATGCCAATAGATTGTTCCCCTCAGGGACAATTAGGGTTTTCAACCCAAGCCGAGAGATCTCCACAAGTCTGTACATAGGATCGGCTCAATGTTGATCATTCATCTTCTTTCATGTATTTAGTCATTGGCAATTTGAAGTTGTAGGTTGAGACGGGAAAACAGAAGCAGGAAACGTATGGGGGTATAAGAAAGTCAATCGTTTACACAGAACCTTCATTGATAATTCAATCTTGCAATTTGATCTGGATATGTGAATCTTCGTGATTGATATAATTGATGCAATGCAGTGGATGAAGTCGTGATGGTAATCTTTAGATCCGCCACTACCAATAGTGCACGTGCTATGATGTTTGCTTATATAATCGAGAAAATATCGAATTCCTTAAGGTTAAGACAAGCAGTATTTTACAACTTCACACTTTCAATCAATGTAACCTTCGAGAAAGAGATGATATCACATTCGAAACTGATACTTATATTGTATATTGATGCCCAATCGACCATCTACAACAATTCAAGATTCGATATGATCACGTCCACGATTTGTCCAAAATGTGAGATGATACTTCTCAATTTCCTTCGAGCACGGCTTGACCAGGCGACCAATTTCTCGTCCGAATAGACTATCTAGTACAAAATCTGAAGATCAGAGCTACGAGAAAGATCCAAGGGTTTAGATAGGTCGAGCGTAAAAGGAAATATGTGTTGATATTTCGCGCCACTCGAATGCTTATCCCACAGCAGATGATATTCGTGTGATGGAAAATGTGGCCATCGGAATGTATCAATATGGGGTTTCGCACAAATACCATCACCCTAAAAGAGCAATCGTCCATCGAAAAACAATCAAACCTTTCTTCGAGAACTGGTTTGGGCACATCATAGCTTACTGAGTTGATTAAATGGCATAATAAGTTACCATATTCTTTCGAAAAATTCGTACAGAGCTAGCAAGGATTCAATATTTAAGCTCTTCGTAAGTTAGAGTTGCAGTATACACTGGAATTGTCTGATTCGCCTCCTTACCAGATTATTCATCAAATGCCTCGAAATTCTGCTAAATATTTCTATTTTGAAGCACTTTACCCTTAAAGTAATGAACCTTGCTAGCTCTGTAGGAATTTTTCGAAAGAATACGGTAGTTACATAAAATGATGGTAATGGACCAACATTGATCTCTATCGTAATGAAGTGCGACTTTAGGCACGCATGCCCTTGTCGATATTTCGCCAGTCAATTTTCAATACTTGGAATTGGGTCTAACCAAATCAAACTCTAGACTCCTGACTCCAGACTCCTGACTCTAGACTCCAAGGCTAATAAATTCTGCTGTCATCCACGAACCGCCGTTGATTTCCCTCGGGTAATTATTTACAGACTAATAACGACAGGATTTTGTTGTTCACTCTCATTGAGGCGACTCCATCTGTCCGATCTTTATGAGGTCGGATGATCCCCCACCATATTAATAGTTTAGCTCACGGTCATTGAAACAATGTAGATACTCTCCAAGATACTGGCGCAATACTATCGCGAGGCTATCAACCCCTCAAATCTATTCCATTAGATTATCGTACGCAGGAAAAAGTTTAATATACAGTTTTCTTTTGGCGCATTGGTTGTTTCTCACCGAGGTGCTTCCTATCATCTAGATCTTCTTCCCCTGAATTCAGGGTCCAAATTAATTTGGTACATGACCCCATAAATAGCATCCTAGTATGTACTCTTTCGTACCTTTCATACCTCTCGTACCTCAACCTCAACCTCTCTTTCAAGAGGTTTTAGCTTACACCGCTCTAGGTCCCTCCTTTCCACTCTCGCCACTGTAACTGTTTCATCTCAACCTGGAACCACGAATAGCCTAGACACAGCCTGCTGATCCAATATCGGCAATTAATATCTGATGTGGATTATATACCGGCTAAGACCTCCATTCTCGAACTTTGGAAGAATTCAAAGAACCCTTAAAAATGCTTCTCTCCACTAATAATCCACATCTAAACCCTTCCCCGTCCGTGTCGCCGTATCCGCGTATTCCATAGATCTAGCTCATCACATCTACAAATCACAATCCTTCGAATTCCCATCAGATGCTGATCCTATCCACCAGAACCGCCTCCGCCTCGTAAGAAAGATAAAGCCCAAAGACTCAAGATTGGAGGATGACAATGTTATTAATAACACTGAGACGTTGCATAAACATGGTAAATTAAAGCACCGACTTCCGATGTCAACACGCGGTGCAGGGCTCACTTAGCAGACGCTTTCTGGCTGAATCAGGGGAAATGTCATTTTCTCCCAATGGTACCTTGACAATATTGATGGAAGGAGCTCTTAGATGGGAAGGTCAATGTAAAGTATATCTTTGAGCGACTCCTCTCAATATATGCCATTGTCTCTTTTAACCTGTTCTAAAATTTAGCTCGCTTTATACTTTGATCAATTGACATTTGCATTGATCGATCCGTTTCAGATAACGAGGCACCACACACGTGACATCTCCGACTCGAAGATATACAAAATTGGATATTTTCTTCAAATTCTCAGGAAACTTCATCTGAATATTTTATTCAAACAGCTCCCTTTACCAGCACTTCAAACCGATCCAAAAAAAAGTCAAAATGTTTTTCTCACCCTTCATCACTGGGCTCCTCCCAATTCTAGCAGCTACTTCCACACAAATCGAAGCTCCCCAGCATCCTAGCATATTTATCCTCAGCGATTACGCATCCAGTACCTCAGCATTGGGAAATGCCCTCCAAACTTTAGGATACACACATATCTCCGCCGAAACATTGAATAGTTCGTTACCACAACTCAGTACTCATACATTTACCGAACTCTCGATGGATGGCGCATCCAACGAGCTCATGATTCAATACCCAAATACCAAATTCATCGTCCCGGTCTCATCGTCGCGGAGACACGAAGGAAAAGTTGATGCAGAGAGAAGACCCTGTGCTAATAGCTGGCTCAATCATTTGGCTACGTGGAGTAAATGGTCGCAATATACCTCAAACGTCAATGTAGCCGAGGACATCACAATCGCTCAATCCGAACAATCAGATTCCGTGACCAGCTCGCTCAAAAAGGAAGGACGATTATTAGAAATTGCTCTCGACGAGCAAGAGAATCATAGAGGCGAGAAATGGTTGAGATTATGCAAGTTTCTGGATTTGGGATATAGTGTGGTGGAAAGATTAAATTTGAAGGAGTTTCCTTCATCAATAGGACAGGAGAAGAAAGCGGCGGGCTGGGGTGGAAATTTAGGAATGTGGAGATTGGTCATGCAGGGAAGTGGTGTTTGAAAGATTGATGATGATTGAAAAACTTTGAGAGAAAAAGTTCCTGAGTTGGATATGGGAAACTTCATGGCTAGGATATAAAAATGGCTGGTCGACTTGCAAATTCTCCTGATGCGTGCCGTTACTTACGATATACGATAGTTGCGGCAAGGAGGAAAGAAACGTCACGTGGTACCAACTATCTGTCACGTGAGGAGTACTCACTCTTGAAGCTGAGTTTCTCCTGTGGATACAACAGGCTTGAATTCCAGTATCGCATAGTCCCTTTTCAAAGAGACTGATGGGGGTGCTGCTCATGGAACACTTAAGACATATAGCTCTGAGATACCGACAACGAACCTTGGCACAACATTAGGTTAGATAGCTGAATCGAGATACTATACTGCTCATACACTGATTCACGACTTTCATTTTTGCTTCATACGTGGTAATACAATTGTGCAATAGACACTTACTAGCCTCCTCTGATCATGTACCAAAGCAAGTATTCTAGGTCAGTAAACGAAGTTCATCACAACATCGTTCGCCAAGGAGGGAGAAAGCTACCTAGTGGCAATTAAGCATAAGACCAAGCAATAATCATTCAATCGACTTGATATTTCCATACCATCCTCCCTGAATTCTCTGCAAAAGTTTAAACAGCTGTACCCACCCACCTATTCAATTATGTATATTCCGGCGCTGGTTTCGCGGATAAGTTACTAGTTTCGAGTTCATCATATCGATCTATGAGACTGATGCGAAACGTGGGAAATGATACTAGCTGCCGAAGGAAAGTATCGAGATATCTGAGTCGTGAGGGATGGGTTCGCTGTGCTCACTGATTATGCAAGTTTTCATTGAATGATATGATTATAGTCATAGCACATGGAACGTCAGCGGAGACATACTTGTCACAGCGAGTGCACCCTAATCATTGCAAGTAAGTTAATCACAACTATCGCCTGCTCAAAAGTCAAGACGCAAAAAATATACGACATAGCAATATCCTCCATCCAATACCGGAATCCCACAAACACATTCTCCATCTCCCCAATCTCCATCTCCATCTCCATCACTATCTCCCCACCACACACCCCGCACAAAACAAAACAAAATTCAAATAATATTCCCCTTCCCCTCCCTCCTAACATCTCGACGCCACAAAAACCCTCGTCTCCAACTGATGAATATACTGCTGCACACTTACATTTTCCGGGGACTCGCTCAGATACGAATTTAGAATATAATTACTCGCTGCAAACACACATCAGCACTTGAAATCCAATCCAATATGCAAGTTCTCCAAAAAAAAAAAAAAAAAAAAAAAAAACTCAACTTACCAAAATCTCTCAATTCATTCCACTCATTCACAATTTTTTGCATCTGCGGTCTCGCGAGAATCATGGGCGGTATATTTTCAGTATCATTATCGATTAATTGTTTGATGGTTTCGAGATCGGTGACCATGGATTTCCATGCACCTTGGAGTAATTCGAGGGTGCGCATTGCGGGTCTGATTTCGCCGGTGAGATTATTGACTTGGCTCTAAGAAAGGCATTCGAGTTAGGGATGTGGGCAAATATAGAGGGATTGATCACTTACATTGACAAAACTGATGTTGAGTTGCAAGCGAGAAGCAGTTTTCTGTTTAGCTTCATATTCATCCATCACGGCTTGGATTTGTTCCATGGCTGCTGTCATACCCTTGATTTCGTTCTTGGCTGCTTGAACGAGACCGACTCCGATGAATGTTCCAACTGGCCAGCTGGATTTGGTTAGCTAAGTTTAACAAAAGGAGCTTTATTCGATGGACTTACACCCACATGTATTTGGGAGCATCGGTTATGACTTTATTCTCTGTGACACAATAGAATCGAGTCAGTACATCATCCACAAGAGGGAATGAGAAGCTCAAAGTTTCTTACTTCCATCAATCCTGGCCTGGTATTCTTCCAGCTCAGCCTGAGCCGCATCAATCTTCTTCTGCATACTCGCAATATCATTACCCTCTCTGACCAATTGAGCCTCGAGAGAAGTAGCATTGACTCTCATTCTAGCTTCATGTTGTTCACATTGACCATGAAACCCTTGCAAGCCGGCAAGTGCTGCTTGTGCTCCAGCCTGTAATTGTTTGATCACCCTAAGTTCTTCGTTGACTATCCATTGTATACCTTCTTTGAGTTCCTTTAATTTTGCTTGGTCAGGATTGGGCTTGTTGTTCTCGTCGTGGAAGTCACCGATCCATTTTAGCATAAGAACTGTATAGGAAGTTTCCTCGGTTCCACCTGACATGGTGGCGTAAATTCTGATTTGTGCTGCCATGTCGACGATGTTGCGCCATGTATGATCTCTAAAGTAAACACTGTCTACTTTGATCTATATTCAAGATAAGATAATGTATGTATTAGCCAGTATTTCAAGGCAAAAAATCTTCATCAAATGCACAACCGTGAATCACAGTGTCTTGGCAGACATTTTGGCTCAACTGCGATACGTACCTTGGTATAAGTCGTCACAAGACTGTCCACTTCATTCGCAAGGTCAGTGCTGAGTGGATCAGTACTCAAAATGCCCAATGATCGTAGATAATCATTGCGTGTAGTTGGGAGTAATCTGCCCGTTCCGAGAAAGCGATTTAGCGCCTTCATATCGGAAGAGTTAAAGATGAAAGCTCTCTCATCATCGCTGGCATCAAAGCCAAATCTGGAATTAGCACGATTATCGACGAACATCCCCTTGGGGAACCAGACCTTTTCGTCATCGATTGGTCTTGAAGGATCGAACGACATGTTTACTAATGAATTTTAAGGATGTTGGAAAAGGGTGAAATTTCCGATAGTTTTTAGAAATAATATTGATAAAAGCGTCTACGATGTCGACTAGAGGAGCAATGAAGTCTTCCCTCTTTTAAATGGTCTTAGTTCAACGAGAATTTGATACCAATGTACACTGGTCGTCGCACAATCATTGATCGAAATTCAACTCTCAAATATTGTGGCTGGCTATGAGTCTCCATGGGTTTGGAAATCCCCACGTTATAAAAACATGTTTATGTCCTCTTGCATCACAAGCAGTGAAACGGTGGGATGCTTGTGTTCCTCGACATGAGGTGATAATTGTAGGATGAATTCAAGAATAGTCGAAAAATTATAACGCCGCTTAGCATATGATATAAATTTAGCCTCAACACCTCAAGAACCTCAGTGATTGAAGTCTTGGCCATATATTCACCATCACTTGATACACGGAGCTATGAGTGAAAAGTTGGTATGTTCATTGCAAAAATGAGTGACACAGCTCACACATAAAGAAGAGACGCAAGATGATTGATGCGAGCTTTCTCTCGCAGCATACCAGTTGAAGCATATCACTGAGCGGCAACCAGCCAAAAATTTGGATAGCCAGAAAGTATCACCATCTTATTGGCGACGTTCAAATTTGGACGTACACACATGTGGAAGTCGAGATGAGAATTTTTGGGTTGCGTGGTAGCATCGAGGTGAGCGTTGATGGGATGAAACGCAGTTCCACTGATGGCTATGAGTACCAAGGCTTGCGATTGTGACTTCCCTCACTATGTGTCAGTAGCATAAAATGCGGAAAAAAAATGATGTAGGCCAATTATTTCCGTTATTGGGCGATTTGTTGGGCTTTCATGGCACTTTCTGCGATGCGAAGTCTTGAAAATCAGCCCACAATCAACTGCGGATAAGTTGTCAAAGAAGACTTCTTCATTCAGTCCGAGGGTATACTGAAGATCACAGCTCACACAAAACAGAGGTGGACGTTGCAAATGAACATTCCCCGCATCTCTGCAGCCGCAAGCCACTCGGCAAATAAGCCCAGCAGTCGCAAAATTTCTCACTGGCTATCTTGCATGCGGGGAACTAGTTGCTATTTTGAATCCAGTTGGTACTCTCAAGGATGTCCATCTAAGTTCTGGAATTCACGAATCAACCAACGGTATGTTTACACAGCAGATTAATTCGTTGGGACCTGATAGATTCTCGGACTTGCTTGCGACAGTTGCACTGCAACGAGGGAAAATCGACCCCTCATGTTAGTTTACTGATTATTATCATATGGCGGAAGCGGTGGGGTTTGTGTTACCACTTAATAATGTCTTGCCTCCCTTTCAAACGAATGAAACAATATTTGTTTCAGTCGCTGGAGAGTTGGACTGACGAATCAAGCTGGTCGCATAAGGACGGCTTGAAAAATAATCTCGTAAATGAGGGGGTCAACCATTCATCGCGACCTTCTTTGTCATGGAAACGACGTCGATTATTGCCCACTTGCCTACCAGTACTCCTCTTACCTCAATCAAACTTTCTTCAGGTAGCCACTGGCACAATCACCCGTAAATTTAGTTAAACTTCTGGGGAGCTGAGCTTGTGATGCTGCTCGTAACTTAGACATCGACCAATTCAGGCTTTCTTTACTTCCCAATCAGTTCTGTGATGTCCCATTAACTCCTTCAGCTTGATACCTTGCATAGAACGTGATATTGTGATTCAGCAGCGCTTTGAATGACTTTTCCTTACTTACTTTAGGGAAAGCTTGCTCTCTATTATTGAAGCAAACCAATGTTGGGTGAATAACTTACTTCTCTACCAATCTCGATCATTGGAACGAAGCATCATGAGAAATATCATCATCCCACAACCCTACTCACCATCTGGGTGGCAGGCTTATGCGAATGAGAAAGCCGTGGCCAATATTCCACTACAAGCAGCTCAAGATGTTAACCAGACTTCGGTAAGTGATCTTATGTGTTGGCTTTGTTGTACGGTAGTTGACTTTGGTTTCTACCATTCAGAGAATCGCGACATTCCGTGGAGTTTTCCTTAATGCTTCCACGGTTCTTCCACACTCTATGAGCCGAGTAAACACCTATGCAGATGTTCTTGCCCTTGACCAAACTACCATTATTGCGCCCAACGATAATGGAACAATTCTTATTGTCTCCAGGGTCCTCACTTCCAACGGTCCAGTAACCTTAACCGTCCCAAGAGGTCTTACGACAACATGTGTCGTCTCAATCTATACGTCAGTGATTAACCAGCCAATCACAGTAGCCACCGGTGATAATACAAGGCGTATTCTCCTCGATCAGATAGGAACCGGTAAGGTCAATGCTGGAGTAATTGTAGTCTTTAGTCCAAACGGTCTGCAAGTCGAATACCAAAGATACTACCCTTCTACCACTAGTAAGGAGCTTCAAGCAAGTCTGAACACGCAGCTACAGCTTGGTCTGATTCAATTCTGGCGAAATAGTTCCATAGCAATTTCACTATGCTCTCATGTTGCAAAAATCAGTACGCGGCAACAGGCCTATGCTCTCATCAATACACAGGCGAGGGCTCTTGGTCAGCAACTAGCTGGTCAAGCCATGGCTGGAAAAAATATGAGCTATGCACCAGTGTTGGTTCTCAATCGATACAAAGAGACGACTCAAGCTGCATTGAATGCTGCAACAGCATTTGAACAACAATTCGAACGTTTTCAGGATAAGGCACAGTCTTTGGATGTTCACATGCAAGCATGGAATATCATGTTATCGCAAGCTATTAATGAGTACAACATGCGAATCAGTATGCGCAACTTAGCACTAGAGAAATACGAGTCTTCTGTGAGAACAGCTAATAGCTGTTTTCAGCAATTTGATAACGACGTTTTTGCTTTGGAATCTTTACAGATTGCTTTCCAACTTGGGTTGAGTAACTGGGCTTTCGAGCAAAGGTTGAGAGCTGTGTTCGAGATTCTGAAAGCAACCGTCAGTAAGTTATTTTACAAAAACATAACATTTTGATGATAGCTAAGAAGCTCCTAGCTTTTGCAATTGCAGTTGGTCAGCTGTGTCTGGGTAGTCCTGGTGGAGTTGCCCAAGGTGCAATAGCTGGAAGACAGGCGATCGGAGCTGTCGTCGCAGCAGAGAAGATCGCTGGCCAGGTGAACAAAATTTTGTCCTCTGGTACATTACAGACTCTTCTAGACTGCATTGAGGCCCTTGGTACTTTGTATCCTTCTGTCGATACTATAGTGAGGACACTGATACAATTTGGAAATAATCCAAACATCAATATTCCTACCACGGGGGATATCTCCGGGACAAGTCGAGGGGACGCTGATGCTGCCGCTATTGTAACCATGGCTGCATGGGATAGATGGCTTCTAGAAGCTGATGATCAAATGTTATTCGCGGTTTCACAGGGCGTTGCAGGCGCAAGTGCGTACCAATTAGGCCTACGGAAGCACGCTATTAATGGGAAGCAATTGGCTCAAGCACAAGCAGAAGCAGTTAAATCTGGGTATGAGTATGTTCAGACACAGATGGAAGTAATTCGCTGTTCTCAAAACATCGCAGATCTCCAAGCATTAAAGGCTGGCTTTGTTGGTCAAGAAGCTATTTACCTTGAAGCCAAATCAATGTTCTATGACCGGGCTATGGCTTTGAGAACCAATGTCGTCCTGTCACTCCGGAATATGGCTTGGGCATATCGCTATTGGGCGCTTTCCGATAGTTCAATTACTCTCGATGGACAAAAGCCTTTGGTCGAGTATCAACAAGATCTCTCTACCGTTATCATGGAGTTAGAACGTGCCGACTCAAGATGGGCCAGTGATCATCAACGTAAGTACTTGATTGTATTTTTGTATTTTCGCAAAGGTTTACTAATTATGTCAGCTTTTAACTATGACATTCCATCGAACACGGTAGGATCACCCTTTTTTCTTCAAATCAATTTCCCGCTCCTTTCGAAAGTCTACTTACCGCAAGAAATTTTGACTGACCTGAGGTCACAGCTCCCTTCCAACCAAGGCCAATCAATGATTGATGGCATCAAAAGAAGTGATAACACTGCCAGTTTTACTCTCCTCACCGAGAAACATCTTGCAAGTCAATTTGTGGAGGGGTCTCATTACCGCCTGAATGGTATGGATCCTACTTTAGATGGAATTCTTCCTAGACCCGAAGCAATGCAAGGTGGCGTTGTTGTTGTAAAGCTGCAAATCACAACATCAGGTATCTATTCAGATATCTACAATAACCAAGTCTTCCATTTCTCCAGTATTCCCCAGGTAAGAAGGTGCTCATATGATCTTTATTCAAATGGCACGAGAGGTACGACACGTGATGAGCCGATATTCGAGACTAAAGATCATGCCGAGCCTACTCCCTTTACACAATGGAAGATCAAGTTGCTGAATCCTGGGGAAGTCAATTTGAATGGATTGAATGGAATCAATTTGAAATGGAAGGGGCGTGTTCGCTTTGGTGAAAGACATCGATTGATTCGTGGTATTGAGGAATTGTAGGAACGTTGTTAGGAATTTCAAATGGCAAGAAACATCGAGAATGATTATAAAGTCACAAATCACAACTACACAGTAATTATGACAGGCAGT
Source organism: Botrytis porri (assembly GCF_014898465.1). NCBI lineage: Eukaryota > Fungi > Ascomycota > Leotiomycetes > Helotiales > Sclerotiniaceae > Botrytis > Botrytis porri. The sequence continues at coordinate 221,504 of NW_024066092.1, forward strand.
TTGATATTCGTATTTAATATCTTCGAATTAATGATAGCATGTAATCCTCATTCTCTATGTAGATATGTATTTGTTTGTGTGCATTGTGCCGCACCGCACCGCACCCATGGAGTATTTTTTCCCTTAGCGAGTATAACCGATATCCCTACATCGTGCACGCCCCTATATCGTGTACACTTTTATTTCTTTTAAAAAAGATAACATAGTTTATCAGTACATATATTATATCAATATATACACCACTTTTATCTCAATTTACACTCTTCAATCTCAATATATAATTTATTAATCATTTATTATATAATCAAATAATAAAGAAGGGAGAATACTCTTAATTATTGAAGCTATTAAACTATATAATATTAAACTATATAATATTTATTCGAAGAATAAATAGAATAATTCCTATAATTGAATTTCGATTATAAAATTTGAAATTTATTAAAATAAAAAAATAAAAGATTATTTTATATATTCTTAATATAAATTTAAAAAGTTTTTCTTTTAAATTTAAAAGAATAGAAGATATAATGAATCATATTTTTAAATTGAAAAAAAAAACTATTGAAAAGCTTTAAGTATATTAATTCATAAAATAATATAAAAAATTAAAGATATATTTTAATTATATTTATAACTTTCAAAAAGCTTTTTATAAAAATTCTAAGCTTTTTAAAGAATAGTTTCGATTAATTACAAATATACAAATGAAATATAGTATTTTGAATAAAGATTTTTATAATTTCAATAAAATAAATTTTATAATAAAAATTATATATATAGCAATAATTATTATTAATATTAAGAAATATAATAAAAGTAAATTAGTATAATTAGGTAATTAAGAATGGGCTATAATAATAATATACAAAAATAAAGAGAATAAAATTATTCTCTCATTTCTAATAGTTTAAAGATAAATTTATTTCTCCAATTAATACACCAAAATTAATCTTCCTATGAACTAAACTATTAAACCTATATCTAATAAATAAATAAATAATAAGATAAGTTTAAAATAATTGAAACATTTCAACAAATATACTAAAAATCGAAAAAAGAGCAAATATTAAATATTAATACTAAATAAATATGAAAACTATAAATTAATAGCTTTTTAAATATATTGTAAAGAAAATAATATTATATATTTATATTTACTACTACATTCAAATCATTTAATTCAACCACTTAATATTAGCTATTTTAACAATCTAAAATATTCATATAATAATCAAATTGATGAATTTATTAAGGTATATATTAATTATATTTCAAAAATTAAATTATTTATAGCTTTTAAAACTATATATAAAAAATCAATCACTTTTTAAAATACAAAATCAAAATTTCAAGGAATAGATTTAATTCTATTTAATCTTAAAGTTATACTCTCAAAATTAAATATTCGAATTTATACATTTACCCCCTCCTTTTTTCAATCTAAATCAATGAATCTCTTAAACCCCTTACAACCCAATTAAATCTTTTTCTCAATCAATATTAATTAAATTTCGAATAACTTATTATCAATTAAACTCACTTACATTTATATTCAAGATTATACTAATTTTAGCTAAAGGTATAAAGCAATTAGTTTATAAAAAACACACTTTTGAATATAAAGATTTGTACACTTTGAATAATGAATAAGATATTAAATAAATATTATTATATATAAAAAACTTAATTATATTAAGAAAAAGTGTTTATTAAATAAGAAACTCTTAATATATTATTTCAACAAAAGATTAATATTCAAATTTAATATAATAAACATAAAAAAGAGAGTAAATTCAATAAGGAAGTATCTTTTATTCAATATTATAATAAATATAGAAAAACAGATTACAATATAAGAATCTATTAAAATAATATAATAGATTCTAAATTATTAAATTCTGAATAGTTTTAATTAATTAATTCAATTATTATTAAATAATATAAATTTGAAAGTATAAATTAAAGTAAAAATGATGTATATACTGATATAATACACATACTAATAAACTACGTTATTCTAAATTCAATATATAATTAATCAATTATTAAGTTCTATTAATAATTATAAATAATATATTATATTACTATTTATTTCTTATAAAGTAATTAAAATATAAGAATAATTATTATATATAATATAATTTCAATATTAAAATTATTAATATAAAAATATCATATATTAATTTATTTATTGATAGGAATAACGAAAATTAATTTCTTTTTTATACATTTGAATATATTTTAATATAAAGAATTGAGAAAATTAAGTTTTTATATTGTAAATTTTATATTATATCAATATATTATTCTAAATTTTTATAAATAATCTTTTTTAAAATAAAAATTAATTATAAATCAAGTATTTTATAATTATTTTTAATTTTTTTAATTATATAATATTATTAATAAATTAATTTTAATTAGAAAACTAAAAAAACTATATTTTATTAAATATATATATATAATCAATTATTAAAAGAATTATAAAAATTAAATATTAGAATTATATAATTAATAATAAGATATTTCTAAAAAAGACTTTTTTTTTGAATTTATTAAAAATAGAACTAATTTGGATATTAATAAAAAAAAGAATATATTATAGTATTGAATCATAATTATATTTAATCTATAAAATTATTAGGAATATTATAAAATTTAAGGACTTTTTTTAAAAAAATAAATTCTTTTAAAAATAGATTTATAATATTTTTTTTAAAAAAACTAATAAACTTATTCATTAAGAAATTAGAATATATTATTTTATTTATTATTTTTTCATTTTATATATTAATTTATAATATAATAAGTTATAATTTTTAATTAATTATTATTTTTTTATAATTTTATTATTATTGTATTATAGATTTTCTAATATATAAAAGTTTAATTTTCTAATTAAAATCCAAATAATAATTTCAGATTCTTAAAATCTATAAAGAAATATTTTTAAATTCTTTTTATTTTTTTGAATATTATATATATTTTTGAAATTGTATTTAAAACTTAATTTTTCATATTTTTCAAAATTTCAAACTTTTTTTCAATAATAATAATATAAATTAATTCGAAAAAGTTATTTTTAATAATATAAATTCATTTCAATATAAATTTTTATTAAATTATTAATATCTTACAATATTATTTTTTAAATCAATTAATATTCTATTTAATATTTCAAATTCATTAAAAACTCATTATTATATTTCATTAATCTCGAATTTGTTTTTTATAAATTTTGATATTATTATAAATAGTTTTGGATTTATAATCAATTTTTAATTCAATAAATTAAAGTGTGCAAGATACAGGTGTTACGATGGGTAACAGAATGCCATGTGACAAGTGTCACGTGGTGGAGTCCCCAGGAGCCAGGGCTCCAAGAAACTCCAACCAACATCAGAGTACGAAGATCTATATAAGGGAATGGGATTTCATTACAATGTAGAGCTTCGTGCTCAAGAACAATCATTAGTTTCATTACTATAGTTACGAGAATTGCAACCAGTTACAACCTTATTGAATTCCTACTTGAAGTCTAGTCTAAACCACCTCGAGAGATCTCTAGACACTTCCACGTGACCCTAGAGGCAGCTCCCGTAACAACAGGGTCGTGCACGATGCAGGGATATCGGTTAGCACGTGCCTAGTAGTGGGAGTTTTTCTTCACTTCCGACATTATCAAATTATAGATACTAGTTCAAGTATAACTCTCTATAGAGTACGGCGGAATGTAGAAGCTAGGTATAGTATGAAGGCGTTTAGAGATTGATTGAACAAGCGTGCTGGCTAGCTATAAGGATAGGAGCTTGAATATATCAGGGCTCTCTTACCAACACTAATTGGCTTTACTCTAGCACCACACGAACCATAGCTCTTAAAAGATATCTAAAATATAAATCAGAACTCACCCGTTGTAACTAAGCAGATCACTAGCAAAAGGCTTTTTTAGAGTGGATTGGGTTTATTCAAATATTTAATAGATAAAAATGCCTTTACATGTCGCGGACTCAGGCATTGTTCCACAACCATACCATAATACTCGCTTTCTAAGCACTTCCCATCCATTCTCCCTGATCCATTCAGTCCTCCTCTCATATGCCTCCTTTATCTCCTTCGAACTATAAATGCAATATTTAGTGAAAGGGCCTTCCGTACACACACCTCGCTCATAACAAGCCCATGTTCTAAGTCCTTCATCAAAATCTTTACTTGAGATATAATTATCCTCATCAATAAATTTTTTCAGATCTTCCCAGAACACGTAGACATCCTCCAATGTCTGGACCTCCTGTATGTGGTTTTGTACCTCTTCTTTTGTAAAATGAATCGGGCAGGGAGGGTCGAATTCCACTTTTTCCCAATTTCTATGTGACTGTTAGTTTTCTTGTACCAAAAAGAGAGCAAGATTTAAAACCAATACTTTCGATTGCAATACACTTGAATTCCTCGACGTTGAACTCTTGATATCTTTCAGAAAGTCTTTTCTCTCCATCCTGTAACCACTTGCCGCCAGTATACCGGAAGAAGTGATCATAGTTCTGCGAATTAGTATGTATTGACACGCATCTACGGTTGAACGGAATCAGAAGTAATGTTCTGGAAGATGTGGGTGTAATACTCAAATTGCGTATAGCAATGGGCATAGATAATGGCCGACATATACCTCGACGACCGATATTGCCACGGCATGATGAGCGTCTGTGATTTCAAACTGCCGCCCGTGACAATAGAAGTCTCTTGTTATGTATGGGAACTTGCATGGCAGAACTACTTCTCGGGTGTTTATTTCAGATTCTCGAGAATATCGTGCACTCATATTCACTTGAATTACAGTAGCCTCAGGGAGTTGTTGTAATATTCCTAGGTAGTCAATCGTCTATGGTCATGTATTAGTCATGCTGGTATCACGTGAGTACACCAACGTTAGACAAAATCGATTACTTCATCAACAATATGATGGGATGATGGGATGATCCAATGAACATTCAGAATTTACTCAGGCTTTCGGTAGGGACACATGCTCCGAAGTTTCAAGTTTAGTGCCTCTTGTGCCTCTCGTGCCTCACCATTCACTAAAGTGACGTCTCTTACAGGGAGGGGCTACAGGGGCTACAGGGGCTACAGGGGTTTCAGCTAGCCCACACATCATTTCGAGGTTTGAATGAAGAATGAATGAATAATGAATGATCCATCAAAGAATATTGAATTGATTCAATATAATAAATATGATACGCTCATAGTGATACGATAATACATTGACCTCATTTTCTATCAACTTACATACATACATACCATTACACAACGTATCGACTGACTGAATCATTCGACTTGCTATCTATCGGACAATACTCTGCATACGATATACGATATACGATATATTCTCTACCTACCCTTACTCCTACTCCAGTCTTGACTGACCGATTAGCCTTCAACAACTCAAATTAATCTATTCGACGTCAGTCAATACATCGCCATCCATATCCACACCAACACCCACCGCTTCTTTCCTTTTATTTTCACAGCTGTGCATCGAAACGCCAGCGAGGTGTTTGTAACTCGGAATGGCAGACCATGCATTTGCACTCAGGAGAGAATTTATTACAGGACTCCCCAAGATTTCTTCATCTTCATCGATTGCAGATATGAGAATTACCGAATCTCAAAAGTTGAAAGTCTTGGTGGCCGCAAATGGAAGTAAAGATGTCGCACAAGCTCTCGCCCTCATCGTGAGGTTATCCAAGAATCCTAAGATCGAAACTCGAGCAATTATTGACGAAGAAACATGGCCATCATATCGATTGTCTCAAGAGACACTGGCATACCAAAATAAAAGGTTTTTGACGAGGGAGACGGATGAGGCAAGGAAGGGTATAGAACGAGATCAAATTGAATATTTTCGACAGGAGGCTTTCGAATTGTGTGACTGGGCAGACATACTAGTACTAGCACCTATCGATGCCGACACGTTTGCGAAAATGTTGCACGGCATAACCGATTGTCTGTTGCTCGAAATTCTCCGTGGGTGGGACGTTTCCAAGAAGATATTGCTTGTACCAGGAATGACAACATCCATGTGGGAGAATCCAATCACCAAGAAACAATTGAATAAAGTACGCAGAAAGTGGCAATGGGTTCGAGTCATGCAACCAATACTGTGGCATTATGATGCGAAGGGACCAGGGAAATGTTTCGTCGGGTGGGATGGATTCAACGAACTTGTCGACGTTATCAAAAATCAAGCGGAACTTTTGACAATTGGACATGATGTGGATATCGCTGCATCTGGTGCGGCAAGTCTCGCAAGATATAATATGAAAACGGATGCGCTCCTTCCACCAGAGATCTGGTCCCTCATTTTCGAATACGTAGGAGATTGGGAGGTTTCGAGAGCGCTCAATGTGTATGCCAAAATACCTAGGCCAACCGAGTGGCAGCGAAAGCCCGACGACACGAAAGACGAACTACAAACTTACATGCGATCACTCGAATGGATTATTCTGACATCTCCCGTTTACAAGATTATCGACAAACTAAATACCGCCCCCGAAAACATGCGAGAGCTTTCCCCTTTATGCGTCAAACTCATCATTAAATTTTGCCTTACAGAAGTTCTCTCATATCTGGAAACAAAATTGAAGGACGTGTTCTGGGCTACTTTTGGACAGAAGCTTTTGCCCACAAAAGCCTCTGCTGTTTATGGACGTACTGAAATTTTAGAATGGTGGCGCACATCTCCTTCTTTCCTGTCCAAAGACTATACTGCAGAAGCGATTGATGGAGCCTCGAAGTCTGGATATGTACATGTTCTCGATTGGTGGAGAAAATCTGGACTTCCTTTGAAATACACAGAATTGGCACTGGAACAAGCATCTTCCAAGGGACACATGCTAGTTCTTGAATGGTGGAAACAAGCTAGTCTTTCCCATAACGAAGCCGAAAGACGAACTCGACATGCAGAAGCTACAACAAATACCTCTGATGTTCTTCCGGCTTTACAACTCAAACCCGGTAAAGCACTATTAGCCGCAGCGCAAAATAACAAAGCCCTTGTTCTCCGCTGGTGGGATAATTCTGGTATTCCCATCGCACATTCGGAATCCGTGGCTAAAGTCGCATCGGCTCATGGACATGTCGCATGTTTAGATACATGGCGTGAACTTAAGGGTGAGAAACTAGCATTTGATAATCAGGTTCTAGTAGGTCCTACGAAGAATGGTCACGTAGAAGTCTTGGAATGGTGGGCAAATCTGAGTCATGGATCGAATGGAAGACCAGGAGGAAGAGTCGAATATAAGACTTGTGATATTGAAGAAGCGCTTGAAGATAGTGTAGGAAATGAGGGGGAAGAATTAGAGGTGAGGAAATGGTGGGCGAAGATGGGATTGAATTTAGGGGGATCGGTAAGTGAGTGGACGAAGGTGAAGGTCTTGTAGACGGAGTGATGGGAACGGGATGATATGATGTTATATTATTTACCAAGTATATGGGCATGGATGGATGATCTTGGGGTGCATGGATCTGGAATAAGCATTTACGGGGAGTTATATAGCGTGTTTGATGTTTGAATCACTCTAAGTATATTCGATAGTTTGATTTTAAATAGTCTGTGTCTGTTTTCAGATGAGCCCTCTATCGAATGGCCTTCTCGTCGGTGAAAAGTGCTACTGATATAGTCAGTCTCTTGCCACCCAAGAGAATCATTCGTCTGTTTGATTCGTAGGTGATTATTTGTAGTAAGTTTCCTTACCTTCTGTCTCTATACTCCGCAGGTAAACTCCAGATCTTTGATTATAACCCATAACTCAAATCAGAATAAGAACTGCTTATAGCTGGATGTTGAATATGGTATGATATGCATGATTACGGGATTTGAGTAAAATTATGAGGGGATAGGTATGAGAGGATAGAGATAGAGATAGAGATAGAGATATATGGGACTTTGTTGAGTGATGCCTTGAGGGGTGTTTATATGGATATTTGTATGGATGTTTGTATAAATTTGTATGACTTTGTATGAACAATTGTATAGATCTTCCTTCGTATCTAAAAAGCCAGCTGCATAGTACAAACTCTAGTGAGTAGTTTGTACTATGTACATATGATATAACTAGTATATATAGTAATAGTATACCCCGCGTAACAATCTGAGTATATTCTTGTATATCGAATTTTTGGGTCTAGGCTAGAGGGCAGATAGACATTGCAATGGAGGTAGGAAATGTTACGCGAGAGAGAGAAAGGAGAGAGACCTTGGAAATTAATCGAACTGCTGCGTTTTTCTCGGGTTACTACTATCACTTCCTTTTTGTTGTATGAATAGATGGAAATGCTTTTTTATGTATAGATTGAGTGTTGGGTATGAAGAAATGAGTATGGACAGAGCTGAAAAACAAGTATTGGGAAATATATTTAGTAGCTAGAGGCTTGCTAACAAGGTAGAAAGCACTTCCAGCCTATAAATTATGCATTGCTCCAGGCCTATTGTCGGATAGATCGCTATTTTGCGTACTGGGGACTTTGTTGGAGCTGTTACTTATGGAAATAGCAAGTCTTTTGATAGGTGACGTATGCGCTTTGGAAGCTTGTGATCTGATAGCCTATATGCGAGCATTCTGCGTCGACTATCAACTGCATATGTACCTTTAGATATAGGAAAGACATTAAATTGAGAACATAAAACAGAGAACACTCACGATTCATCCGCCATACCGCTTATTTGAAGTTATCAATTCGACATGAGGTAGAGGGCCCCTTCTCAACTGACCTGACACGAGTCCGTCCACGACGCCCTGCAGAAAACACATGTTCAGCTCCTAGAAAACACAAATTTAAATGCAGCATAACTTACGCTTTCTTAGCCTCATTAACTACAGAGAAAAGTCAGTCTAATCCAATATATCCGACTCCAAAAATTCACCTTCCAACTCATTAACTTTCTCCTCAATCACTACCAAAGCCGCATTAAAAACTTCATATCGCTCTCCCCAAGCCTCAGATAGTTAGTCTCCACTATCCTCCTCACCTCCCGCAACGGCGATTCTCTAGTTTCCGCCATCCCCTTCATTCTTGGATCAGCCCCAAACTCCAACAACTCCAAAATAGGTAAATTCTCATATCGAGGCATAAAATCAAAGTGCGTAACATCGGTGGCGTAATGGAGCGGTCGTTCCATACTCTGTTCGGGGCGTCGGACTTTGTCGAGTGCGTTTGGATCGGCGCCGGAATGGAGAGCGGCACGCATGTTGCGAAGTTTTTCGGTAATAGAGTAGCCGGATACGGAATCCCAGTGGAGGGGAAGTCCTTCGATGTATTTGAAGGGCTTGGTTGGTGGAACTGGAGTAGACGTTTTTGAGCTTTTGGGAAAGATACTGGATTGCTGAGAAGAGTGGTAAGTATGTGTGAGAGTTACAAGTAATTGATAAAGAGAATTTTGACTTCAGATGAACTGAGCTTATCTAACATCTAATCGATATACCAACAGTTGGAACTAGCAGTGGGTCTTTGGCATGTGGTGTGGGGCAACTCAAGGGGTTTCCCCTATCGTCATCGTTACCATCTTTCTCTTTTGACTCTTCATTCATATCTCCGATATCTCATTACAAGTTGTAATCAGAATATTCGTTTGAATATGAGAGAACCAGGGCTCAATAATTACACTGTATGCTTTGTATCTGTTGCTATCCTGATTTTGTGATAAAAGTCGTGCAATTTGGAGGAAGCCGGCTAGGGAATATTTAATTCTCGGGTAATTATTATGGATCATCTAATGCTCTGGGCACTATTCTCTCCCCTTGGGCTTTTTTGGTCGCCTATTTTTCCATTCCTTCACATTTTGGTAAAGTCTTGTTCAAATGTGACTGGCTTTAGGAAGGACTTATCGGTGTATTCTAAATGCTACAGTTAATCCATCGCTGTGATAGTTCTTTTTGATCTGAATGTTTATATTTTACCAAATCTCGAGGTGCTGTATCTTTTGCACTAGATCCAATACTACAAAAAATGTCTATTGGCTGTCACTGTCCTCAGACTGCCATACCCGCTTCCCCAAACCATATAAGACTATATGTTAGCATAAAAGATGAAAACAAAAATTGTCACGAGAACAAGTATATCTCGAACAAGGATCTATGCCCAAACAATCATATATTCGTGTGAGGGATGTATTCGATATTTCGTATTCGCTGTTGGAAGTAAACAAAATAGAGAGTCAAGAATTTTAGATGAAACTCATGAATGGGAGCTATTTTCGGTTGATGCAGGAATTTGATCTGAAGTCGGGCGTGTACCAAGAGACGGGGTCTGTGATTCAGTTTGGAGCAAAAATTCGCAGGGAGGATTTGGGACCTTCGCTGAATGGTTCGAGTAGTGGAGAGATGGGAACAGGATTTCTGGATCGTGAATCATCTGAGGTTACATCATCCAGCGAGCCATCTCAAGCTTTGGCGATCATTGCTCGGCCGAACTCTCAAGCGGTTTTGTATTCTTCGAATTACCAATATGGCACAATGTCTTCGGCGTTTCATCCATCGTATACCCATGGATCAATCTTTATATTGCCAGTCGGGCGCTCAATAATCGAGCAGTACAGCAACGGTCATCGGAATTTGCATAGTGCAGTCACATCATCTTCCCAACCTAAATCATCTATGGTGGTGCGCCAAGCCTCTCAGTCTGTACCAACCAACTCCTCACCACCCACCAAGATCACCATCGTCCCCCCTCACTCACCCACTCAACTCCCCCACCCTCCCCCTCTCAATCTCAAAAAAGCCTTCATTCTCCTCTCCATTCCCCTCTCCCTCTCCCAGTTCCCCCACTACCTCCTCAAATCCCTCCTCCTCATCAGAACCCAACCCTTGGGAGAACTCTGTCTCTATTCCCTCATTCTCCCCGCCTGCTACTACACAGGAACACTCAAATTCGGATTTCTAGCAATGAAGGGCTTAGATGGCTGGTTAGCGACATTGGGGAATTGGTCTGCGCGGGGAAATTTAACTGTTGTGAGGGCTTTGGGGGGGTTGATGAAGGGGTACATGAATGGATGGGGAGATTGACAGGGCTGGTTTTGAGGAGGGTGGTGAGGATCGTGGGGGCTTATTGAGAGATGTGGGGGTATGGGCTGTGAAGAGGATTGTGAGACGGGGGTAAGAGGGCGTGGGTTGAGGGGAACGATGGATTTTTGGGTAGTGGAACTTGGTATGGATTCAGTGAAATGCATGATACTTGGTTGGTATTTGTTCTTTTATTTGAAATAAGGTTGAGACTTCATATATCTACATTTTATGTCTCAGATCAAACTTCGAGTGTGCCTCCCTCATCTTCGGATGTGAAAAATGCATCATCGCATGTGACGTAAAAGTGCTAAACCCTGAGTTTTGATATCGCAATATATCGCTAAGAGCTGGCCAGTGAGGAATCTGGATGTGATTTAGTCTCAGAACAAGATGAAGTTCTGCTCCAAAGCATCTGAATATGGAAAGTCCCCACAGCCTGGAGAATCCAGCGTGATTGATAACACCATCTAGAACCAATAAAACGCACAACTATGAGTGAACGTCCAAGACATGATAAACCACACTTGAGGACTTGGGAATGAGAATTCAGAAGTTCATGGAATAACAAACATATGTTACCAATTATTTTATATGGTTTGTATCGACATCACCATGCTTGAAAGAATGGAGAGGTTTCTCCTCATCGAATGGCAAAACTCACTTACAAATCACTTTTGAATAAATATTCCTCATCAAGTCTGACTTGGAAGAGACCACGACGATCCACCATGTGCATCTTCGTATTGTAAAATAATATTTGTTGCGAGTTTTGTGGGAGTTGTAAGATCTTCATAAAAGTACATTTATTATATTCAAAGCTTGAACACCTTCCAGTCCTTGATACCCATATAGCCTAGGACACCTCCAACTTCGCCTTGCTCTTGTTTGCCATTTCTCCATCTTTTCGGTCCAGCAAAGTAATTTATGAAACCCTCAGGTCCTGATACAAAAAGTAGCTTTGAATCACTCTTCTTTGTGACTGATCCAGAACCTACTGCTGAACTGGGTTGTATGGCTTGTGATATCACCTTCTGATTGATAAACGTTCCCTCCTCATCCACAACATAATCTACTTGGAGGTTCTCTGGGTGTTTTTGTTGCATTCTTTGCAATTGCTGAACAAAAGAGCCCCTTACGGGAAGTGTATCCGACTTCGAGCCAGATGTGTACTTTTCGCCCCCAACACAATCTTCTCTTCTCCTATTTGCCCAAACTATACAAATCCGTGGTAGTTTGCCATCCAACTTTCGCGCTTCTAATAAAGTATGAGCAACCTGCATAGCAGGAGCAATTCCCGTTCCACCAGCCAAGAAAACTACCTCGTCCACATTCTCCGGCAAGTCAAATTCAACGTGAGGGCCTCTGAGCTCAATTTCGGAATTGGCTTGTAGCCTAAATAAATAATTCGACATTTCTCCATTTGGTTCTTTTCGAATCAAGAAACGAAGTTTACCATTTGTGGCGTTTTCATCCGGCGGTAATGGCGTATAAGATCGTGCAATTTGCAACAATGGTTGCTTGAATTCTACTGACCAGAGACCTTTCTCCCAGTACGCCGCATAAGGATCTGATGCTACAGATTTCTTGGGTTTAATAGTCAAGAGTTTACTTGTCGATGAGACAGTTTCCTCTGAAACAATAGAAAACTTTGTAAATCTAGGAGAGTCAAACGGATTTGAATCCGTGGTTTGAAACTCGATTACAGTTCCGAGAATTAATGATCCCAAGAAAACTATTTCAGTAATGAGTATTAAAGCTCTCAATAGGTTTTGTTCCTTTACGCTCTTCACCCAATACAGTACTTCTGTTCGTGGAATGGGAATTATTAAAGGACAGAATACGCCGAAATATCGAGGTTCCTTGGGTGGCGGTACTCTTCCAAACGTCATGAGAGGACTTTTTGGAGGTTCATGCCAAGGATAAAAAAAGTGGCGTCGAAAAATGTGAGAGGGAGAACATCGTGCAGTATGTACAGGTGTTCGGTAGCCATATAAAGGTTTTGGCCATAACCTTGCCGCAGTAGGAAGAAGGGTTTGCCGTCGCATTGTAAAGAATTGAGGGCAAGGAGATGATATGCAGAATATCTACCAAGGTAGGTAAGGAAATATCGATGAGCAAAGACTTCGGATTATAGTACTTCCGGTGACAAGGTTAACCAAAGGCGGTGAAGAGGAAATTATCACACTGTTCATAATTTAAACTTAAAACTTTAAGACTTGTAGATTATCTTTCTATATCATTAGTAGGTATACAGACTTACAAGACAATGTGATATAAAAGTGTAATTTCATATTTAAATTTATCAACTTCAAAATTCAATGAAAATTTGAAATATAATTTAATATTAATCAAAACAATAAATTATATAACGTAACGTATGGGGAACTCGGACATATGGGGAACTCGGACACTTTTTCAATTATTCTACACGCGATCTTGTTCTACAAGCCACACAATCCTCCAATTCCAATTCCGAATCACTTGAACTATTCTCTAGCTCTTCTTCTTCAATCTCTTCTTCTGATTCTTCAATTGGGCGTTTGCGTGGCCGTCCTCGTGGCTTTTTCTCCTTCGGTTTTTCCTCCGCCTCACGTACCATTTTCAATACTTCCTTAGTACTAAAGACAAATTGACCTTGTAATTTGACTCTTTTGCCTTTAGTTCTTTTCTTTCGAGTCTCAATTACCTCCTGAGCATCAGAGAGCTGTTTCCGAAGTAGGGCTATCTCAGCATTTTGAGATTCTACAAGCCTAGTCATTCTCTTGGCATATCGACGAGTTGGCGATGCAGGAGAACCACTGCTTGCTAGAGCTGTATTAAAGATCTGATTTGCTTGCCTTAGTTCTGTTCCATCTGGAGGAGAACTCCTGAGTATAGACAAGTCTAGGTCTTGATTGGGGGTTCTCATTTGTGGAGTAGAAGGTTGCTGGGAGGAGTTAAATGGTAATGAATCGAGTACTTTTCGTGGGGCAAAAGGTACTAAACCAGCTCCTCTCCAGCCAGCTTTAATATTAGAAGAATTCAATGCTTTTTTTCTAATATTTTGAAAGAGTTCTACCCATTCAGCTCTTTGGATTCGCTTTACACCAGCTCGAGAATATCGATCGACCTCTAAAGCATGATATCGTTTCATTGGCCCATACACCGCAATATCAAGTGGCTGAAGCAAGTGAGAGCAATGAGGAGGTAATATAAGTAAATCAATATCATTATCTATACAGAAAGCAATAAAGCTACCTGTAATATGGCTTGAATGGCCATCCATGATCAAAAGTCGAGGTCGGTCACCTGACACTTTCTTGGATTCTGGTTCGAAAACCCTTTTTAACCATTCTAATCCATGGCTATTTGAGGTCCATCCATTTGTACTAGTAGAGAACTGCCAGCTTTGAGGTGTGTCCTTTGGAATCCATGCAGAATTCGTATTCTGAGCCTTGAAAATGACCATAGGTGATAGAGCATTTCCAGCTGCATTGACACATTCAAATGCAGTTATCCATTCTTGCTTGCCAGCTGTAACTTTCCAATTCGATTTCTGAGTAGAATCGACTATAATGCGCGTACTTTGAGTACTTCCAACTCCAAATCCGGTTTCATCCATATTATACATATCATCTAATTCATACTTTCGCTTAATGAGACGCGTGCGAAACGCGTCAAACCAAGCCTGAATATTCTCCGGAGTTGCTTCTTTAGCCCGATTAGACTCTAATTGACGTGAATAGCATGTTTTAAGTTCTGGATGTCGTTTTTGGAATCTATAGATCCATTCGTGGCCTATAGGTGGAATTTCTGTCGAGGTAGGATTTCGAGATGATGCGACCCGAACGCGTCGAAGACGAATTTCGTCGGCCATTTCCTTCACCAACATAGGTGTAGCAGGGAATCCAGTGATGGTAAGTCGTGAAATCCATCGTACAAGAGTATTTTCTTCTGCGTTTGAAAGAATTTGAGCCATTTCGTGGGTTTGGGAACGTGTTTTCTTCCCAGCCAGCCTATCAGCTAGGGTAGACTTAGGGACTTCAAAATGCTCTGCAGCCTTTCTAATTGATTTAAATTCTTTCAATTGAAGTGAAATTATAGCCTTTTGAAGCTTCTCTTCAATTTGAGCAGATGTAGAAGGTGATTGGGTATGCATAATAAAAGTTATTGCGGTTTCAAGTTGGTGATGGGCTAAAAGTGTCCGAGTTCCCCATATGTCCGAGTTCCCCATACGTTACGTTATTGTAAAATATTGAAAAATAATTTTTTCAAGATTTAGTTATTATTTATTAATAAATGATTAGAATTTTATTAATAAATAATATAATATTGAAAAATTATTAATTTTAAAATAAAAGAATCAAAAATTGAGGGGGGTGCGGTAAAGAGGTTCTATGGTACGCTAATACTAGCGCACCAGAGTACCGAGGTACATATAAATAGCTTCTACATAGCATAATAAGAACTTCGTCCTTCTTTCACATTACAACCCTAACATTCTAGAACTCTTACTTTTCCTGTTGAGCATTCCATAAGTCTGTATACCCACTGGTGCATACAACTTTGACATTAGTAAGGAGTAGTCGAATCATATGACTTCATTTTGAAACACAAGTAGCCTATCATGGAAATGTATATTACAATCACACGCAGGAGTTTTTCTGCTTTCCAATTTGACCAAATTCTATCATATGATTCACATCGACATTTGCGAAATACCCCAAAAACCAGCGTCTTCCCTTTTCATTCTGTTTAGTCTTCTTCCCTTACAAATTTTCTCGTCTAGTTTCAGGGGCTTATATTTCTGATTATATACTCTTTATTTCCTCAACGCCAAAGATTTTGTCAAGCCTCAACTCGCATGTGTATCAATGTTATCATATCAGTATACATTTAGTTCTTTCTTCCCCACAACCTTAAGTATTTGTCGCTACATTCGATTAATCTTATTCTTTATGGTTAAGAAGTATGACTGGTATACATATACATCAGAACATAATTGAAGCGCCCAGATTTGAATGATCGCTTGTCTCCAGGGAAAGCACGTATGCCTCTTCTCGTACAATCACCCATTGGCCTACCCCTCGAGGTATGTTTCCTCGTATTCATCATTCTATATTTTTGACGACTTGTGTAATATATTGTCACGTCAAAACTCGGACTAATGAATGTGTATCATTCACCGACACTGCATCGAGACATACAGTCCACATTCCAAAATTTAGAACTCTCGTCTCCGTTCTTCTCATTATCTCCCAGCGGCCGTACTTCCGGGTAACTCGTAAGATATATCGTTGCCATGTAATTCTCCCCCTTGTTGATATACCGTTGTCTCTGGAGCTTCTGTGACATAAGGAGGAGCATTATAGGGTTCATCGCCAGGAGGCTTCTCGTAATATTGCGTTGGCCCATCAACATCAGCTATAGGAACAGGCTGCAATCCTCGAGGACGTCTTCCGAATCTTCTGAATAACAGAAACGTTCCCGCTGCGATGAGTAGAACGCCGAGGATAACTCCGATATCTATACCAGCTTTGGCACCAGTGGAAATTCCTGTACTCGATGATGATGACGAGGATGCTGAATCTGTTTCTGATGATACATTACTTGAAGAAGAAGTCGAGGATGCGACAGTGGCTGAACCACTTCCAAAAGGTGATGCCGTTGAGGAAGATATAGAAGATGAAGCTGTACTTGATACCCAAGAAGGATCGTCCCAAGCTCTCTCTAGGTTCTCTCGTTACACTTTACCATTTTTTACAGCTCGAAAGACGTAGCGAATACAAAATGGTGCGTGCGGCTCTTTGCTGGTCAATTTTGCAGGAGAAGTATGTAAAAATCCCCGGTACACCTGATGATCGTTCTAGGAAATGCTGTCGATAATAGTCAAATTGGTAAGGGAATAATGATGAACAATTCTTGATGCAGGCCGGTATCTAGATTCCACAGGTCCAAATGAAAAGGCATACGTAGATGGAAGTCAGCACTAGCTGATTGTGAAAATCACATCGATCCTTCATAGGCCACAAAGCATGAGCGGTACTAAAATGAAACATCATTGTGTATCGGATATAGAAATTTCTGGGATGATGAACTTTAAATCAGTGATGTAACGTATATCCGTTAAGTCTTTGATGTCGTTGATTTTGATAGAGAGCGTCTTTGAGTATTTCATAGATCTTTACTCATACATCAATGCGAAAAATCGTTGATTTATGGCGTTTGACCTCCAAAAATCATAAATTGGGGCTGTTCCGTGGCCGATACTTCTTCTTAGCATGAAATACTCTCTCCACATCATCATAAAGAAGTTGCACTGAGGTAAGGGTAGTAGTGGTGTTCATCTCGTCAGATTACATGAAGCATGCGGGTTCGAAAGAGGCAGAATTGTGGATTTGTTCGCAATCAGAGTATGAATATAAGTTTGATGGCGATATGTATTGGAAGAAGTCCCGCATCTTGATTATCAACCGAGCCTTTTAATCGGAACCATTTGAGAAGGGTCGCTATGTTTCTGAAATGAAAATCGATATTTATTCCAACGATACTCGAAGAATTCTTAGAGTGTTGTTGTGCATATCAGGATTATTACTGAGCCGCCAGTTACTACTTTTGTGCCTGGATAGCCCGAGACTATGATTTTAGTCTAGTCTAACTATCTCAGGCTAGCTTATCCGAGAGACGGCGTATCATTCTACGACCAAATTGCCGGGCCCGTTCAGTATCATGTAGGTATTGCGGGATACAAGCTCAACACTATTCTGTAGGCTTGACTCTTCCGCATAGCCATTGTGGTCTAGGATGATTACTTAAAAGTCCTTCTATAGAGAACATTCTCATTAACTTGGCACTCAAAGGGTGGCGCTTGAGGGCAGATGATGATCTATAATAGTGTTATCATGAATAAGAAATTCTTGTTCTTTCATCATTACCACCCATATTCCTGCTTTTGGTTGAGAAGAATGACTTTGAAAATACTGTGATACTTTCTTCCTTTGAGTAGAAATTACTTCTGGAGTTCCTCGCAATTTCTTTCGTATAATTCACTCCTTTTTAGTTCTTTCGTTGCATATTTTTCTCAGCTTGTCTCTCCTTGAATATTCGAAATATCTAGGGAAAAGTTCTTGAAAACAGTCAATTGCTTTTATGCTATTGTCTCAATAGGTATACTTTGCCCAAAACTCCACAATTCACCCTTCAAAACTATATTTGACAAGTAGTCTGCATATAAGCTGGACCTTATCCTGTACTAGCGAGCCAAGCAAAGTCCTTCTCCTTGACATAATTTCCCGCTGTCATCTCTTCTTTAGCTTCTGTGGAAAGCTCGCTTGAGTATCTTGGCGAATCTAAGAAGATGTCGTAATAAACACCATCACTATATATCCTCATGATTAAACTTTGTATTTCTAGAAATCCAATCGATAAAAGCGAGGAGAGATTATATTCGCACCCGGTGTTCTTCAAATAAAAATCTGACTTTCCACTCAGCCGACGTTGAACTCTCATGTAATATAATTTATCATTGAAATATGTACCAGGATCCACAATTTAGATGGGTAGTAACCTTAGAAGACCTGTCAGTATGAACCTCATTATCCTGGTGAACATCCTCGAAAAGTCTATACAAACGAGCCCAACAAACCCATACTCCTAAACGCATATTCCCATTACATGATCCATTCCCTCTATTAACCCGGCCTAAAATTCCTAATATCGAATTCACAGCTTAGAAAGTATTCTTCAACTATTCTGATAAAATACAGAACTCACATAAAGCTATATCCCAATCTGACTTTCCAATTTTTTTGTTGCATATCTGAAAGATTAAAACACAGGATTCATACTAACAAGTCTGCCGGACGTCAAATTAAAATTCATATTTTTAGCTCAGATTTCAGACCGGGCTACTCTATTGGTACTAGCGATCGGAACTAGTTATGTACTTCAAGCCAATTACCATATGAAGTTCTCAAGTCATCATGTTGCACATCCACAAGTAGCATACCACAGGCTCATCCTAAAATTCCATAAGACGAACCCTAAGTTTCGTGATTCTGATGGCACACACTTCCCGTGCCTGTTCAGCAGTCGCTATTTTGTCTTTCTTGGATGCAACGTTCATTAATCTCCTATCAGTAATTGCAACTTCCTGTGTTGCATATCTGGACATGATTGACCCTTATATCCACCTATCTAAATGGATTCATTTCTGATCAAAAGTCATGCCATATATCTAAATAATACAATCTAATACCCAGTAGTTTTCTTACTTTCAAAAGCATTATTTCGCACTCCATTCCAGTTCAGCTAATCACTCTTCCCCCAATACCTCCCAAGCCAAAACCCAACAGTGAATCCCTCCCTTTCTCCTCCCAAGCCAAAACCCAACAGTGAATCCCTCCCTTTCTCCCCCCAAATCCCCCAAATACAAAACGTCAAAGCCAAACGCCCTCATAACAAAAATCCACGGTGGGTGGTGAAGTGGTTAGCCCCTCTGCTCCGTAAGGCGAACTTGTTTGTATCGGAGATCATAGCTGTCGCAAGTTCGTCGCCCACGGAATTATTTGTTAGTATTGGAAATAATAGCTGGCGCAGAGAATTCCAAGTGTGTTTTTTGTTCCTTTTCTTTGAAGATTGATTTTTGGGGGTGAGATAGGAGAGGAAGAGAAGATGAGTGGGGGGTGAAATTCGCTCTGGATATGGGACGGGATTGTGGAGGAGAGGGGGAAAATGTGATAGGTCGGTGATGGGTTTGCTGATATCCACTTTAGGTAGGGAGGAGCTTGCTGAGAGGTTCATGAACACCAATGTAAAATATAAATCGACGCTCCTAGCAATACAATCGAGACTTCAGTATCAACCCCCCAAATCACAAGATCATCACAAATCCATCCAACCCCCCTCCCGCCATCAACCTTAGCACGAATCCTCACATAAGCTACCTATACCGCTCCAACAAGACACAGTAAACATACAACCACTTCCTAACTCAATAGCCTCCTCCTTAATGCCAAGACCGATTGATATCAAAGAAATACAATATCTAAGGGCTCGTTTGGATATCAATTCCAGTCAGAATTCGCTAAATAATCCGTCTTTTTTTATTATAATAGATTTTGTAATAACATTTTCTACTTTTAAAAAAACGAATTCCTGTATTTCGTTTTTCTATTTATACATAGATTTCAATATAAAATCTATAGAAATAAAATAAAATTATATATATATAGTATACATATATCTTTATATAAAGAAATCCGAATTTTAACTCATTATTACTATTCGAATCATGAAATAAGTAAATATAGGAATAGTTTAATTTCAATTAAAACAAATATAAAAATAACTTTATCTAATCGAAATTAAATCTAAACTTTAATTTAAAGAAAAACTTAAAGCTTTAGATTATACTTATTAGAGTTTTAGATTATATTTACTAAAGTTATAGATTATAAAAGCCTATAAAAGCCTATAAATTCACGGATTTTTTATATAATTGAAAACAATAATTGCTTCTTCTAACTAACATGGTTTATCAGTGAGCGGATCATATTAATAAATGAGTCAATTGAAAATACACTAAAATTAGGTCTTTTTTAATATTCTTATTTTAATAATTAATCATTATTTTAAAAAAAGAAAAGAATTTTTAATAATAATAAAAGATTAGCTTTTTATAAATCTAGTTTTTTTATAAATATCTCTATTATATTTTAAAAAAAGTAGAAATTGTTACGATTTCTGTTACAAAAAAGTTATTTTTATAATAACTATTATAATAATTTAATTATTTAATAAATAATTAGATTTTTATGATATCTATATAATTAAATTTCAATATTTTCAAATTTCTTTAAATTATATTATTATATAAAGAAAGTATACAATTATATATAAACGAATTTTATATATAAAATAAGATGATTCGTTTACTAATATAATGTTACAACGGATTAGTAACAGGCTGTAGAATCACTGACTTATAGACTATAATGGTATTATAGGCCTCAGTGATTCAGCTGTAATATATCAGGGGACATTAGGCATTTAAGGAGAGCCTTAGGCATATATATAGTATTAGTCATAGGATACCCTAGAAATCTAAAATATAGTTTCCAGGACAGTAGGTTTTAGGAAAGATAGAATATAATAAGCAAGAAGGCTTCATTAGGATTAATAATATCCCAGGGGATTAGCTTCAGGATAAAAGGACAAACTAGGATAATAGGAATTACAGAACAAATGTTATATGATTAAAAGCCAATCGACTTATCAATCGATTTGTTGATCGATTTGTTGGTCGACTTCAATATAAAGGTCTATATAGGGAATGGGTTTTATTATAATATAAAGCTTTATGCTCAAGAATAATCATTAATTTCATTATTATAGTTATAAGAATTATAATTAATTACAACCTTATTGAATTCCTACTTGAAGTTTAGTCTAAACCACCTCGAGAGATCTCTAGACACTTCTACATAACTCTAGAGGTAGCTCCCATAACATATAATCTGTTCACTAATAAACTACGTTATTGTTTTTAATCTACTTTTATATAAATAGCTAAATTATTTAACAAATTATTTAAAACAATTTTTGAAAATTAAATCCTTAACTCTATTTAATATATTCAAAATAGTAAAAATAAAATTATTTAATAAAATCTATAATTTAATATTCAAACAGAAATCCGAAATCAAATATTAAAATGAATACATTATTTAATAAAATCTCATCGAATTTATATATTCAAACTACTCTTAAACCTAATAAAATACTTCGATGAATACCTCAATCATCTCATATAAATAAATGAATAAATACCTATACAAAAAGCATTAACTTCTACCTACCACTCCCTCTCACTTCCTCATAATATCCATCAATAACAATACAAACCAAATATCAAAACCCACATCTATTTTCTCCCCATAAAAATTCTCGAGTTATTATCTCTTCTCCCACTTCACAAAAGCAATACCCAGATACCCTATCAAATCCCATCTTCATTCCTCTTTCTTCACACAACTCATAACTTCTCTTCTACCTTCATCATCCATCCTCCATCTCAACTTCCAACTTCCCCACCCCCAGAACCCAAAAAAAATCAACCCATCTAAACTCAATAATCCAAATAAATCTCTATTCCATCACCCAGAGTCTTCGTTAACATTTTCATACTAGTATTATCATAAATGATTGTGTTTATATCGATTGGATAGGTACCTACCTATTGATAGAGTGATACTTATGTATACAGATGGTTCATTTTTACTCACTGTTAAGTATTCACTATTAATTACCTATAGGTAGGTATTTATTTGGATGGAGATTCTTCATGCTTAGGGAGGTTGAGGTTTGTGTCTTATTTTGGGGGTGATCTTGAAGGGATTTTATGATTGGGGAGTTATTCTTATCTTTGGATTGTACTTTGAGATTGGGAGCGGGTTGGAGATATAGTTACCTAGTAAGTTATGTGAACGTGAGTGGAAGTAGGTACTTGAATATGCTCTATCAATATTTGTTGAACTCTACAAAGCGCAAGACCAAGCTTAAGTTGTTACTCATAAAGCCAGTATCTCAATCACACAATTTCACGAACTCAACACAAATCTTCACAGTTATCTCAAGAAACAAATCATTTGCATGAACCATTAAGAATTCGCTTTGCATTAACTACATCTCCACCACCCATTATCCTCTAATGAGATGTATGTACGCACCTATGTATGCATCATCAACGCCAAAACTCCCATTATCATGTATCATTAAGCGATGCATCCACCCTGCATGCAATTCATAATCATATAACATATCATATCATCTCGATCGATGAATGAATGAACTTTTGAATCATCATAAACTCCCCCAAGATATGGGTGAATATTCTATGAAAATATCAAAGATATCTATCTAATGTTGACGATCATTTAGATCATCAAAGCCAAACCACCAGCGATACCTGCAAAACCAAGCGCAGCAGCTTGTTTGCTCGCAGCGCCGCTAGCAGTAACACTAGCCGCGGAACCAGTAGCAGAAGCGGAACCGCTCTCTCCGGATTTGGTAGCAGTGACTGTGGAAGCCTTGCTGGTGAAAGTGGTTGATAAAGCAGTGGTAGTGGCAGTGGTATTACCAGAGAGAGCAGTGACGGAACCAGTTGAGGATGCAGAAGCAGAAGAACTTCCATTGGTATCGGTAGTTCGGCCCGATTGAGGACCAACGGTTCCACCTTCAACAGTATCTGGTGCAACGGCTTTGGCAACCTTGGCGGCGGCGACCTGATAGTTGTCGAGGGTTTGAGACTCATCAGGGTTATTGCCGACGATGATTTCCATAGACATGCCTTTTTGACAGTGGTCGGAAACGGAGCAGTAGAGCCATAAGGTACCGTTGACGTGGGTGTCCATGATGAAGTCAGGAGTCTAGCAGGAAATCATGATTAGCATTGGTTTATCATATAGGAAGAGAAATACACACAGGATCATTGGAAGACGGCTCTGGGCCAGAGATAACACCAGAGAAGATTGGAGCATGGTCGGAAGGAACACATGGGCTATCGTAAGTGCTCTGTGCGACGCTGTGCTTGCCGAAGAACTGGAACTTGACACTGTGGCAAGGTGTTTAGTATATTTGATAAAGAGAGTGTGTGCGGAATGACTCACGTATCACCCACTTGAACAGTCAAGGCATTGGGAACGAAAGTCAGTCCACTACCACCGACGACGACGGATCTCTCAACTGCCATGGCAGAGGAGACAAGAGCGAAAAGGGAGATCAAAGATTTTGGCATTTTTGCGATTTGAGTTGAATTGATTGAATTATTGACGACTAAATGAAGAAAGATATCGTTTTGATATGTGAAAGTTACCAAAGGAACTTATGATTGAAGTGGTGGTGAGTAGTAAGGGACGACTTGATATTAAAGAAGTGGATGTTGAAGTAGTATGAGAAAACAAAAAATCTCCAAACGAGGAATCCCAAACTTTATACCAAAGGTTTTTCTTTCCTCAACCACATGCCCTCCTCTCCTGGGGAAAGTCCCGTAATTATGGATCCTCCGTACTCAGCCTTACAAACACTTACAAACAGTTATTTATTTCCCAAAACAAATTCAACCCCCATTCCCCCATTCACTCGCACCCAACCAGGTGATGCGTGACTTCGCCCGCATGTAACCCCCTGTCTGATAATCTGAGTGCTTAATTCCCCGGACATTCAGGTTCAGGTACCGTGCCGCCGCGCCACTCAGACCACAACAAGCACTTTGAGATCAATTGGTTCAACTTGGTAATCTTTCAATATATTTTGATGCTGCGCCAGGAATATCCGCAGTAAATATTATTTCCTTTGGATAGGTAGGTACTCATATGCATGAATGCCATAAACTTGAATTTATCAGACAGTAAAGAAATTTCTATTTTTGAATCCAAAAGAAAAAAGAAAGTCAAGTCACATGCACAGCCACGAAAAAGACGCCCTCCCACCTTCTACTTAGACGCACCTGGGTAGGTAGCTATGAATAACTACCAGGTAAACAATCCCATCTCCATCTCCATCTCCAACACCAGCGCATCACATAACCAATCCATCATAACCACGCTCTCTCGCAACACCTGGTACAGCACCACACCGTCTCTGTCATACCAACAAAAATACGATGTTGTACAAATACAAACGAAATGTAAGACGAGGTTGGGCTTACGCCAGTGTCATATTGACAAATGGGCTGGGAAGGATTGGCGGGGTACCTGCAGCTGTGCCGCAGTCACGTGTTGGCTATCTACCTGACCTGATTCATTTGGATGTAACGCAAGTGTCTCGGGTCGATGAATACTGATGAGAAATCACTCTTCAACGTTTTCGTTCTCATATGGACAATTGGCTAGTGACAATTGGGTAGTCGGTAAGGTAGGCCAATAGGTCTATGGACCTGAAAATAATCTAGGTCAACTGAAGACTATTTCCTTGATAATTTCCTACTTTCTTCCGCATTCATCTTGTGATGTACGGAATTTCATTTTTGGTGATTCCAACTTGTTATTTCATTTAAAATTTAAAATTAAAGTTCCAGCAATTCATGTATGCAGGTACCGTACCTGACACTTCTGGTACAAAACGCTCAAAAGGATATTATATCACTCAAACGTCTATGTTCCACTGCCAAGTGTGTGTACGAATTACGTATAATATATTATCAGAAACCTACGCGCAAGGCTGCACGAGCTCTCGATTGCGGAACGTGGTTCGGAAATCTAGTTGACGTACGAACCAGGAATTGCGCAAGGTCCATTCTTGCTCGGGATGTTCAAGTGCGATCTGAAGGATGAAATATGATGTCAGTAGGTGTCCTAACCATGCCATTTACCGCGCCTCTTTTCGCGCCTGGTTCCTACATTTCTTCACGATCTGCAAGAAGAAAAGTGGGTAAGAACTCACCTCAAACCTCCTCAAGAAACTCGGCACCAACTTATAAATCTCCAAAAGACTGATATTCCTTCCAATGCAAGACCTCGCGCCCATTCCAAACATCAACATCGCTCCATTCATCTCCTTGATTCTTTTCTCCTCTCTTTCCCTATCCAATCCCTCGTCTATCAACCATCTTTCCGGCTTGAAAACCTCTACATCATCTCCAAATATTTCTCTCCTGTGATGAATCACCCACGCACTACAACCTACAATGGTACCACCCTTCACCCACTCCCCCGCAATCTCTATCCCTTGTTCTGGTACCACTCTCTCGAGCGGTAGGCCCGGTGCTGGATGTAAGCGGAAAGCTTCTTTGATACAAGCGTCCAGATAGGGTAGTCCTTGACTTTCTGCCCAACTAACTAAGCCCGTTTCTCCGTCCGCAAAATATCCTTCCCTGGCCTTCTCATCAAGTTCGCGCATCAGCTTTTGCATACAGCCTTCGTTCTTTAACAAATAATAGAACACAGCACTAAGAGAAATCGCCGTGGTATCTGATCCCGCAAATGCCATGGAAACAGCCATCGTCATAACGAGTTGATCTGTCATGAACTCAGGTCTGTCGTGTTTTGCTTGTATAAATTTCGACAATAAATCTGGTTGTGAATTTTTTGTTTTGACTTCTGCGTTAAAAGTAGGTAATGTCTCATTTCCGTCTGTTTTTGAGTATCTTTCTCGCACACGTTGTACTGCGAATTTGGCAACAGGAAATGTGGCATCTACAAGGCCATGTTTCGCAGCGAGTAGGTAAATAGGATTCTTGAGGAAGAACCGATCGAGAATCGGCATTTGACCGATGGGGGCAACATAGTCGAAGAGCTTTGCTAGGTAAGATATTATACCATCGACATCTCGATTTTCTTCAAGGAAACCATGACGTTTTGAATAGGTCATTTCACCAATGACATCAAAAGCATAAAACTGTAGCCATTTTGCAAAATCACAAGAAGATTGGCTACTTGGTGAAGTAAAAAGATCGGCAGTACGAGACAAGAAGATTTCAGTCGTACGAGTGACGAGTGGCTCGTATTGTACAAGAGATGACATGCTAAATGCAGCATTGACTGAACGTCTGAGTTGTGCATGAAATGGTTCGGATGTAGTGCTAAAAAGTGATGGGAGTGCATGGCCATTGGATACAGATTGCTGAACAGGGTAGAATGCGGACTGCAATGTGTTAGTGTACGATCTGACCTAGTGAATCGATACTTCTCAATACCTTTACAAAGCCTTTGTTCAATCCATAAATAGTTTTCAAAGCTTTTGGGTCTGCAAAGGAGAGGGTATTGGGCCCAAGACGGACGATATCTCCATGCTTAGCATGTAGCTTTTGATGTGTGACTTCAGGACGACGCTTATACACATCATAGAACCTCCACCAATCTGTGAAGGAAGCAAGAGTCGGACCTGGATATTTGTTCAGGCCACGATTGAACCGGTTCGTAGCAAGATAGATGGCAATTGTAACAATCAACAATGAAGGCCAATGCCGAATGGTCAAATTCAAAAGCGTATCGGCGATCATTTTGTTCGTGGTGTGATATGTAGGCAGAGAACAGTAAGGTGAGATTTAATGATAGGTTTCGATTTACAACCGAGCATAAATAATGACAGGAGAGGCCTTTGATAGTAATTTACCAAGTGCGGAGTAGAAAGCCAATATTGTGGAGCACATCAATGTTGAAAAAGATTCGGGTCCAACGACGAAGGTGCAAGACGTGGATTGTGTATAGAGGTAGCACTGCTGTAGGAGAGTCCACTATATGCGGTGTAGAGTATGGTGTTAGGACGATATGGAAGGGAGATAGAGAAGCAAACCGTGGATTTTACACTACCCGTTGCTTGAGGGAGGGAGCATTATATGAGGTATGATGATAAGCGACGGTGAACAAGCACATGCCACAATATCATGCCGTAATTCGATTGGGTTACCATTCTCATACTTCTAGGCAATTACAGAAACGTCAAAGTCTTGACGTTGCGAATGAAGGCATGGCTGAAATCGGACTAGTGAACGTGAGAGGCGTCAGTAGAGACGTGAACCTCAGATGCAATTGCCGAGTATTTTTTCCGTTCAATCTGGAGACAAATGATAAAAGATCAAATGTCATTCATGGTTTTGGTGGTTTTGGTGGTTTTGGTGGTTGGAAATTGCTTGAAATCATCATGTTGAGTGACTTTATGCTCGGATCATTCCTCAACGGCCGCTGTTAGCTTTGTCATTTGAGTAAGACTCAACGCTATCGGCAAATAGCAACGGGAATGGTCTTCACTAAAGCAAAAAGAACGGGATGAGTATATCCTTCATTGGTGCACCGAGTGCCATGAATGCAAAGCCAAACGATCGTATGCGCCGCAGTGAAGACCTCCTCGTTCGTACACGTGTATGTGCGGCATAAGCAGAGCGCCTCCATCGTAAAGTAACATATTCGATCGTAAAGCACCCGCGAATCCTCCCAAAGATTGAGCTCGATGCGAGTATGAGCTGCCGAAATTGCACCGTATGTAAACGGGTAATCGATTCCGAGCATGGGTCAGGTTTTATGCGTCCATGGTGTGACGGGTTGTGGGTGAAGTAGAGGACGAAGTTGTGTGGGGAAGATTGGAAAAATAATGTATCACGGGACATTTTTCTACACAAAAGCACAGTATCGGTAGTTGGAAGAAACACACTTGCCGAAATGTCCACCGCAATTAGCAGGCAGTGTGACTATGCGATTTTAGCTTTGGCCATTGAAATCACTTTCTCTTGTTTCGGCTTCGTTTTCAGTACATCGTATTGCTGGAAATCTCTCAAAGCATAATGATTGCAAATCGAGTGACAGATCATACACGGCAGTTAAGAATTGTCGAGTTTGTGTACGTAATCAATGCATTTCGCGATATCTACGGTCGACATCATACCGAAGGAGCTAGAGAGCACGGAGACAGCAAGTTGACAACAGCAAGTGTGATAGAAGAGAAGTCGACAGAAGAAACACAATCATCTGTGAGGGGATAATCGATTATTTCAGACGCAGATTTCACGACTGGAAATCCTCAAAGGCGCCCAGATATTGGCATATCATGGCAAAGTAATCATAAATAGGTAGTACACACTAACTTTCGTGTGTAGTATTTTCTCTTGAGCAATCGTCCAAATTCTAATCGGAAATTAACACTTCTTGTTTACTTTGGCATTAGAAGCCATGCAAGAAATGACAGCGTACTTGAGATGCTTGCCGGCGAATAACATGCGGTGTCTTTCACAGAAACGGGCACTTGCCTGAGATATTAAACTTCGAACAAGCGGTTGAATGGCCAAAGTTGTTGGGTAGAACGCCGTTCGATGATTAGAGTTCAATGACCACTGGGATATATGAACACTGTCAATCCCGCAACAAAATGATATCCGGAGAGGAGAAATATCTCGGACTCCATGTATGTTCCGATTCCTCTCCTTATTTGTATGTATCCCCAATGCCACATCATTGTGTAGAATTAAACTTTGTATATCAAGCCTTCTGTAGTTCGGGACGGCCTGAGACACTGGGTATCCCTGGTATTCGAATTAAAGGCTGTGTGAAATATAGTTTGAACTTTCATTTCTTAATTTATTAAGTCGCTAGAGAAAGATCGAGCATTGAAGTGTTTTACAATTGATAGAAATAAGAGGTAGCTGTAGCCTGCAGTGGTGGAATATGTGGAAGTAGCAATGTCATGTTGGTCCGGATTCCAGATATGTATAATACACACTCCCTATTCTATATAAGAGAGAACTGGTTCCATTCTATAAAGGGGTATTGCGAATTATTACATGGGAGATGATGGCATCGCTAAGTATTGTGGGTGTTTCTTTCTTAGTCATCAGTTCGGTGCTAGTAACTGCAGATTCAGTTGGAATTGGAATTGAAATTGTCAACATTTCATACAAATATCGACTCACAACTTATTAGAATATGGTAGAATACGATAGAAACTCAAGGAACACTCGTATTATAAACCTAGACGTTGGACACTGCTATTCTGGTACGTTCATACGTGGTGCCGCGTGCGAGATAAGTTTAAAATCTTACATTAATTATCAATGAACTGCTTTATAGGTATTAACTACACGAAGGGTCAACTCTGTCCACCCGAAAGAATTGTGCGGCGTCAATTATCTACCATGTGTCTATGGATAAAAATATCCATTCACATTCAGCTGGTATCACCGTAATATTTTGATATGTTCACAGCCTCTGACAAGCGTTGGCATTGGGGTTCGATCCGAAAGTTCAGCCCTTTTAACACTACATCATACATGCAAGTGAAAATGAATTCTACGACTTATGTGCCTTAGTAAAACGTTTACTTGCTCTTCTTTTCCATGACAATCACTCTTACTGTTCGTTCTTGATTTTGTTTACTGATGGCTTCAACTTCATTCGAGAGCTACCTCCATTTCCAAAAGAGCACCAGCTGTGCAACGTTTTGGAGCTCGACCAAAATAACAAAATGAAGCTTGATCTCCAGGTGATCCATGGATAAAACTCAGCAACGAGAAAGCGTTAAGAGGGTTTCTCCAGGGCGAATTATGGGCATCGGAACTTAAGGAAAGAGCAAAAAGCTTATGGCTTGTGTCAAGCCCTTCCAAGCCAAGAGGCAAAATTTGCTCTTTGCGTCGTCAACCTGTGAAGGGATTTGAAATACATATTTCTGAGCATGCACGACTACACCTCGTTTAGTGGCACGATCGACTCCTTATTAAATCATTGCCAAGTTATTTGCTATCGTACGAATTCTTACAGACGTCTTTCACTGATGCTCCGGATGATCTCTGGAAGGCTGCGCTAGGGGTTTTTGAGAACATATTGGTCGCTCATCCAGCACAAGTCGTATTTCCTCATAGCCCAAGATGATCGACGTCGATTGATTTCAGATGATATCAATTGTAACGACTTCTGTCAATTCATGTCGTTCTTTGATGACGTACAAGATTCGAAAGTCTCGCCACGCTATCACTACGGCGAATTGAAACTGTCGCGTCTCAATCTTTACACACCAGTTTTATTTCGCAGGTTCAGTACGAGCAGATGGGAGGCCATTATAGTGATTTTTTAATAGACTTTACGGCCCAATCTTGTTCATTTTCGCATTTCTTTCCATTAGCTTGAATGCCTTGCAAGTCGCAATAGCCTCAGATCAGATGACATGAGTTCAAACGAAATACCTATGGTCATGGTTCTGGGTGTTCAGTCTCACAGCCTTGATACCGTCCTCGATCAAGAGTCTCGGTTTGATTTTTGCGTGGTGCTGGATGTTTGCTGAAGAATAGAGATGTCGGTTCCGCGAAAGAGTAAAATTGACACCTGAGATGGCTTCGTGAATTCTCTGAAAGGATAGACAGGGCCGCGTGTTGACCTTTGTGAGAACACGCTTTACTTTATGCTTGAGTTGTGTTTGGAAACTTTCCATATGTGCGCAAAATCGACGAAGGATTATTCTGAGAGGAACTGTGTCGTGGTCTGGTTTACCACTTTTAAATAGAAAATTGACAGTTGGACCTCGGAATCAAAGCAGACTGAGTAGAACAATGCTTTGCATTTTTTTGAATCACTTAAACTCAATTAAAGTCTATATATAGACGACATATTCAGACATTATGGTTGGTACAAAGACGTCCATCTTGAAATACAACCTATTGGACTGATCTAAATCTAGTGGCTATATCACAGAGTTTTTATTGATAAAATCAAGCACTCTTATTATCGACTAGTTGTGCCTCCTGATCAAAGAGTAACTTCTTAGCACAGGTCTCGCCCAATTTTCTAATCAATGGGCGGATAATATTTCCGCATGTTTGCAAAATTCATTTGATTTACAAACGTTGTATTAACCATCTTCCAGGGATACAACACCTTCATAGATGTAGATCCTCGTCTCGACGAAACAAACGAGTTGAAAGATAGCGCAGATATATCTACGGGTGTATCCTCATCTATTTTCCTGTTTGAAAACATCAATACGCTCAATTCATTTACCACCATGATAGCATTTTCACCCCACCAATGATTTTCAGACGAGAATATAAATGATTCAACTAATCAAATGGGTATCTATATTCTAATTTTGTTTTAGCGAGAGGTATCATACTTCGGCTTTGGAATAACATTCTAATCGGAATTACGACTTTATTGAGAGAGATTGCAGATTTACCAGATGGCCTGTAGTGGTTTTTGTTTCTGGGAAGAGCAAATATATGTCCTTCTTTTGATCCCAAACTGGTGATATATTTTCAATTTGGTGTGCCGAATTCTTTTTTACCGGAATGATGAGTTACATTTTTATCTACGGGGTTTATTTTTGAGGAGTAGGGAGGGAGTTGGGTCGTTTGATGCTTTTAACATGATTTGCGGGGTGATAGCAGGATTGCCAGCTCTATTACTATTTCATACTTTACTATCTCGGTCAATAGCCTATTTTGTTTTTTTATTCGCAAATGCATTTCATTCTCTATTTCATCTGATAACCTCGTTTTTCGCTACAGTATCCCAATCCTTTATATGCTATCAAATCGACATTCGCACAAGAGTGAAACACAAAATCCTCTTCACCCATGATGAAGATACATCGAGTGCTACTGATCTTTTCATCCCTTGTAACCAAGATTGTTGCCCAATTGAAAACATCATCCGGAACTTTATGTTTTTCGGTGCTTATCTCGTCTCTGAAAATACTTAAACATTGAACTAAGCTGTGGATAATATTGAGGTGAATCTCATGGACCAATTCCATTTTGCTCGGAATTATACTAAGTGATCCTTGACAACATTTCGATTCCATGCGCGAGCTGGCCTCGAGTTTCGCCTCATTGATCAAGCAGAGTAGTCTGATGATGTGGAAGTATACTCTTAGTATCTCTTCGTCGGACTTCAGCTATGCTCTTGGATCCAGTGATCCAAAAGGCGTGATAGGGTCATATTTTGATGTGCATTCGTTTCGTGTACCATAGACTTCGCCTTGGTAACTACCCGTTCCTCTGGACCGGTGGATGCATGATCCCACGAGGTGTGCTATGGTATGGATGATAGTGCAATTTTTCCTTTGGCCAATCGCACTGAATGAAAAAAATTATAGTCTGCGGCCACTGCTTTTCGAGGAAGCCTGGTACTGGTGGCCGAGCTCGTCGATCACTCTAAAGATGAATCTCTTCATTCAAGCGTTGCGAATAGCCATATATTGTGGATTTAAGGACTCTCAATACGTATAATATGAAAGAGCACAGGATGCCTGAAAGGGCCCACAATAATATCCAAACTTCATGATTTCATCAACGGGAGTGGCTTCGGACTAGATGATTGTAACTGTCGCAACCCAATTTCTAGAGGTTTAGCGACAAATCTTGACTCGCCTTGCACGAAATCATACGCCACTAGTGCTCGGCGATACCACCTCGCTACGATCTCCGGGTCATCGAATGTATCAACTGCGTGTGTTGCTATGCTTCCGTGATATAATGAACAGATCACTTTGTCGAGTGTCAGAAGTGTTGTATTGGTCACGCAGTCTACGACACCTGCAATTGGATCCGAATATTCAACTGTAGTTCTAGTCGTATTGCATGGATTGGGAAAAATGTGAGGCTCTACTTCGCGACTTAGCCATGCTTTCATCTCAGAACAAATTTCAAGAATATTATCCATGATAACAGGATGAGATCCTGCCAAAAATCCACCGGAATTCTGAAAAGACGACGAAGCTGCCATAAGAACGCTAGGTATTTCAAATAGCTGATGACAAAGCTGGGTCCTTAATTCCAGAGATTTGAGCTCTTTCAAGGTGATCGCATTGCTAGGCCATTTAGATGTAGTTGCGAGGAGTGCCCGCCATTCTGGTTGGCGGAGATAGCAGTGTTCATTGAATTTGGCAGATTGGATGACCTGTGTATAAAATCTATTGTCAACGATGCCCTCCTCTTTTTGATCGGGTCAGTACGAAGGCATACAATGTAACTCAGCTGAGATTCTAGCATTTCGAGATCAAATGGATCTTTGTATCGACCAACCCCCCGTGCTTGAATGAGCTGAGAGGTTCCACGAGCGAGATCAATCCATTTGTGTTTATCAACATTCACAAGAAGCTGTTTGCGCATTAGTCACTCATAACAAATATACATGTGCAATATTAATACTCACTTCGCACATCTGCAATAAAAGAGAAGCACACAGTGTTTCCGGTTGAAAACGGAGACGTTCTTCGACTAAACACTTTTGTAATGAAGATAAGGCTCGAATATAATTTCTGTAGATGGCTTTCGATTTGGTATATTCATCCGAAGACGTGTCGCAATACAGACTGCAAACGCAAGTTATGGCGTCATCGAGAGCGATGTTGTGACCCAAACGATCAGGTATATATTGGAAAAATGATCCAATCAGCCAAAGAGGTACTAGATTCCCTTTCACTTTGCATCCCAAGCAGTACATCAATTTAGTAGCCAGGGGATTGTTCCCGTGAAATCGAGGAATTTCTAGAGGGACTCCAGCTACTTCAAGCTTCTCCGAAAGAATCCAATTCGAATCAGATTCTATGGAACTAAGAATGGTCGTCTCCGGTGCCATAGCATCTGGGCTTATAGTACTGCATTCGAAGATGTATTTCCTCCTAGAATACAATCGTTTTAATCTAGGCGCTTCGTTCACGAATTTCCAACGGGGTGGGTATCCCGGGCAGTCCCAACCACTACGAATGCATTCTGCGCAAGATGGACGCTGCTCTCCACACTTTGTTTCTCACGTGTTAGTTCAATTATAACATAGAGTAACACAATTCGAGTTGGAATACGTATCAACCTTCTTCTTCCTTATCCGACAGTTATCACACCTGTTACTTGTTGGTACACCGACCATGGTCGTTTGCCGCGTCTTTGTCGAAATGGTTTCGATACCACTTTGTTTTCGCAATTAGCCAAAGATTGATTCAAGAGTGCATCAATTCTCAAGTTCTGCGAACATCAAACTTCGTGGAGGGAGTCGGCATGAATCCACGGAGAGTCCGATATTAGTGGCTTCATATTGTGGCGCAACACACCTTAAATTGATTAGCGTAGGTTCAGCCTCAATTTCTCACAGCAGTCGTATATTGCGCGACAGCAAATCAGAAGTCTTCTCAGTGCTTGGGGGGTTTCATCGCAAGGTAAACACCTACCCGTCGCTAAAAAGTCCAATTCGCAAGATGAAGCCTCTTCAGAAGTACTAATATGTTGACCTTTGACAGACGGGTTCAAAAATGCATTTTGCGTGTTCGCTGCCCCTTCCATTTCGTGATGGAATCTCGAAGTGGAACTACATGGCTGTCGGTGGAGAATGTATTGACATATAAGGAGTTGAATGTGCCTCTCACGGGTATCTTGCAAATATTCATCATCATCATCATCATCATCATCATCATAATCTTCATCATCAGATCTCCACTGACTTCTTTCAAAACGCTTAACTGATTTCCACAAAGTTTCGTCAATCAGCACAGAAAGTAAGAATTTATCATGCCAGGCCCCAAAATTGCCATAGCCGGTGCCGGACCTGGCGGTCTAACTTTGGCTCGTCTACTTCAACACAACGGAATCAAGTGCACAATCTTCGAGCTAGACGCCAACCGAGATGCTCGTTCACAAGGTGGCATAATCGACCTCCACGCTGATATGGGCCAACGCGCTCTTCGCGAAGCTGGTCTCATGGAAGATTTTCAGAAACACTCTTTGCCAGATGCGGACTCCATGAAGCTGGTAAAGGCTGATGGTACTATTGCTTGGGATGAAAACAATAGTGACGACGAGAGTGATTCTATCCGTCAAGCTAGAGATCGCCCAGAGATTGATCGTGCCAGACTTCGTGACATTCTTCTGGACTCCGTTGAGCCAGACTCCATTCGTTGGAACAGTAAGATTGTTAGCGTCAAGCCAAGCGAGAGCAATCCCGTCCAATTTGATCTTCACTTTGCAGACCGCGTTGAAGAAGGATTTCATCTTGTTATTGGAGCTGATGGTGCCTGGTCAAAAGTTCGACCTCTTGTCTCGGCGCAGTTTCCCGAGTACTCCGGGATTAGCATGGTCGAAATGACCGCTCGCAACGTTTCAGGGAACAAGCAATGGCTTTCTGATTATGTCGGCAAAGGTAGCTTCTTCATGTTTGATGAAGGTCGCGGTATAATCTGTCAACGGAATGGCTATGATGGTATTCGAGTCTACGCCGGGGTACGCAAGCCCGAGAATTGGATCAAGGATTGCGGTATCGACTGGGGAAATCCCATGGAGGCCCGCAAACAACTCACGGAACAGTACTTTGGAGATGTACATGATGACTTGAAAAGACTTCTTTCCGAGGCAACTGATAGCCTTATCGTTCGATCATTGTATATGCTTCCAGTTGGTTTCAACTGGCCAAGTCGTTCAGGTGTCATACTTATCGGAGATGCAGCTCATTTGATGACACCATTTGCGGGTGTTGGGGTCAACGTTGCTTTGAATGATGCCATGCTGCTTACGCATGCTCTTATAAGGCAGAAAGATAATTTCGAGGTTGATCTGGAAGGTAGTTTGAAGCAGGCTATTGAGGAATATGAGGAGCAAATGTTTGAAATTGCAAAAAAGAATATGGAGAGGACGTATCAAGGCTTGATACTCCATTTCAATGCGCGCGGCATTAACCATAGGGTGGAGCATCTACAGAAGATGGCGAAGCGTATCGAAGAAGCTAAGAAGAATGGAGGTATAATTTGACATTGCTGCTTCACGATTGAGATCGAGCTAGGAGTTGGAAATGTATAGATTCTGAATGCGGGTCTATTATAGATTCATTGTTTGAATTTGATTTAGACGTACGAATAGAATGAAATTTTGAATGTAAGAATTTTGCTAAAAATTCAAACCGAATAATGGTGTGGTGCAATGAAAATGGCCGAAGTAAATGTTGAGCCTCGTGTAGACTTATCAGCTAAAGTACTGCATTGGATGATTGACTATATAATGGTCCACCATAATATAGTGGTACTCCTGAATCCGAGCTGGATTTTAAGCTGAATATTAGAGATAACTGTCAAGCTTAGGGTGCGTTCGGATCACTTTATTTCAATTATTAAGCAACATTTATTTGATAAATAATATAAAATAATGTATTTATCGAATATGATATATAATGAAATATTTATTTCGGATTTAAGAATTTGAAAAATTATTTGAAATTATTTAATTTCATTTATTTATTAAATAATAGTATTTATTGAATGTAATATATAGTGAAATAAATTATTAAGAATTATTTAAATCTAAATAATTATTTTGTAAATATTTTGAGCTTTTTTTATATAGTAATTGTAAAGCTTGATTTTCAAGCTTTATAATTAATATTTAAAAGAAAAATAATATTTCAAAACTTTGTTAATATTCCCGATTATTTCTATTTACATTACTTTTATAAAAATCCTACTACCTAATTTTTCTTTTTATTTCTTTATTATTATTATATTTGTTTTTATTATTATATCTTATTATTACTATTATATCTGTTGGTATTATCATGAGGATGGTGAAGTCAATATAGTATTATGATTCATACTATTATTATATTACTTGAGGTTTTAAAAGTTAGGGCTACGAAATGTATTGCTATAATATTGAAAAACACTAATATTAATGTTAGTGTAATCATATAATCTTTATCCCAACACTAACAATTCTTTAAAGTTACTGGATCGTATTCTTCTAATTAATACCTCTTTTACCTATATAACCACCTATCCTTTTAGTCTTTTTCAATTCATTTTATAATCTTAATCTTTATAATATTATTATTAATTAGGTTTTTTAAAGCTTAATACAGCTTGAATTTAGTTATTACATTTACAAGGTTAGAATCTTTATTATTCTATTTGATTTTCATAATCTTTTATTTCTTACATATCTCTTGGATTGTTATTATATCAATTATTAATTTCTTTTTGTTAATAGTTTCGAGTTTCGTAAAACAATTATAAAATGATTTAGAGTTGATATATATAACTAATAGGATCTTATAGTTCGGAAAGATTTTATTGATTATATCTTTAATTATTATATTAATATCAAAACCTAAAATTATAATGTAGAGTTTTAATATTAGTATATTTTTAATAACTTTCTTATATTCAATGAATAATTAATAAATAATATTAACTTTATTATACTTATTCATTAAAACGATAATATATTTAATCTAGGAGGATAAATCTTTATTATTAATAAAGAATACATTAATAAATACAATTAGTTTTAAAGAATTTATATCAAATGGAACAAATTGTAGGTCTTTTTTTAAATTATTGATCTATTATTGAATATATTTATTAAAAAAATTAATATCTTCTATTTTAAGATTAATAATTTATATAATATAAAATAGATCAAAAGTTACCTTTAATTAATATATTATATTATAGATAACTATATTAAAACAGTACTTTTTCCTTGATTCTTTTATATTTATACTACTAATCAAGATTTTAGGAATATCTTATTAATTCCCTTATTTTTTATTTTGTTAATAAACTATAAGTTAAATATTCTTATTTTTTCAAATATATTTATAATCTTTACAAACTAAAAAATATTATTTTTTATTAAATTATCAATCTTCTTTTGTTTTAATTCAATAAAAATCGTTGATATTAAATTATTAATAAATATTATAAAACAGTTTGTATACTTAATATTATTTGAGAAATAAAGTACTAAATTTAATACTTGTTCTTTAGATTTAATATAATTAATATTTTTGTTTATAAAGAAGATTATTAATATAGAAATCATGATTTAAAAAGTTGATAATTATAGGAACTAAGGGTTTTTGAATAAATTCAAAAGGGTTTTCTTTTTATTTCTGTTTCATATAATAATTAATAAAGTGATTGATTTAATTTTGTTAACTTTTAATAAAGTTGTTCTTCTTTTCTTTTATAATATGTTTTATATTATTTGTATTAATTATACCTCTTATATAATCTCAATAAATTGATTAGGTTGTATTAATTTTATTATTTGTGTTGGTTTAATGGGTTCTTTATAAAATTGATTCTAAGGTTGGTTTTTTTATATATATATAATTTAACTTAAATAATATAAAACTCCATTAGGCTATTCATTAGTTATATAATATATATCCCATCTTTTATTTCTAATAAGTAGTACGGATCTGTTCAACTTTTATATTCTTTTTATATTCAAATCTTTAAGTTAATAGACAAATTATATAATATTATTATAAATGATTTGTTATATTAATTCAATATATTTGATATTTGTCTTGTTATTTATAACTTGTTGATTTCATTCATTATTTTTTTAATTATAATCTATTATTATAAGATTATAAATATTAATAGATCAAGGTCGATTATTCATAAATATACTTTAAATATTAAGAGTATTAGAATTAATTTATTTAATTCCATAATATTCTTTATTACCTTAATAATCATTTGTAATATTATCTCTTTTATTATAGAATTCTTTAGTTTATTAATAATAATATTATATACTTATCTAATAACTATATAATAGTGTCACGGAATTCACTGTATAGTGTAACCCTATAGGACTAATCCTAGCACTCCTCCGAATTACTCAATCATTTGTGTGCCCTATATACCTAATTAAGCGATTCCATCGCCTGATTAGGGTATATAAAGCAGGTGTAATCCTTATGATTATACCTCAAGTCAATCTAGTTAATAATCACTCTATATACCTATCTCCAGATCAAGGTGATCATTAGACCTAGCTATTACCTTCGTAATAAATAGTGTTTAACAACTTTAATTAATATACTCTTTATTCTAGTTCATATAGTTACTATATATTATATGAATTCCTTACTAATAAAGTTCTTTTCAGTATTATATATAATATAATCTAAAGGATTAATATAAATATTTATTTAGTATTTTCGAAATATATTGAAAATATACTTTATAATAATGTTATCTAATTATTATATTACTTAGAATTATATACCTTTGTTGATGATATATAGGATAAGATTAATGTTAATATATATTATATTTATTATAATTAAGTGATTAAAATCAATATCATTTTGTAAGTTGAACTTAAATTAACCTAATGATTTTCTATACTTTTGATAATATTAATAGAACTTAATAAATTTATTAATTTTAACTTATATAATATTATTATAATTAGCTTATTAGAATATTTATAAGAGCTTATATATTAACAAATAATTAAAATAATAATATAAACATTGTAATTCTATATCAATAAGATAGTATATATTATTATTAATAATTTATTATATAAATTATTATATATTTATATATTATAAGAATATTACATATTCATTATGATAAATATATAAGAATCGTTCTCCCGTATTACTTATAACAACCATATTAAGAATATTATTATAATATATATCAAATCCGTTTATATCCTTAAAGAATAATAAGAATAATGTTTCTATATTTATAATATGAAATTCAATAATTCTTAATAATAAATTTAATTATATTGAATTAATTGACTTGACTTTATTAATTCCGAATACTACACTTACAACTTCTATTATTTTTATATTTAAAGTAATATTCTTAATTATTATCTTATATATTATATATTATTTATAATTCATTATTGATTATTATATTATAACTATATTGATAATAATTTCTTAAAATTTCCTTATATTATATTTACTAATATATATTATATTTTCAGGTTAAGATTAATATATTAAAATATATATAAAAAATTTATTAAATAGGTCCTTAACAATCTTTTATCTATTTATAAATTCACTCTAAATAATGAAACTTAAATATAATTTTTATATAAATAAATTTTGAAATTCGAATTGTACAAAATAAACTATAACTTTATCATCTATATTAAAATTAAAATCTTTAATAAATCCTTTATATCCAACAAGAAATTATTCAAAGTTTTTATTAAAATTATTGCTTTTGAATTATTTCTTATATTTATATTGAACATCCTTACATTTCTCTTTATTATATTAAATTAATTAATAATCTTCTTTCTTATAAATAAAGTATTTCTTCTTTATATATAATTTAAATAAATATCAATTATCTTATTCGAAACCTTTATTCTAACTATATTTATAATTGATATAAAATATTATAGTTTTATTAGAATAAGTTTATTTTTATATTATAATAGTTGAATATAACTTTTTAAAAAAACTTAAAATATCTTTAACAAAACGAAACCAAATTAGAGAGTATATTTATATCAAATTATATATAATAATAATCTTTTAATAAAGTAATTCTTCTATTCTTATTATAGAGTTAAATTCTTTATATATATATAATAAAGTTTTATAATCATGAATTATAAATATTGAAATAATTTCTTTCCTTTATTATCTAATTCTGTTATTACATTTTTGAATATAATGATTTCCTATTATTATATAAGATTATATTTATATTTTAAATCTTTAAATATAGATATTATTAAATAATAAATCCTAATTATTATATTAAATAAATTATCTAAGTTTATATAATAAAAGTTGAGTATAATATCAATAAGTATAATAGGAAATACTTTTTTTAATAATATTATAGATATATTAATATGTTTATAATTGTTAAGAAAGATTGAGAATTTGTAAGCAAAATTATCATTTTGATTATTATATTTGTTAGCTTTATTGTAAAGTTTTATAAGGTTATTTAAAAGCTGATTAATATTTATAAGTCTTTAAAGAGATAAAATGTTTTGAATGATATTAATACCTTCTAAATTGTTTTCTTTTTTGTTTCTGTAATGTCGGTTTTAATTTGAAGAAAAAAAATTATTGTTTCTTTTTTCTTTATTTATATCATTATTATTATTAGGTAAATTATTGATTAGTTATTTAGTTCATTATTATAGAATTATATTATTATTGAATTAATAAAATGTTTATATCTTTGTTGAAGTCAGTTTCAATTATTTTTAATTAAGATTTTGGAGATTAAATTGAGGATATAATTATAATAATATTAGAATAACTGTTACGGGAGCTGCCTCTAGGGTCACGTGGAAGTGGCTAGAGATCTCTCGAGGTGGTTTAGACTAGACTTCAAGTAGGAATTCAATAAGGTTGTAACTGGTTGCAATTCTCGTAACTATAGTAATGAAACTAATGATTGTTCTTGAGCACGAAGCTCTACATTGTAATGAAACCCATTCTTTTATATAGACCTTCGTTCTTTGTTGTCCCATTGATCCCATCGTG
The DNA here is from genome assembly GCF_014898465.1 of Botrytis porri. Classification (NCBI taxonomy): domain Eukaryota; kingdom Fungi; phylum Ascomycota; class Leotiomycetes; order Helotiales; family Sclerotiniaceae; genus Botrytis; species Botrytis porri. Next base: position 263,280 of record NW_024066092.1, read on the forward strand.
TCCCACCAGGTGGGAGCAGTGGGATCCAGTGGGAATCTCTAATCCCGTGACTTTCTGATCAGGTGACTCGGTATGTTGGATGTCGTCGTAACAATTGATTATGTGTTCCGACAATAACTCTTTTGCTTTTCGTACTACTATAATATATAATATTCCTAATTAATTTGAATATGTTCTCATTCAATATACTCTTATTTATTAATATAATAATAAAATCTATTTGATTATTTAAATCTTTATTGTTTACGAAAAACCTATTAATAAAAATAAATAGTTTTATATAATTTTGTATAAAAGAAATAAATGAAAATATTTAATTAAGGTTTTCTATTTATCATTTAAGTTTTTTATTAAATATCTTGATATTATTATTTAATAGATTTTAATATTGTATAATAATAAATAGATTATATAATACTTCTAATTAACAAATTGTTATAATATATATATTCCAAGCTTTTTATTTATAATATTGCTCAAAATTAATAACTTTTTAAGTTTCTTTTCTTAATCTTTTTATATAAAGATTAAACAATTCTTATTTTATTATATAATATAATTATTAAAGATTAAAAGTGAGTTGTATATTAGATATTCACTCGGTTTTACTTTAATATTTACATTCTTAAGTTTTAAATCCTTGAAATCCATAAATTCTTAATCTACCAAAATAAGTATATCATTTATTTATATTTCTATAATTTCAAATTATACATTTTTTATATTAATAATAAGTAAATAAGAATTGTATAAAGATATCATTATATTAAGTTTTTTTTAATAATATTTCTAATATATTGTTCACCAATAAATCCCTATTTCCACAATATTATATAATAGTTTTTTAACTAATATAATCATATCATCTCATCTAAATACTTATCCTAAAGTTTTTTTAAAAGTTTTACTAATACGATTTGGTTCAATAATATTATTAATCTGATAACGTGGTTTATCATCGAGTGGCCCATATCATCGAGTGGCCTACTTTCACCTCAATTTACACTTTCAAACTCATATTATTCAACAATAATTGAATCAATTGATTGAAACTATTAAGAATCTAATAATTTAGGATCTATTACATTATTTTGACAGGTTTTTATATTATATTCTATCTTTTTATATTTACTATAACATTAATTAGAAAATACTTTTCTATTAGAATTCCCCCCTTTTAATGCTTATCATATTGAATCTGAATATTAACCTTTTATTGAAATAATATATTAAAAGCCTTTTGTTCAATGAGCACTTCTTCTTAATGTAATTGAGTTTTTTTTGCGTGTTGATACTTGCTTAATACTTTATTTACTATTTAAAGTATATGATTCTCTATACTTAAAAGTATATTCTTATAAGCTAATCTCTCTGTATTCTTAGCTAAAGCTAATATAATTTTGAATATAAATATAGGAGAGCTTGATTAATAACAAGTTATTCGAGATTTAATTAATATTAATTGAGAAAGAACTTCTATTGAATTATAAAGGGTTTGAGAGATCTATTAATCTAAATTGAAAAAGGGGGGGATAGATATACGAATTTGAATATCTAATTTCGAAAATACAGTTTCAAAATTAAATAGAATTAAACCTATTCCTTAGAATTCTGATTTCATATTTTGAAAAGTAATTGATTCCTTATATATAGCTTTAAAAGCTATAAAGAATTCAACCTTCGAAATATAATTAATATATGCCTTAATAAATCCATTAATTTGATCATTATATAAATGTTTTAGATTGCTAAAACAGCTAATATCAAGTGGTTGAGTTGAATGATTTGAATGTAGTAGTAAATATAAACATATAATATCGTTCTCTTTATAGTATATTTAAAAAGCTATTAATTTGTGACTTTTATACTTATTCAGTATTAACATTTAATATTTACTCTTTCTTCGATTCTTAATATACTTATCGAAATGTTTCAACCATTTTAAACCCATTTCATTATTCGTTTACTTATTAGATGTAGGTTTAATAGCTTATTTCGCAGAAAGATTTATTTCAATATATTAATTGAAGAGATAAACTTGTTCTTAAATTATTAAAAATGAGGGAATAGTTTCACCCTCTTTATTTCCATATATTATTACTATAGCTCATTCTCAATTATCTAGCTATACTATCTTACTTCTAATATTTCGTTCAATACTAGTTATTATCATTACTATACATATAATCCTCATTATAAAGCCTGTTTTGTTGAAATTATAGAAATCTTTATTCAAAATACTATATTTCGCTTACATATTTGTAACTAATCGAAACCACTCTTTAAAAAGCTTAGAATCCTTATAAAAAGCTTTTTGAAAATTATAAACATAATTAAAACATATCTTTAATTTGATTTAATACTTTACAAATCGATACACTTAAAGCTTCCTAATATATTTCGTACCCCTCAATTCAAGAATATTATTCACTATATCTTCTATATTCTTTAATTTAAATGAAAATCCTTTTAAATTTATATCAAGTATATATTGAACAATCACTTTTTCTTCTAATTCTATAATTTTATAACAATTCGCTCGAGTTTTTATATAAAAAGATAAACCTTTCATTCTATATCGAAAAGTTATATAAAAAATATTATAAAGTATAATAACCTTTTGAATACTTAATTTTTTATCTTTATAAATAGCTTTAATAATAAGGAATATACAAGCTTCTTGATTATTCGAATTCATTATAGATTATTAATAAAACATATATTGAAAGAGATAGGTATAAATTAAAATGAAAGTGGGCCACTCAATAATATAAGCTACTCGATGATAAACCACGTTATAGAAAAGTATATATAAGAAATTGTTTATTAAAAAGTTCAACTATATATATTCTATTAATAAATTTCATTTCAATAAAATATGTTTTATATTCTATTAATTAATTATTTAATAAATTATTTTATTGATATTTAATAATGTTTTATTTATTTACAATTTTATTGAATTCAATTTCTATATTATTTGGATTATCCTTATATATAAAAAGGAATTAGTGGAATTAATCTTTATCTATATTATATTTCATTATAAATTGATTATATTAAGGTTTTTATTTTTATATAAAATGATTTGTAAATTAATAATCTGATTTCTTATATATATAATATTTTAATAATAATATATAAGGATTGTTTTGAAATTATATAAACTATAAATGAAAAAAACTATTTTAAAAAGAAAAAGAAAATTTCCCTTTATTTCAGGTTTTTTTAAAATCAGCCTTACCTTTAATATAATCTTTAATCTTTATATATACAATTAATTCAATATATTTTTATATCAAATAGATTATTAATAGTAAAAATCAATATAAAGACCTTTATATATCAGAATTAATTATAATAATATAGAATTATACTTAAAAACATTACGATAAGTATTTATAATCTAATCTTAAAGTATTAATTCTAATCAATATAAATTAATTAAATTATACTATAGATTCTGAAAATTTTCAAATAGAATTTCCAATTATTAAGGAAATATCTTTTTGAGATTGTTTTATATAATTTATAAAAATATTATATTATATTATTTAATAAGGTATTTTTATTATCTTTTTTTAGTTTCGAAATATACTTATATTAATATTAATATATTCTCAAAATTAAGATCTCTATTAGTAATCTTATTAAAATAGAATATTAAAGTATTGTTTTTAAATATTGTTAAAAAAGCATTGTTATATTAATCTGATCCGATATTAATATTCCTATAGAATTTATAAAACATTTGAAGCTTTTAATCAAGAAAATTATATTCTTTATCATTATATTTGTAATCTTTATTGATGTATATTTTCATTAAATTTGAAAGGAGATTATATATATATCTTATATATAATATATATGGTGTATCTTCTCTTGATATTATATAATCTAATATTATATGAAGTTCGAAATAAGATTGATTTTAATCTTATGAATATAATGTAAATATTTAGTTGAATAAATTTAAGATAGATGTTGATATATATATTGATTTTTTTAGTTCAATTATTTCATATATATTTAAGTAGTTCGATCTTAGATTTTTTACTTCTTTTTTAATCTCTTTTGTATATTCATTTAATACTTTTTTCGAAATAAATTCAATAAAAACTTTAATATAATTTAAATTACTTTTTAATTGTTGAACTTAGAAATTGTAAATAAGAAGTTGAATTTATAGAAGTTTAAATATTTTATAATGTGTAGCTTTAAAAATAGTTTTAATTCAATCTTTATATTACTTTTGAAATTTGTTTTATAATTATTATCTTTTATATTATTTGAATTGTAAATTAATAATCCATATAATGATATCGATATTTATTTGAGATTCTATGAGATTTGAATTGTTTGGGTTTAATTGTTTTCTTTAAAATGTAGGGTCTATTTTGTATGGAAGTGTTTTAGGGATTGGAAAAACTATATTAAATAGTAATATTCGATATTGTATTATATCGAATGTATTTCGTATAGTATATACAAGAGTATAATGGACATAAATAGAATCAATATAAATCAAACTATTCTAAAGAAATTATAATTATAATTAGGGATTTCTTTTTAATATATAATTTAAAAAGATTGTATAAAGAATGTAATATTTTAATCTTTCCATATAAATCGTATATAAACTTAATCTAATATAATTTTGTTTGTTTTTTTAAAAGATATCTTTTCTTATTAGATTTGATTTTATTATTCTATAATTGAGTTTAATTAATTATTGATTAGTATTAAGAAGATTTAATAACATGGTTTAATACCGAGTGCATCATATCATCAAATACACTACTTTTACCTCAATTTATACTTTTCAACTTTAACACACAATTTATTAATCATTTATTATACAATCAAACAGAAAAGAAGCTCAAATACTTTTAGCTATTAAAGCTATTCAAAAAGATAAGAAACTTAGTATTCGAAAGGTTACCAAATTATATAATATAACATATATAACACTTCTCTACAAAATGAATAATTTACCCCTTTGTATAGAAATTTGAATAAATAATTATAAAATGATTAATTTAAAAGAGAAAGTATTTATTCAGTATATAATTGATATGAATAATAAAGGATTCTCATCTAAATTAAATAATATAAAAGATATAATAAATTATATTCTTTAATTACAAAGAATAAAGAAGATTAAAAAGCTCTAGGTTTATCGATTCATAAAGCATTATATAAGATTAAAAACATGTTTTAATCATGTTTATAACTTTTAAAGAGCTCTTTATAAAGATTCTAAGCTTATTGAAAACTAATTTCGTATAATTTCGAATATACAGACGAAATATGGTATTCTCGATTGCGATTTCTACAACTTCAATGAAATCAGCTTTATGATAAGCATGATATACCCCGAAATGGTTATAACTAATGCTGAACGAAATAGTAGAAGAAAAACAATACAACCAAACAATCAAGAATAGGCGACAGTAATTATATATGATAATAATGAGGGGGATATTATACCTTCATTTTTAATAATTCAAGGATAGATACATCTTTCCAATTAATATACCGAAACCAATTTTCCTGTGAATTGGGCTATTAAACCTATATCTAATGAATAAATGAACAATAAGACAGAATTAAAATGGTTAAAACATTTCAATAAATATACAAGAAATCGAATTAAAAGCAAATATAAAATACTAATACTGGATAAATATGAGAGCCACAAATCAATACTATTCTAGAATTATTGTAAGGAGAATAATATTAAATATATATGTTTATTATTATATTCAAATCATTTAATTCAACCTCTTGATATTAAATGTTTTAATACCTTAAAATGAGAATATAGTATTCAAATTAAGAGGTTTATAAAAGCATATATTTATTATATCTCAAAGATCGAATTCTTTATAGCTTTTAAAACTATATATTAACAATCAATCACGAATTAGAATATGAGAATTAGATTTCAAAAAATAGGATTAATTTCATTTAATTTTGAAGTAATATTTTCTAAATTAGATATTCGAATCCATATATCTACTCCCCTTTCTTTTGATTTAAATCTTTAAATCTTTCAAACACCTTAGAATCCTATAGAAACTCTTTTTCAGTTAACATTAGTTAAATCTCGAATAATTTATTATCAATTAAGCTCTCTTATATTTATATTCGAAACTATATTAGCTCTAGTTAAAGGTATAAAGAGATTAACTCATAAAAATACACTTTTGAATACAAAGATTTATATACTTTGAAAAGCAAATAAAGTATTAAACAAATATCGACACACAAAAAAAACTTAATTATATTAAGGAGGAATATTTATTAGATAAAAGACTCTTGATATATTATCTTAATAAAAAATTAATATTTAAATTCAATATAACAAATATCAAAACAAGGGTAATTTTAATGGGAAAGTATCTTTTAATAAATACTATAATAAGTATGAAAAATCAGGTTATAATTTAAGAACTTGTTAAAATAATATAATAGATCCTAGATTATTAGATTCTTAATAGTTTCAATTAATTAATTCAATTGTTATTGAAAAATATAAATTAGAAAGTACAAATTGAGATAAAAGTGGTGTATTTGATGATATGGTGTACTCGGTGTTAAACTACGTTAAGATGTATATATATAATATATATGATTAAAAGAATTATTTATTTATATCTATTCTTTTTATATGAAGAGGAAATTGCTATATCTATATATATATACTACTCTTACTTATACACTTCATGCATATATAAGGTAAAGTGTGATATGTAATGTCACGTTGTTGGTCACGTGTTTCGACACTTTATAATATACTTAAAAAGCTATTGATTTATAATTTTCATATTTATTTAGCATTAATATTTAATATTTACCCTTTCTTTAATTTTTAGTATATTTATCGAAATATTTTAACTATTTTAAATCTATCTTATTATTCGTTTATTTATTAAATATAGATTTAATAGCTTAGTCCGTAAAAAGATCGGTTTTGGTATATTAATGAAAGAGATAAACCTATCCTTGAATTACTAGAAATGAGGGAATAGTTTTATCCTCTTTATTTCTATATATTATTATTGTAGCCTATTCTCAATTACCTAATTATACTAATTTACTTCTACCGTATCTTTTAATACTAATAACAATTATTATTATATATATAATTCTTATTATAAAGTCTATTTCATCAAAATTATAGAAATCTTTGTTCAAAATGCTGTATTTCACTTATATATTTGTAATTAATTGAAATCATTTTTTAAGAAGCTTAGGATTTTTATAAAAAGCTCTTTGAAAGTTATAAATATAATTAAAATATATTTTTAATTCTTTATATTGTTTCACAAATTAATATACTTAAAACTTTTTAATAGTTTTTCTTTCTTTTGATTTGAGAATATAATTTGTTATATTTTCTATTCTTTTAAATTTAAAAGGAAAACCTTTCAAATTTATATTAATAATATATAAAATAATTATTTATTCTTTTACTTTAATAAGTTTCAGATTTTGTAATTGAAATTCAATTACAGAAATTGTTTCATTTATTCTTTAAATAAATATTATATATATAATATTATATAGTTTAATAATTTTTCGAATCAAAAGTTTTTTGTTTTTTTCAATAGCTTCAATAGTTAAGAGTATTCTTCCTTTTTTATTATTCAATTGTATAATAAATAGTTGATAAATCGCATGTTGAAATTGAAGAATATAAATTAAGATAAAAGTAGTACACATATTAATATAGTGTATACACTAATAAACTACGTTAAGAAATTTTTGGAAAATTCTATTAGCGAATAAAGAAAGTGAATAGTTATATATAGACGAATTTTATATATAAAATGAAGTAGCTCATATAGTAATATAGTCTAAGTCTATATGCTAATGAATTACGTTAAGCTTTTAGTTAAAAAAGATTAGCATTTTTAACTTGGAGTATTTTTCTTATACAAAATAAATAATTTTTTCGAAAATTTTAAGAAATTCAATCTCAACTCTTTCTAAAGGCTGTTATAAAAATATTGAAAAATAAATTATCTTACTTTATTAATATTTTCGGTAATTTTGAATATTTCTATTATATAATTTTTAAATTTATTAACGTAGTTTATTAGTGAGTAGGTTATATCAGTGAATGAATCATTTGAAGATACATCAAAATTAGGCCTTTTTCAATATTCTTATTTTAATAACTAATTATCATTTTGAAAAAAGAAAAGAATTTTTAATAACAATAAAAAATTAACTTTTTATAAATTTAATTTTTTTTATAAATATTTCTATTATATTCTAAAAAAAGTAGGAATTATTATGATTTTCATTACAAAAAAGTTATTTTTATAATAACTATTGTAATAATTTGATTATTTAATAAATAACTAGATTTTTATAATATTTATATAATTAAATTTCAATATTTCCAAATTTCTTGAAATTATATTATTATATAAAGAAAATATACAATTACAAACAAACAAATTTTGTATATAAAATAAAGTGATTCATTTATTAATATAATTTGCTCACTGATGATCTACGTTATATAATATAATAAATAAACTAGAATATAAAAAGTTGAATATTCAAAGGTTTTAGTCAGAAAAGCGTTACTTGTGCGATAAGTAGGTTCCAGGACTCATGTAGGGTTTCAATGCTCAAAAATACGTAGATAATTAAGCAGTTTCAGCTCAAGTAATAAGGTGTTATGATGATAAATTCACAATCGAAATAGCTACCAAGCAGTTGTACCTGAGCAGGTCTCGGATGTGTCTACGATCAAAGTCGTCGCATTCTGGACTTTTATATTCAAACATTTTGGTGGGTCGAATTGCATTAAATCTTACCACACTGGGGTCACGGTCTCAGATCCTAGATTACTAATCAATTTTAGGATAGCTTTGTTCTTGACTCCTCTCACAAACTACCTAACATGACAAGAATTACGGCTTATGGAATGTCACCAAGAATGATGACTTACGCTTACTGCTCCTCAAATGTTGAGCTTATTCTTCGTTCAATTCCACCTTGAATAAGTTTGACAACGTTGCTAGATCGAAAGCTATATCGGCACAACAGATACAGGACATCTTAAATAAGTCACAATGGCGTTCCAGATGGCAACAGAATGGCATGCTGGAGAGAAGGAAATGCACAAAAGTCTACGAGTACCTCGGAACGAAAATCCCACCTCACCATACCTTTCACCATTCGCTGCGAACCTCTTGGCCCGATCACCATTACTCGCCCTTGGCACACTCGATTCTTCCAACAGACCATGGACTACATTATGGGGCGGAGAGGCCGGTTTTGCCTGGCCGGTCGCACAATCTGTCATTGCTGTAAAAGCTACGATTGACCTCCAATATGACCCAGTTTCTGAAATTCTGCTGGGGAAGATTGCAGATGGACAAGTCAAGCGAGCAGAATCACCAGGGAGAATGGTTGGTGGTCTTGCGATCGACCTCGAATCTAGGAGACGAGTCAAATTATATGGTCGGATGGCTGCAGGCGCATTGAAAGAGACTGCTGGAAATTCAGTGGCGGAAGCCTCGTTGGTCGTCAAGATAGAGCAAAGTCTAGGTGAGCTTATCATTGCCCTAGCAGCTATTGCCATATACTAACGAAATTGCAGGTAATTGTCCCAAGTATTTGAACAAAAAGCACATTACTCCTCGATTGCCAAACCCTACGCTCCTCTCCACGACATTACCTCTGCCTATAGAAGCAGTTGATTTGATAACACGATCTGACCTGTTCTTCATTTCTTCCTCGAATCATGATTCTGATATGGATACGAATCATAGAGGTGGACCACCGGGCTTCGTCCGATTTCTCTCTAACGATACTAATGGACTAATAATTGTATATCCCGAGTACTCTGGTAACCGTCTTTATCAAACACTCGGAAATCTCACGACTACACCTCAGGCAGGACTAGTATTTCCAGACTTCAACACTGGCGATGTCGTGTACCTGACTGGGAGAACCGAAATACTCGCTGGGGAGAAGGCTACTAATTTAATCACACATACCAATCTTGCAGTTAAGATATACGTGCAAGATGTTCGATATGTTACTGATGGATTAAGTTTTCGAGGCGAAGAAGGTGAACGTTCACCCTATAATCCATCCGTCCGGTTTCTAGCTTCCGAAGCCGCTGTCGGGGTCAAAGATGCGGGTAGTAGGATGCATGCTAAACTCATTGAGCGAATTTTTTTGTCGCCAACTATAGCAAGATTTCGATTCAAGATTTTGAGTGAAAATGAAATCAACCATTGGAAACCTGGCCAATACGTCGCTTTGGATTTCAAAGATGAACTTGATATTGGCTATAGCCACATGCGTGATGATGATCCAAAAAGTTTGAACGACGATTACATACGAACTTTCACAGTTTCTTCGTCAAAAGATCCCACAAATACATACGATACATTCGAGATTACAATTCGCAAAGTTGGAACAGTGACCGATTTCCTTTTTCGCCATAACATGAGATCAGAGTTGGAAGTACCACTCAATGGTTTTGGGGGGGAATTCTTCATTGACCAAGGCTCTGAAGGAAAAGTTTCTTTTGTTGCTGGAGGTGTAGGAATTACGCCACTTATCGCTCAAGTCTCCGAACTGGATTTATCACGATTACAACTCTATTGGACTGTTCGTTTAGCTGACCTAGGACTGGCTTTGGATACTTTCGAAAAATATCCCAATATTAGTTCCCATGCAACATTGTTCATTACAGGTGAAATGGGAGGCTGTGATGATATGAATGAATCAACTGCCGTCAGAAAATTACGAGAATCTGGCGCTACGTTAAAAGAAAGAAGAATCGAGAAGGGTGATCTTTCCGAAGATTTTGCTAGTCGATGGTATCTATGTACAGGAACTGGTCTGCGTAACACCTTGGTGGAGTGGCTTCAGGGCAAAGAACTGAGTTACGAAGATTTTAATTACTAAGATTGTGATATTACTTTATTCAATTCAAACAATTGTTCGCAAATGAACATACTTTCTCTTTGTGCTCTTTCCTTTTCTTTGTCTGTGGGATGACTGGGTACTAAAACGTACCAGTTAAATTCAAAGTTTACATAGCTCGCTACATTCCTTTGTAAATTGGAGTAGCTTTATTAAACTCATCAAGAATCTCAAACATAGAGCTTTTGAAAAGTTGCATTACTATCTCAAGACTCGAACCAACATAATGGCAGCCAACAACGTTCATTCCACTCCCATCCAACCTAAATACGTCCTTCGCAATCCTTTAGTAGTAGGCGAAAATACCAAGAGTATCCAACTAATCCGGATTAAAGACAATGAATCTTTTCTCGGTTTTCCCATCCCTGACAAAAAGGTCTCATCCGACAAAAATCCAGAATGGAAAATAAGTCTCGCCTCCGCCATCCTCCCTACAGCTGGCGTTCCGCTCTCTCGCATTTTGAACCACCCGAACATCGTTGGCCTCGTTGATATTATTCACACAGACTCCCTTGCAGGCTCCACAAAACGTGCTGGTATAATCGCCAATATAGCTGTCTACGAAGACATGAATCAAGGCTCACTTGACCTCCTTCTTCCAAACCCAGAAGACTACCCCAAGTTTACCGATGTGGCAGCTTGGCGTGCCCTTGCTACTCCAAATCCCAATCGCTTTTCCTTGCCGGAAAGTTTGTGCTGGCATGTTTTATCCAATATTAACAAGGCGCTTCTGTGGTTGCATACAGGTGTGAAGCAGACGGATACAAAAGATGATTGGCAAAAACATGATGATGATTGGCAACCTATTTTGATAAGAGATGTTAGTCCGAAACAGATCTGGTTTAAGAGAACAGGTGGTGGAGCAACATATGGACAGTGTAAGTTGGGCGGGTTTGGAAAGGCGGTTGTGACGGGGTTTCCGGGCGGGAACATGGCAAAGAGTGAGAAGAAAGAGGGATTGAGCTGGTTTTTCCAACCTCCAGTAAGTCCCATCTCTATCTTTGAAGATTTGATGAAAACGTCATTACTAATAATGATACAGGACCAATTAGCCGGAACCGAAACCTGGGGGTCAGCCTCAGAGATCTGGGCGCTAGGCGCAACAGTCTTCACGATGATGACGGGAATTCCCCCACCTCAGCAATTCGAATATCAATGGGCCATGTCGAGGATGAGCGATAAACCATATACGAGTGGACTGAAGAATCTGGTGGCGGGTATGCTCAAGACGAGAAGTAGCGAGAGACCTACGACGGCACAGTTGGTGGGGAGAATTGAACAGGGCTGGGAGGAATGGAGGGCCACGGATGATGCGATTGGGTATGTGGATTGGAAGGACAGGAGTAGAGGAAGGGAAGTTAATTTAAAGGGAGAGGTGGAAGAGAAGCCGAGATTGGGGTGGGGAATCATTGAAGCTGGAGGCATTTAGCTGTTGCTTGCTCTGCGTGCTCGATAACTTAGGAGTGGAGTTTCGGTTTATGTTTTGGCATCGGATCGTTAGTTGACTGTTTAATCATTTTCGATTCGTATTAATCTGGGAGTTGTTTATCATTAACGTACGTTCACTTTTTGAAGATCTTCACTTACTCCCTTTCTTGGTCTCTTGGAGAGTTGTGGAGAATGTCTCAACTATATTAGTGACTGCTTATACGAGCCCCCTATCTTAAGATACCATCGACCTTCAAATTATATCTCCTGTCAAGGTGACTATGTCATAATCCCCAAGCACTCGCTCTATGTCAAGATCATCAACCAAGCTTGGAAAAATAACTGGCACTCCCTTCATTCCCTCGAATCCATACTTTTCTTTGCCCTTCTACTGTAACATAGGTCCTTTCTTCCATCAAATAATACATGCGGGGAAGCGATTACCTGTTTCGCACCCCTCTTTGGGATACATATACATCGATCTTCGTTTTCGCAGCACTTTCCTCTCACAACTTTCAACCCAGACTTGCTGATGCTCCTTTGATCAAAATGAAAGTTAGAGGTCGATTCGCTAGGGAGCCAATGAAACGCATTACAGTCACTGTGCACTGCTACTAGCCACCTATCAAAATCACACCAAAATTCATTAAAACTTACAGAATATACTTCTAATTTTTCAATTATAAAACCAATAGTTTATATAAATAATTATATAATTAGATTAAAGATCAAATGAAATTATATATAATAAATGTAGTAAAATGGCTTTTTTAGGTGTGATTTTGATAAGTGGCTAATAGCAGTGCGTTAGTACTGTAGAATGAAGAACTAATAATATCGCATTTCGGTTTTGAAATCACCGGAATCAGGGTGAATGTTGAAGGGTCAGAAATTTGAAGCCGATTGGATAGTGTAGATATATTCACTACAGACAATACAGCAGGCGTTGCTGGTCGCTTAGTTTTGTGTACCCGTAACTCTTCTCACGACAATTTTGTATTTAATTGTAAATTTTCTGTTACAGATATCAATTCTTAACCACAAACCTTTTTCTCTACAGCTGATAGCGGAAGTACAGGAAGCCAACATGGACTACATACTTGCTGGTAATAAGTGTTTTGCAGATATGGATGATGAGACTGCGGAGTTAATCATTCAGCTTCAGCTCGATGACATTGAGTACTCATCTTCCAAGGGAAAAGGTCGCGCCGACGATGTATCCGACATCTCAGTTGCATTCAAGATGCAGAAGGAGGAATTGGAAAACACTGCATTGTTCTTGTCGGATCAACGCATGACGAGAAGTATTGCATTGGCCGTACAAAACGATGGTGCCGTTGTGACTGAAGCGGTATCACGCGATGACATTTTTGTAAGAGATCATTCGATGGCTTTACAATTGTATCAAGATCCTTCAAGACCGGCGACTGCACCAGAGATTCCTCCGCCTGCTACACCAAATACACAGATTTTGAACGAGGAGGTCTTGCAAAAACTTCAAATACTCTATGTCTCTGGCGACGACTCGAAGGACAATAAGGCAGCAGAGCCGAATGGAACAGAGTGTAGTTCGGTGATTGGGTCAAATGCAGAGTCTTCTACATGGGCGGCCTCTCGACCTGTACCTTCTAAGAGTACTTGCGTCATCTGTCGCGACGAGATCAGCTTCTGTGATGCAGCACGAGTTCCTGGTTCATGTCGCCACGAATATTGTCGCACTTGCCTTGAGCAGCTCTTTCGCTTATCAATCAGCGACGAATCACTCTTCCCACCCCGCTGCTGCAACGAACCAATCACTATCGCTAGCGTCCGTCTTTTCCTCACAAGTGATATCGTGCGCGCTTTTGAAGAGAAGAGTATCGAATTTGAAACACCAAACAGAACTTATTGCTGCTTACAGTCTTGCTCGGCTTTCATCCACCCGTCCAAAATCGTCAATAACATAGCTACGTGTGATGGCTGCGGCACACAAACCCACACCTTGTGTAAGCTGGAAGCTCACATTGGAGATTGCTCAAATGATACCGCGTTGCAGGAGGTTTTGGATCTTGCTAGAAACAGGGGTTGGCAAAGATGCTATTCATGCTGGGGTATGGTGGAGCTGGAAGTGGGATGTAACCACATGAAGTAAGTCTATTACAATACCTCATTTTCAACTCTCAAACATACGCTGATATTTCAAATCATAGATGCAGATGTGGAGCCACATTTTGTTACACCTGTGGATTGAAATGGAAGACCTGTAGATGTCCACAATGGCACGAAGACCAATTGATAGCTCGTGCTACGGAGATTGTCAACCGTAGACCTAGTCATCAACTACTCGAGCGTCCCTATCAAGCCATTGGGCAAGGATCTACGATTGAAGCTCAAATTGCGGTAGCTGCGGAGGGTCTTCGAGAGAATCATGCGTGTGAGCACAATCAATGGCGCAAGATACAAGGATCTCATCAGTGTGAGAGTTGCCATCATACACTGGGACAATTCATTTTTGCATGTCGTCAATGTGAACTAAGAGTCTGCGATAGATGCAGACTTAATAGGTTGTAGTAGGAACGGATATGTGGGAATTGTTCAATCGTGTGGGCATTCTTGAGCTCTATTCATGAAGCTGCTATTGCTGATATGTCAGTTTGTACTTTCTATCAAGAAGCACTCTTGTACATAACATTTTTATACCTTCAAATAAGAATTAAGTCATGGCCAAAGGTGGTTCTAGTGTCATCTCATTTATTCGTTGGAAGCTCCCCAGACAAGAACTGCTTTGACAGCCTTCCCACTCAAAACATCTGCTTTAGCCTTCTCCATATCTTCTGCGTCGTATCTCGTGATTAAATCCGTGAACGGAAACATTCCGTCTTTCCAGCCTTGAATAAGTCTTGGAAGGAATTCAGGTGGATAAGAATTTCCCATACAGCAGCCTACATATTTTCGCCCAGTATTGACCGCGCTAAACATGTTTATCGACACAGCAGCATCAAGCTATGTAGTCAATCAGACTTGCGGGTAAGGATTGAATAGAATCTAGCGACACATACCTCTCCGACTCCTACACTGCATACTGTTCCCAATTTTGATGTTGCTTCCAGTAAGTCTGCAACAACTTCCGGTTTACCAGTGGTATCGATCGAAGCATCGATCCCCTCGAAGTTTGTTATTCGTTTCAGTGTACTTTGCAAGCCTCTTTCTTTGGTTGGCTTGATGACATGTGTTGCTCCATAATGTTTAGCCAATTTTAGACGCTCGTCCAGCATATCAACTGCGATGATTTGTCTAGGCTTTCTTTCTAGAAGGTTGAGCGCCATGATAGCTGCTAATCCAACAGCACCTGCTCCAACAACGCAAACGATGTCCTCTGAGGATGGTTTGAGAACGTTGAGCATTGCTATGTTCTCTTTTTAGTATTGTTTATTTTGGGGAAAAGGTTAGGTGAATTAAAGAAACTTACCACCAGCACCTGCCATGATACCACAACCTAGTGGTGCGAGAGACGAAAGATCCAAATCACTTCCAGGCCCTCCAACTCTAACACAACATCTGGCATTGGCCACCGAAAAGTTAGAGAAGCCTGTTGGGAATTAATTCGGTTTGCCAGACTGACCCAACTTTGATTAATACTTACAACTCTGGCCGAAAAAGTGACTTGTGATTTCCGTCCCGCCTCCTTCCTCTTCAGAGGGGATTTCATAAGCTTTACTCCCATCCTCCCCTCTGCCTATACCGAAATTATCAAGCTCCCAATCACCGCAGAAGCTCGTCTGCTTTCTCATACAATACTTGCATTCTCCACAACTCGTGTAACTGAGAATGACATAATCTCCGACCTCAACATTGGTGACTTTCAATCCCACCTTGGAGATTATTCCAGCTCCTATGATACACGTCAGTCAATCATGTGATAGCAAACTTATGGTTACATATTACTGACCTTCATGACCCAAAATAGCTGGAAACATGCCATCAATATCATGTTGACTAAAAGTGATATCGGTAAGACAAATTCCCGTCGCTACAATCTGGACCAGTACCTCTGTATCACGAATATCGTCGTTAACTTGCACATCGCGATAAACAAACTCACCGCCCGGACTATTGACAACAAGCGCTTTCGTTCTCATGGTAGCTTATGTCTCTACACCGCGGGGGTAGTGGATTTCAACAGAGGATTTGTGTATCAAGTGGTGGAAAAGAGTTGGATATCACTTATCAGTGCGTTTGGCGATTTTTTATCATGTTCTGTCCATCTTCTGCAGCTGGCCACAAAGGGTGGTGGAATGGCCCACATTTGGTGTTAACTTCTTTAGGGGTCGTGGTACTCCACACGCCTGAGAAGAAGCGTGATACACTGTGTTCCACTCTATTTGACCTGTACCGGTTCCCGACGGCATTCATATTTAGAGCGGTCCACCCACACACTGATGCCCTGAAAATATATCACGAAATATTGATTCTCAGTAATCCAATGTTTGATTTTCATCGAGGATGTCTCGAGTATCAATTCTCTCCCAGCTTCTATTTTGTTAGATTCAGTGTATCGTATCTCGATCTCACAATCTTTCGACCCTAATATGGAATCCAAATCGGTCTTCATCGAACGCTATGCGTGCTTGAACGTTTCCAAAATTAACCCATCAAGAGGACTTTGGAGGGCCTACATATTAGTTTGTATAGGTGATCATCTCTGTATTTCACGTAGAGACATGGGCGCGGCGATCTTATAATTGAGCAATCGCGAAAGGAATATATTCGATTATATATTTAGCATGCAGCGTGCAAGGCAGTGGCCAGATTAGCAGTTAAATTTACACCTCAGGGTTGAAGAATGTCATATCAGAGTAGTAAATAATTTCAAACCCTTCCCTAAGGATTCATATTGGGAAGGGAACACAAGCAGGATCTATCGTTGAATGAGAAATTTCCTGGTCAGACAACCGATGTGGAGGTTGGTGTGAACACACAGTCGCCGGGAGGGATTGTTTACTTAGTATTCTCATTCTCTTTCAAAGCAATATGCATCCACTTTCACCATATTCTCTTCGCCGCCATCTCATATCTACTGATTTTAGAGAAATCATGTACGGCCCCCACCTTCTCCTTATCTCTGGCCAGCCTTTCCTTTTCTCTCAACTTCTTTAATGTTTCCGGGTCGTCATCATAAATCCATCGTTTCTTATCATCATCGACTTCCACCATACCCCAACCACCTACTCTCTTTCCGCCAGTCTCGTAGCTTCGATGTTCACGCATTTTCATGGTAGAGTAACGATTACGTGCAAACTTTAGTAAGAGCATTCCCAGAACGAGTTTGCAGGCGAGGAGAACAAAGAATGCACCGAGGAAGAATACAATCATGGTCAGAGATGCAATCACATCGTCAGTGCTGGGTAGATACCATGGTGTAATCGAGTTTGGATTTGGTAAGCCGAATGTTGATCGACCGAGCGCTTTCCGGACGATGGTATCGAAATGTTCGAGAGCTGCTGTTGTTGCAGGAGATGATTCGACTGATAAGGATGTTGCTGTTGACGGCAATGGTGGAGGAAGATGAGTCGCGAGAAACATGTGATATGTTTGAAATGCAGCGCGAATGAAAAGACAAGAAAGTGGTATAACTGGAAGACCAAGACGTTTGATAAGGTTTTGGTTGACAAAAGCCTAGAATGGTTAGTCAAAACAAGCAATTTGAGACTGAATACCTACATTTGTATAATAATCCTTGGCTAGAACATCGAGGAATCGTTGATAGATTGCTGGTTTGACACCATTGAACTTGCTGATGTATGCATGTTTGATCCAATCTACCAACATCTCACTACCTATCACTATGAAAAATGGCGAAAGAACCTCGCCTGACCACACTGGAAGGATAGTAAAACTGTTTGGAAGCATTGAGCTTGTGCGTAAGGGACTAGTTGCTTCTGATGCCGATGATGCCATACTGCTGAAGCCACCCATCTCAACAATATTTCGCAATGCAATAATCATGAGCATAAGCCACAGCTGGAATCTTTCCACAACATCGGCACATGTGAGCTGGAAGAGGTTGTCCTTTTCAAACTTCTTGAAAACAGTCCCTTTGACTTCCACGAATTGATTCGATAATAATAGAGTGATGAGAGCATTGGAGTATGAGTTTACAGCAACATTCAAGGTGACGACCTGGGTGAATAATGCTGCTGCATGAACAACATTGTATATGAGAGCAAGTATAAACATGCCAAGAGGTCGCAATACCTTACTTCTACCATCACTATCCCGCTCTAGCGTCTCGTCTGAAAATAAGCATTCAAAAATGTCCTGGCCTAGCGCAGCCGCAAGGCGATCAAAAACCTACAAAAGAATGAGTTACCATGCTTGCCAGGCTTGGCGGGTCGACATACCTCTAGAAGATTATATATAACATACAGTCTAATTGCTGACTGCGCTCTAATACTATGATACA
The DNA here is from genome assembly GCF_014898465.1 of Botrytis porri. Lineage (NCBI taxonomy): Eukaryota > Fungi > Ascomycota > Leotiomycetes > Helotiales > Sclerotiniaceae > Botrytis > Botrytis porri. The sequence goes on from NW_024066092.1 coordinate 282,115, forward strand.
TCCTGCTTGCATCTAACTTCATTAAGAAAAATGAACTAAAAATTATTACAGCTCCTTGCAAGAGATCTGCTTTGTTATATGAAGATAATGAAGAAGGTTGAGACTTCATACGTCGATGTCTACGGGCCCAACCTTGTCTTGGTCTACGCTCACCGTTCAGTTTTGGGGTAGTTTCAGTAGTACCGGTACGCCTGAAAGTTTCAGACGGCCTTCCAGCTTGAGACTGAAATGAGGTTGCTGTTGACACCGAAGGTCTACTAGGACGTGACATACTCCTCGTGGGCGAAAGAGAATCGGCACTACGACGTTCATTTCGTCGATGCCACATCCGGCTTATACCATGATAAATAAAACCACTAATGAAGCGACATTCCTTGGCTAGAACATGACCCCACCACGAAATGAGAATACCTAAAGCTTTGAAAAATCGCAAAGGTAAAATGGTGAAGGTATAGAGCCAGGCGTCAAGACATGCGAAAGATCCAAAATATAGGACCTGTTCAAGTTGTGGTGGTAATAACAAAAAATTTAATAAACGCTCGAATTTGACTTTTGATGATTCGTAAGGAAATTCTGTCGAAGCTGAACGATATATATACAAAGGTGATGGCCTTGTAGCGGAAAGCTCGAGCTGTAGATAAGTAGGAATTGACATCGGGGGCAGAGGAATCGATTGGGGTATTGGCGATGGTGGTGGAATGTCTGGCAATTGTGAGGATTTACTCGCTCCATTGGTCACAATCGGGGTTGCCAACCCTTCGAGGTTGAGGCTTAACGATTCAGGGCCGCGACCAAGATGATATGGTTTTCTCTTTGGGGATGCCGGAACGGCATTCGGCTTGGAGTATGATGGCCATTGAGTCAGTGGCGGCTGAGCACCAAAGGCTCGGGAAGAGGGTAAAATCGTGGGCCTTCTGGTACTAGCATTGGCCTGGATCGCCTCTTGATAGCCTCTGTGCTCACCATTAATGTCTGCGGAAAATTTCACAGATTCCGGTGTAACAATTTTACGACGATCTGTCGATTCAGATGGTCGGTCCTCCATGCGAGATGCATCAGAACCGGATCTTTTACGCCTGTGTTCTTCGGCATTGCCTTGGCTTATATCGGGAGTCAATAACTTCCTGGGCGAAATCATTGGTAAGGATTCAGGAGCAGACGCTAATTCCGTCATCTCAGCAGCTGATAGTTTAAGAATCTTTTCTTCCCCAGAACCCTTTAAGGATAATTTTCGGTGACTCTCAACTTTTTCCTCTGCGATGTCATCCAATTGATCAGAAGGCGGTAGAAATTTTGATATGGGAGGCGGTGAAGTCAATTCATCTGTTCCAATGTGATTGGCAAAAGAAGGAAGGTTCTCCAATTTATGGAAAGACCCAGAACTGTTATTGCCAGTTTGCACAAGTGGGGTTTCATCTGCATTCCCAGGCCGCAACTCATTCACAGAGACCTGGGATGGTGATGAACGCAATGGAGGCGGGCTTGGTGAAGGTGTTCGTAGTTGTTTTGAATCCTTGATTGCTGGGACAGACATGGGGAGCTCGTCTGCGGATTGGGCGGTAAGCTGCTTGAGATTATCATGTTCAGGTGATCTCATAGGTTGCTCCTGGTTTCCCGCTGTCCCAGATCCCGCCCCTTGAGAATATGTGACATTCTCTACCGCCATCAAGTCTTATCGTGGTTTTTCGGATAGATCATTAGTGACGAATCTCCGATAAATTCGCTCACATGTATCAAAATTGGGTGGTGATGTGGAGTGATTCAAGATAAAGGTGTTCGCTAATCAAAGGCTACGGTAACCTCAATTATACCATGTCCCGTGCGAGTATCACTTGACATATCTAGCTGAAGATCTTACAAGATATCTGTTCTGGATATCTTCAATATGCCAGGAAACCGTATTTTACTGATAGATTTCAATTCTGAGTTATTTAGCAACAAGCTATCTCTATCCACATGAGCTGTTTTGAAAATGGTTTTTGCTCATCACGTGCATAGAGTATTATGCTCTTTCTGTACTAGCGGAACTTCGGGTGCTCAACCTTAATATCAGGGCATGCAAGCTTCGTTTGACGAAAACGGAATACCTCGATTCCTTGTTCCTTATTTCTTATTCATTGTATTCTATTATCTGTGAAATTGTAGCTCATTCCGTACACTATGTATTCTCTTGCTAAGTACACCTCTATCCCTAATTTATTTCCAGATTATGTTCATGATCTATACGACGAACGACACCAGCTTTTACCCATTGATATAGGTCTGTTCTCCTCAAGATTGTACCTAGCTGATATATCAATTGGTCATCACTATGAGCGACTTAGTTCTCTATGAGCTGCCTGATCTTGGGGCTATTCCGGTTAGTGAGGATAAGTTTGGGTTCCGAAGTATTTTCTTTTGGGTTACAGTAGTGGTAGCAGTATACTCAGCCTGGACCATTGCTACTCTGTTCTGGGAGCAGATTCCCGATCGTCTATCGTCAAGGGTTACCGAGCTTCGCAGAAATTCGACAAATATAATTCTTGGAACCACAGACGTGTTTACGGGTAATGCTGAAATGTAGGCACCCTTATTAAACATAATTAGCAGGCCCCATTTCAAACCAACAGCATCAGCTAATATTTTCTGTAGTGTGAGACCAAGGTCTGAAGATGCTGTACTGAAAGGCGATGTCGTGTATATCGCGGAGCCCACCTCCGACAATATCAAGAAAAATCAAGGCCTTATTTACTTTTCTGGTAGTTCGGGTATAGCCCCGGACAATCGCGCCCTGTGAGTTCCCGTGTAAATTTAACTTAATAAGGTGACTCAACTCTAACGATTTACACAGTGCAGATGAATTTGCCAGGGTACACTTCTATGCTCTGAATTTTTCAAATGACCTAACAAGTTTTAGGCCGGCTATATCACTGTAGTTATTAACTATTGGGGCAAGCATCAGAAGATAGGTCAAAAGATAGAAGGTTATGAAGGGAATGCTTCTTCGTGTCTGGCTAGAGCTGATACTATTAGTAGGTCACGGCCCATGGGAGACCAGGGATCCTAAGAGCGAGCCAAGTGAGAGAAAACGAGCCTCCATGATCAAGAACGCCTTGGATTACCTTCGTCATAACCGAAACTGTACCCACGTCGGTGGAGTGGGATACAGCGGCGGTGCCCTCCCACGTCAGTTCAGTTCTTCAATGAGACCTAGAGCAGTTCCAAGGCACATGCTAACTCTTCTAGTCATGAATTTGATCCAAGAGCGTCCTTGTCGTATCGAAGCCGCTTTCATGGCTCATCCTGGGCGTATGAAAACATCAGCATATGGAACGAGTAAGAATGATTGTTTCATTAATTCCTGCAACTTTCAGCTGTCTTTCATCTATTCAGCATCTAATATCTTTGAATGATTCTAGTCCAAACACCACTATCTCTTGCTCAGGCATGGGACGATCGATCGGTCGACGTACGAACTCGTCACGAACAAGAGAAGGAACTTATCGAGATGGTTATAACAACCAGCGCAGAGAAGGATGCTATCAAGTCGGGCAGTTGCCACCAAGAGTTCCTTGGCAAATGAACTTGTTCTCGGGTGTTGAGTATGCGTTTGCTGTCAGATTGCCAAGCAAAGGTCAAATGAGTAGAGATGAAATCTACGCAAAGCGAGCTGCCTTTTCTCAAGCAGTAATGTGGTTCGGAACCTATATGCCAGTCGGCGAGAAGAAGTTGGAGTACGACGTCTGATGAACGAAGAATGAGATGAATGAGCGATTATCATTCCCTATCACAATTTCTACCACGATGTTCTTCTTGTGCTTAAAAATTCAATTTTGAATAAATAAATAAGTTCAAGAGATCTATTTTGTTAAAAATAAAACCCATATACCCGATTAAAAATGCTGCAAAGTATCGCAAATTATCCCTCAGTACTTTTCAAAATCCAGCAGCAACTCATCATTCCGAATCTTCAATCACAATTGCGTCATCCCTGCTTCCTCCAGTATTGATTCTTTGCTCCCTCAGAATTCTGACGTTGACCAAGAATTCTTCATCCAAGTCCACATTTTCAATCATGTATTCTTCATCCGCGGATGCTAAATCTTCTTGATCCTCCATGTCTTCAACAACATCCACGTCACTTCCTGACATTTCCTCATCTGTATCTAAATCCTGCTCGCTCTCGTCATGGATTTCAAGAATTTCTTGACCTTCTTGATCTTCCGAGCCTTCATCGACTTGTATTTCACTCTCGTTTGAGATTTCCTTATCTGTGTTCCAATTCTCCTCGTGCTCGTCGTCGGATTGAAGATCCTCTTGATCTTCTTTGTCTGCGTCAATATCTAGGTCACTATCGTCCGATACCTCCTCGTCTGTGTCTGAAATCTCCTCATCCTCGTCCTCGCTTTCAGCGTCTGTTTGATCGTCCGTGCTTTGGTTGAACCTCTTTTCAAGTTGTGCGGTTACAAGATCGTCGATATCTTCATCAGAATCCGTCTCATTCCCAGCCAATATCTCCTCCGACATGTCCAAATCTTGGTCGGCTTCGTCATCAATTGCATAGAATTCTTGATCCACGATCGCCTCGTCATCTTCGCTCTCTCTGCTGTTATCTCGCTCTTGTAAGACTTTCCATAGTCCGTTTCCGAGTGCTCGTCCAAATGGGACTGGAACAGCATTACCGATTTGTTTGAGAGCATCGCACACCTTCGTGGTTTCCAAATCCCATATAAAGCTATCTGGAAAGCCCATAGTTCTAGCTAATTCCCTTACCGTGTATGTTCTGTGTAACTTCGGATGGTGCCTCTGATATTTCTCGTCAGCATTTCGATCTCTCATCAGTTATTGGGGGAGATTGCGGGCAACACACCCAAATTTCCGTCGAGTATTAATCAATCCCCGTAGTTATTATTTTGAAGGTATCATTTTCAGATAGTCTTCCAAACCTTCCGACAAACTTCCTATTCCGATGATCACTATTTTTCAGCCATCTCTCTGATTCTTTCCTCATATTATTAGGCAACAAAAACCCCATTCATTCTCCTATAATCGGCATTAGCTTCCAGTGGAACATTGCACACTCGCTCAGCCTGTTTCACTGAGATTCTGCTCGTCACATGGTTATGCAGAAGTTGACTACGACCAAATTTGCGCCTATCCCTCTGATATTCGGATGATGGTTTGGAGGCATAGGCTTGCTTATTTAAACCGACATATCTTTGATCCTTCAAGATTGGATATTGAGCAATAGTCTTACCACGGTCTATTTGCCTATACTCTTGTTGTGGTGTTTGCTGAATTTCTTGGTGAGGGCTTGTAAACTCCCATGGAGGTAAGTCTGAGATACAGTCTTGTATAGTGAGTGGCCGGTGCGGAGCTAATCTCCTCGGGTAAGAGGGATCCTTAGGAACACACTTGAAGACATTTGTCGGCTCAGGAAATTTTAGGAGCTTGTATCCTGGTAGAGAGGCCCAGAATATCACACGTCTTCTAGATGAGGGTACGCCATATGCACCTGCTTGCAGAGTTGCATATCGACATTGATATCCTAAAGATGTAAAAACCCGGAAGATAAATCTGTAATTTTTGTTAGTCGCATCTCACTTTGAGGGTCTCTTGGAGTACATACTTTATTCCGCCGCTTTTCAATAGACCCTTATCAAGAGAGTAATTCGGAATATTAGTACCGTTGAGCTATCACGATTGTTAGCAAAACTAATAATGTCAATATACTCTATATAGAGAAACCTACCGGGTGGTGCTTTAGGCCAGTGACATTTTCCAATAAGCAATATTTGGGTCCATAAAACTCCACGAAAGAGAGAAATGTGGCGATAGACTCTCTCATAGGACAGATAGGGTTCTTCAGTATCTTTTTAGGGTTATTTTGACGGTTTGCTCTACTCGACCCTTGGCAAGGAGAACCTCCTACAATCATATCAATTTCTCCTTTCAGAGGCATCCTCGGCATTATTTTCCCATTTTTCCCATGCACAATGCCTTGGAAGAGTCCAGCGTCAATCCTCATCGCCCGTTCTAAAAACTCGCCTGCATTGGTATTGTATACAATTGCTTCTGGAAAATTTCTGGAAAAAGTTTCACAGGCCGCGGTATCAGACTCAATGGCATAGCTGGTCCCTATCATTCCGCTTTCATGCAAGCCTTGGCTTGATCCACCTGCGCCACTGAAGATTTCCTTGTAAGTTGATCAGTATCTATATCAACAACGTCTAAGAAGGATTAATATGACCCTACCAGAGCATTTAGTTTCATCCCATTTATCTTATTCATTTCTTGCTTAAATTCTCTTTCGAGCTTCCGGTCATTTCCTTTTGAATATGTCAAACGTTGTTTAGGCATGGGTTTTAAGTTTTCGACTGTAATGGCATCCATTCCCAAATCGTTAGGAATAAATTCCTGAACCCAGAATGTGCCATCGAGGTCCCTATGAATGTTTAGATTTTCAATCTGCTCTATGTGCCTTACAAAGCAGTGTCCATCAAGATCCTTTGGATTTAACACCTTGGAGTTCCACTGAAACACTCTTCTATTTTCATGAATTGCAAACAGGGTGTTAATTTCGATTTCTTCCAATCTCTTAGGCTGAAAGTGGTCGTCATAACGTTCGTAATTATCCACGGTTAACTTGACACTAGGCCGACCTTTCAAGCAGTTGACCCTGATATCCTGTATTCGACCAATACCGTACGGATGTGATACTTTCGAACCGGAAGTGGGTTTTGAAATGAAATAAATGAAGTCTTTGAGTTGGTATATCGTACCTTTGTAAATGAACCCAGTAGCAGAGTTTTGTTTTTTGTTCCATTTCAATACCCTTAGCGGTTGTTGATTTTCCTGACATCTGACTCTATCGAAGGTGCAGCTCTCGCATTCCTCGAAAAGAAATTCTTCTCTCTGTGTTGCTATTTCCTTGGCTTCAGAAAAGCTTTGGAGCAAAGGATCGTAGCGCGATCGATAGAAGTATCTATCTGCGCTTCTGTTATACTCTTCTTCGATGAGCTCGTTTGCTGAGTCATTGGTGTCATTGGTATCATCGCCCTTTCCACAGAAGTTGACTCTGATTTTGACTCTTATTTCGGATTTCGAGATATTTGCACATTTGAAAGTCATGAATAGCTCTCCTCTCTCCATAGTTGTGCATCCCATGAAATGTTCTCGAGTATAAGAGCTTTTGAATCTTGGATCATCAACCAAATTTCATTCCTTCAAGTTGTTTCAAGATTATCAGCTTATTCTCAATACTACCATGAATTTTGAGGGTTCCTTGTTCGACGTATCCCATGCTCTTGAATATCATATAGTGTTCAATCCATAGAATGAGACTGATACGTGTATATCTTTCCAAAGCACTAGCGTAACTCACATCGCTCCACGACACTTTGAATTGCAAGATCATAGCAGTTCCTTAATCAATTCAAGATGATTATAGAGCTTGAGGCCATCAAATCAACATGAGTTCCAGCCGAGTTCTCTTCTAGTATAACATCTCGTTTATACAATCTTATCATATCTCCTTGAAGGTCTGTCAGCACATCATCTTTCATGTCGGAACACAACAAACCACCCCAATCAAAGAAATTCATCCGAAAGAATATGACATATTGTAAATCCAATACTATTGGTTATATCAATAGGATTCAAGTCGAGATACTATCAGATGTTAGAACAGCGACCAGATAGTTATACTAGCCCGTGAGTAGCTACTAGCCGGCCTCGAGGGACTTGCTCAAATCTTTTGACAACTTATTCAGTAATTAAACTCGATATCTGGTATCAAAACCATCCACTAGAAATCCTTTCGACATTACTCAAAAGATCATCCGACTACAAACATTTATCTCACAATCTCACCCTACCAAGGCAAAATACACAGACCCCGAAATATATACAGCCGCCATGATTAGATGACAACATCAATCAACTCTTGTATGCCGACTTAACATTGAAGTCGAAGTATGTCAAATGAGATTGTTTCTCTCTAGAATATAAACATCCACCTAATTCTCCACCTCGATTTCATCCCATAGCATACAAGATCACTAACAATATAAGCTTTCCCAAATGCACTTCATGATATCTCTCTTCGATGAAATCATTGATAACTTTCCCGCACGCAGCCGCAACGACTTGAACTTTCTCAATTGAGGACCTCTAATAAACAGTCTTGACGATAAATGTCTAATCTATTATCATACTTTGCAGTTTCTAATCTTAAGAGTACTCTATACAATGGTGCATCAAGTTCTACAGGTATATCCCCATTTGTCCCGCAACTTTCGTAAGCAACATATCCATTTGACAAGCAGAATATCTTTTCAGAAAAGATTTATCATCACTTATATGCAATCCTCAAACCCATCATTCCACTTGATATCGAAAAACTATCTATGTATCTACAATCCATTCTCATCCCATCACATATAATCTTATCTCTTCCTGCTTTTTCAAGTGAATGATCCCATGTCATCAGAATCTCCTCACAATCTTCCCCAATCTCCTCAAACCCCCACAAAATCCATATCTCCATCACTTCAACCACACCCAATCGGTAGGGCTCAGCATATTAGGTTTGGGAGTTGGGGTGAGATTGTGAGAGAGGAAATGGAGACTGTGAGTTAGATTGTGGATATGGATGAATTGGGAAGGGGCTAGTAAGAGGACGGATTCTTTATTCTTCGATCAGAAAGTCTAGAGTTAAGCACCGAAACAGAGCATTTATCGATTTCGAGTATCCGGGCATCTCTTTCTTGCTTGATCTACCAAAGATCTAAAGAGAGATATTGAATCGAGATAGTATTGAATGATGTATCGACATTATGCATTATATGCTTATATACTACTATGATCTATCTCAATCTACCAACGCCCCAAGCCATACATACAAATGCATCATCCCCATTTTCGCACCAAAATGCCATCAAGTAGCTTCCATAAAATGCAATGCAAGTAGCTTCCATAAAATGTAATGCAATGCAATGCCAAGCTCGCATCCTCATAAACAAACAAACAAAAATGCTCAATCCCAATGCCCATGCAAATACTCCCCCTTACTCACAATACTATCCTGACAATCCTTCAGATACCTCGCCTGTCTAGCCACCTCCGCCAATCTATCCAGCATCCTCCCATTACTCTCTCCAAACCCATAAACCTCATATTTCAACCCCGTTTCCGCGCAAAATTCCTTCACATATCCGCTCGCTTTCCGTAAATTATGTCTTGGCATGCGTGGGAATAGATGATGGGTGACTTGGAATTGGAGACCGCCGTGGAACCAATCCATCCACGTCGGACAATCTACATCCATGGTTGTGCGGAACATGCGTTGGATCCAGTGTTCGCTTGGTTCTGATTCTTCGGTTGACATGGAGAAGTGAGAGACGGTTAATTGGAGATGGAGAGGGAGGGTGATCATGTGACAGATGAGACAGAAAATGATGCGTTGGGAGATGGTAGGGATACTGCGGTAGACGAGAAAGTATCCAAACCAAGTCCAGAAGAAGATTTGACCGACGAGTTCGAAAATTCGTTGTTTGCGGTGCAGTTTGGTGCCGAGATCACGGAGGATAAAGTCCCAGGCGAGGTAGTAGAGATTGAAACGCGCGACTGAGAGGAGGAAATAATATGTCCATGCTTGTTTTGGAACCATGAATTTGGCAAACCAATTATAGTGCATGATACACTCGGAAGCTGTCGAATACAAAGAATCGAAGAATACCGGCGAGATGGCGATAAAGGGTAGGATTTGAAGATCTTGATCATGGGTTGGCGAATTCGTAACAATGTGATGAATGTTGTGATTGCGTTTCCACCAGCCTATCGAAAGCCCACCGCAAAAATTCAAAACCACACCACCAATTAAGAAATCGATATTATAATCGTGGGTTACTGCCATGTGGCCTGCGTCATGTGCTGTGGCGACGATTTGGTGCCAAAACATACCGAGGAATGCGGCACTGGTAGCATACCATTCCATACGAAGAAAAACCATCGAAAGAGAAAATAAAATCGTACATCGTACAACTTCCGTTACATACGCCGATAGTTTGCTGTCGTATAAACCCTCATCTTCTAATCTCGCAATTAGAGCTTGGAATTTAGTCTCCAATTCTGTGGCGTCCATCATCTTGCTTTCCAAATCGGGAATTTCTTCGGAATCAACTGAACTTCCTTCCGTTCGATTTCGTAGTCGTAAACCCTCTCCATCAAAAATGGAAGAGGCAGTGGAGCTTGCATCGCTGTCCGGATTTGATTGACGCGGCACAGCCAAAAGATTTTCGGTGACGGTGACATCAACCAAAGGTATTTCGGTGATCGGTGTAGAAGGTTCTTTTTCGATCTCATTCTCTGGGATCCAAAGTGATTGTCTTTGAATAGGGGGTATAATGTTTACCCATGGTTCTTCCAATTTACCAATTCGATAACGGGCCATTTGGGCCTTGACCTCCTTACTATGAAATCTAGATAAAGTCAGTTCCTACAATTCATCCTCAATCCTGCTCATATCAGTAACTCACGCATCCAATTCAATGGTAGCATCTCTTCCCACAACATGTAGAATAACTTTTGCACCACCGGGGTGACGATTAAGCCATGCATCCAACTTTAGCACATATCCCTCTGATATGACAATCGCGTGACCTTGCTCCACCAATTCTCTGATCTCCTTCAACGGCCACACCTTCTCAGTCCTAACTTCAGACGACGAATCCATAATAGTTGCTTTGACCAAAGTGTCAAGTTCGCCAGTTTTATTTTCTCTCGTGCGACAGAGCTTCAATAAAATGTGTTTTAATGCGGTACAGTAAGATTGGCGATTAGCGGAGATTAAATAAAAAATCAACACGACCCAATCTTAGATACGCCCCAACAGTGAGTGAATGACTTGGCGTGTAGGTATGGACCACGAAATAAGGACACCCGACGAAGGTTATGAATGAAGAGCGTTGTGGAATTGCTCAATGAGGAATGAATACAAAATATCTCAGGAGCCCTGTACAACAAAGGTGAAATCACGTGCATAAGCATAAACACAGACGATGAGGAAAATCAAACCAGAAGAGGAGAGTCGAAATGGGGAAGCTCAGGTATATAAAGCAGTAGTACGATGATGCCAAAGATTATCTGGGTATATTAAGTACCATTCAGTCATACGCATGATATCCCCTTTGGTTCGCCAACACAGCCCAATTACTGTTTTCTTCTGATGACCCATTGTTTTTTTTTTCTGTACCTCGCTGGCATGAACGAACTTTTACCATGGAGTAAGAATTCCACTCTCGGGTTTCACGGAATTTGACCTATCAGTGTCAGTTTCTACTTACGTCAAGCTAAGTTTACTCCTGTGCCGGTAAACTTGCACGGAGGAGTAGGTTAGATCAGCTCATCCTGTCAAGCCGATGGTGCTAACCACATATAATTACGATCTGATAATTTATTATCGTTGAATCTCCACTCAACCTGCTGTACACTACATAAAGTGCCGCTGTTTGGAGTTTATAGAGCACGTATTCGGGGCGGTGTCAGAGCTTGGAGCTCAGCCCACTCCCATTTCACTCCCTTCTCATGGCATGGGGATGTATATTAAATTGGTCCGGGACCATCGTTGAGATACACAGGGTGATGAAGATTCCACTGGTGAAAACCCTTTTCAGGTGAGAAGGAGTGGAAAACCGTCTTACCGGTACATCGTTGGCAAATTCTCCGTAACTTCCGTACAGAGTACGCAGGCTTCGCTGCTTACACAATTTGATTTTCGCATGTTCAATGGTGGATTCGTAAATTAAATTGGGGCTGGAGACTGTTGATTTGTTAGCTCTTACTCCATTCATGCCATTGTGATCCTGCTCTGCAGTGTCAATCTGACTGTTGAACCCCTATTTTATCAGAGGCTCAGTCAGAAGTCGTCACAATAACATTAGAGATTAGGGGTGGTTTGTTCGATGCTGTGTGAACAACGGTTGAATGAATGGCCTTAAGTTATACATCAAAGGAGCTAGTCTAAGAAGCAGCCTATAAGAAGCCTACTATTCCCTGTAAAGTAGTTAGCTCCTTAGATTGAATACACTTGACATTAGACCCTACATTTAGGTTCTTCGTCTTCCGTATTCTACACAAACCAACAGATGCGTCGTAGTTGCGCGACTAACAAATTCAGACAATCCGTCCTAAGTACCTGTCAACATTTTCTATTAGTTCTTAGTTCCATCCGCCAGGAGTGGGAATTTCCCTATCGACTCTCGCTATCAGCATTCAGATGCTTTCGCCTGACTGTTCCAAATAATGCATACTCCAAATTTTAATATTCACACTCCAAACGTGAATCTCGCATCCGACAAAGAATATCATGCCATGGAAACTAGCTATGAAGTAAAGTTTATTATTGACGCCAATTGAGCTCAATGGGTGGTGGTTATGATTCAGCTTCAGCTGGTGCTGAGGAAAAAGAAAGCAAACAAACAAACATGAGGTTCAAAATTAGACACGCTATCCAGCCGACTATAGCGATAAATGCCTTGTAGATAATATCTACAATGATGCCGTAAAATTACATAGGAAGGTAATGAGGTAGGCGAATCTTTATCATTCTCTTGTTTGCATAATTACAAGTAACGACGAGTACCTAGGTAGGTAATGAGGAGAGAAGACATTTATTATTAGATTGACATCGCGATTGTCATTTTCCATTGTACCCCGCATTCTAGCAATCTTCCTTCATCTATACCTACCCCTTTTAAGTGTTAGGTAGCTCGGTAGGGACTAAGGTTCGGACGGTGCTTCTAAAGGGAATAGTCGCCAGTACTAGTAAATCACTAATGTTCATTTCTTTTTCTAAAGATTCAAGGCTATGATCTAGAATAGCATCTTCGTTTGTACTCCTCCAAGTGATACGTACTTACAATGTCGAGCATAGTATCAACGCCAATCTAATTGCGTATTCATACATTTTGAGCCGAAGCCGCGACAGAGATACTCACTAGCCCTTGTTAATGTTCGGAATATCCGTTTGCTTCAATCGAGGGAAAGCTTTAAGAATTATCAATATGAATTTCAAAGTGCTTTTGGAGCTCTGATTCCTTGCTGAATAATATCATTTGATGATGAGTCGAACAACAGTCGTTCTTATGCGAGTAATGTCAAACTTTGTCTGTACAAATAACGCTTCAGCTGTTGGAACAGTGTGGATGGGAAAAATCTGATCAAGTGTATTCGTTGAGTATCGGGAGATCATTACTCATTTGAAGAATTTCAGGAAGATGTAGTGTCGGAATTCTATCGAAAGAGTTGAAGTTACTTCTTGATGGAATGTATGAGTGCAAATTTTGAGTAAGTGACCGATAGGTACCTAGGATTGTTTCTGCATGAGTCTATTTCTAAGATATGCTTACGAAAAATTCAAACGCGGCAACGAAGAGACTCTCTTATCAAGATCACCTTGTTCTAATTGACGACTTCACTAGGTGAAAGAGCCATACGTCTCCACGATCATTTCAAAGGAAATAGAGAGCCTCATAATAATACAAAAGGCTCGATGATGATACAATCATCTTTACCTTCTTCAAAACCTCAGAGGTAGGGTAGATTGCCAGAAAAATAGGCACTATTCAGCAATCATTTGGGCAGATGCTTCAGTTCACAGTCATAATGTGTATAGCAATGACTCTAGTCTTTGATGAAGTTCATATGATTAGAAGTAGGAAGCTCGAATCATTGCTCAAGCGACCTGGATCACTATTCGGTATTTATGGTCCGCAGCTCTTCTCATACCTCTCTGAGTTCACAAATAAAACATCCTTTATTATTCGTTCTACACATCAAACCTCAACGAACCGAAAACGCATAGGGTGTGGAACAGCATATTCCAAAACGCAAGACTGAATCGAAGAAAAGGCTTCCAGAGTTCCTATCTCAACATGGCTTATCGAAATACTGGTTTCCAGAGTATGGGCCAGAGGACAGGTCAAGGTCATAGACACGAAGTTATTGATGTCGAGGAATTTTTTAAAAAAAAGGAGGAGTTCCAAACCCGCCAAAACCGCAGTGCCACGATGTACTCAATTTAACGAAGCTTCTTGAAAGAACCATCAATGTTTTTAGTCACGTTCCTGAAAGTGCACTTGGTCGCAAGTGTACAGCGCTTGATTGGTTACGTGATCGTTCCGCCTTCCCGGACAACTACAACTTCCCGGCCCATTACGGGCGCCCCCAGCCTCATCCGCCGTCGAGTAATCATGATCCCACCACAGAAGTAGATCTCATATGGCTCTTCTCAATCTTCAACACCATTTTTTTCATGAATACACTTCCATCCAACACCGGTGTTTTTCGGCAAGACAGTTCAACATCCAATCTTAGGCGTAGGGTTGATCTCCCCGAAAGAAGAGATTTAATTTTTGCTAGCTCCTCCGCTTCCGCTTTTGTCGACAATTTTAAAGCCGGATTTGAGAGGAGGGTCGATCATCAGTTTTTACCTCCCACGATCCGCGTCCCTTCTAGCCACATTGATCTCTCGGGTACCGAACAGGTGGTTCCTTGGGAGGATCAAGTTGGTAGTCTCTTGGGGTCAATGATCGATCTCTTTATACGATACTACAGTTGTAGAAAGAATGGATGCTGGAACGATAAATACACTCATGGTCAAATGCACAGAGGAGAAGTGTAGCAAATTATTGCATACCGTTTCGAAACGTCTCCAACAATGAGACACACCCAAGAGGCACTGGGAAGTCCTATAAATTTGAGAAGAAAGGAAGTTTATGAGTGGGAATTGGATCATTGGAATTTAAGAGAGCTTAACAGACTTGAGAATATGTTAGTCCGCCGCAGGATTGAGACGTGGGGCTGGGCACCGGACAGCCAACTGTCATGTGTAAAAGCTCTTCAAGAGAGGAAACGAAACCGGGCTATAGCTCTAGATGAAGAAAGTCGGGTTATGAATGAACTAATTCGTTCTCGTTTTCATTCTGGAACCAGAGAACCTCGTTTTGAAGGTATGCAATTTCGTTTTAGAGCGCCACAGCATCTTTTTCAAGGGAGAAGATCTTGATTTGGAGCGGGAGGATATGGTCTTGAAGCAATATTTGAGCATGGAGAGCCCCGTTCTAGAGCAGCGCCGTCTCTTTCTAGAGGGCCAAAGAATCGGACCGAAGTGAAACAATCTCAATATGGAGTCCCAGATTCTCACTCTAGAGAGGCGGCATCTTGTTCTGGAAAAATGGGATCTCTGTTCAGAAGTTGAAGGAGGGAATGATGGCCTATAATGTTTCTTTGCATTCTTTCTGTATTATTACTTAAGCAATAAAGCTAACGTGACTTTACACTTTGCTTCAATTATCCATGCTGCTTACAGGTGTTGAGTTGGATGTATCGCATTGCCAGTCGCTACAATTTACATAAAAAAAAATTGACTTCTGTTGATTTTTGATTGACATACACTCTCACAATCATTAACTCATGATTTGTAACGAATGAGTCTGGCTAGATAATGAATATATGTTAACACCCAGTAATCAGTCCGCCAACATTTACTTATACTTATCATTCAGTGATTTCCAAATGGATTCTTCCTTCATTCCAAACAAGATTTACTTCACATACCACACTGTAACACCTTCAATCGCAACAAATAAAATCAAGCAAATTACAACATACCAAATCCCACAAAGAAAGCCCATATCACACAAACACTCCGTAAATTCAACATACCTTGCAAGCATCAGAAATATACCGCCACGAGACTATCGGGAATATTTGTATTTGCCACTCCATACAAATACGATACCTCCGATTTGGTTGAAGCCCTCGAAGACAGCCTCAATCCATCCGGAGATGAATTCAAATCTTTACGGGAAGGCACTCTATACAACATCAAAAACCACACAGATCAGACATTCTTGAGAAAAATGGACGATAATCACCATGAAATATTATCCCTCAGATCTTTGAATTTGATATTTGCAAGATTCAACGCCGTTTTGTTCAAAAATACCCTTCCGCAATACACAAAGATCCTTCGAAAAAATGACAATGACTTGATTCTCACACCGGGATTATCCCTCCCTCTCAAAGCGAGATTGTCATTAGGTACGTTCGCTATCACAGCTAGAATCACCCATAGTCCTACCCACAAGATTGATCGCACCATGCCACCCCAGATATTCCTTCCTTCTAGGGGTACGTTCTCTATCAACAGCAGTCCCGGAGATGACGTGAGCGCTCTCCTAGAAGCAGCGATCGGTTTGTACCTACAATGGTACAGCTGCCAAAATCCCAGCTGTATAAATCATATCACTGCTTGTGGGAAAGCCTACAGAGGACACGCATGGCAGAAAATTGCCAACCTGTTGGAGAAATTTGAGATGATGAGCGATATGCAGAATTTGATTGGTTCGCAGGTGCGTTTGAGAAGACATGAGGAGTTTGTTAGGGAATTGAGCTATTGGGATAGGCCAAGACTGTTGGTATCTTTGGGTTTGATAAGGGAATTGGGGTTGGTGGCGTGGACTGTGGAGGATTTCGTGTATGCTGCGGAGGAGGAACGGAGAAAGAGAGTTACTTCGAAGTCAGAAGAAAGGAGTGAGGAGTTTGATAGCGGAGTGGTATTTCGATTTCTTTGATGTGTTAGTAAGTACTCTAACAATGAAGTAAGCGTGATCTTTATACTGGGCATTATTTGGATTTATATATTGATGCCTGGGTATTTGTAATTTGTATACTCCAATGCGACTCTTGTCTGAATAACTAATATATCTTGTAGATGTATGGTAGACATTTATTAATTACTATCGAATTTGATAATCACCATGTATCAAATCTACTTCTCTGATTCAAAGTTCAGTAAAACGATCGATAGTCAAACTACCTAATACTAATAATAAATTCCATGACAGCGCCTGTGATGGTCTTCGAGTCCCGTCATTGCGTCTCGATTAGTAAGAATATCTCCCGACAGAGATCTCACATGTGAAAAATGGCGTATTCCTTCCGGCACAACTATTGGTATGACTATACTATTGATTCACACGGATGAGAAGCTATATCCAGACCCAATGCAATTTAATTCCGATCGATAGATAGATATCGACGCCCAGAGGAAGCACAACAAAACACATGCTCCTTTTTCTAGGGGAACTAGGATTTGTCTTGGCATGAAGTATGTCCCCCTTTTGACTTGATGCTATATTACTGTTGCTGACACCGTTTCTAGTCTCGCATGGGCTGAGATGTATTTGCTACTTGCCGCTCTTGTTCAGAGATTTGATTTCCAATTTGAGGGGGCTACCTCAAAGGACTTTGAATGTGAGAGTGATCAATTTATCATTGGGACTAGTGGAAAGGGCGTTTTGAACGCTGTTGTTGCTTCTTGTAGATAATATGCTCTGGAGTGACAATTTAGGATAGGGGACTGAGTTCTAGGCTCAGGATCCGTTGGCATTAGGCGCATGGTGCACTATTTGAGAGTGAAAATCCAGAAGTTTCAGATACGACTTTCCACGCTCAACATCAATTAGCTAGTATAAAATTACTCATACCAATGATTATCTCGCTGACAACATTGATTGTCAGGCCCTCCGATTGACAAAACTCTTTCAAGACATCCTCAAAGATGAATACTGACGTGAGCACACGCATATTCCTAAATAGGCCGAACGACCCTCAACAATTCGGACAATTACGGTACAGACTTCCCCACAAACGAGGAGAATCCTCTAACATAAAAGTCACTCTATGCCCAAAAATCTCGTAACTATTATTGAATCTAACAATCATCCAAGACTTCTTGTACGATGACCCCAGTGGCTCACATCGCCTTTATCTTCAGTGCCACTGGCAGTCAAGGGAGCGCTCTGTACCAACAGCTCCGCGGTCTCGACTGGAAAGTCCACGCAACGACGCGCAACCTCGAGTCATCTGGAGTACGCACATTGATAAATCGTGGCGTAAACCTCACACAAAGCAATTGAGACGATATGGATGCCCTCCGCAATTCTATGAGCGGCTGCGAGAAACTCTTCTTGTGTCTACATCCCCAACTCGACGATTTAGATTATGAGCGTCGACAAGCCGAGAAGATCCTCAAGATCGCAAAGGAGATGGATGTCAAGCAGGTGGTTACTTCCACGAGTCTCGATGTGAGTATGCTGGGCACTGGGATACACATTACACCCGACTCCTTTATGACTAAGCACCTCGCGAGGATAAGGGAGTGGAGCAGGCTGTTGTTGATGGCAATTATGAATATTGGACATTTCTCCGTCCTGCTTTCTTCATGTCGAATTTCCTAGAGCCTAAGGTACATAGATACCCTGGGTTACGAGATAAGGGAACGTGGACAACAGCAATGACCGCCGAGGGAAAGTTGGCATTGATTGATCACGTCGATATTGCTAAGTTTGCTACTGCAGCATTTCAAGAACCAGAAGAGTTTCGCGGATGCGCAATCGGGTTGGCTAGTGAATTTTTCACTATTCCGGAGATACTTGATTGACTCAGAGAAGTCATTCAACGGCCCCTTAAACAGTGTTTATGACAGAAGAGGATATTAGGAAGCAAAAAGACTCCAATGTCTTTGCTAATTCGCAAGTTGCCATGAGATACATGTCGGAATATGTAGATTTAGAAAAACTTTCTAGGATCGTTCCGTTAACGATATTTGAGCAATTCCTTGAGAGGGAGGAAGACATCGCCAGGAGGGCATACTTACGACTGTTGTGAATGCTTATTCTACACCTATTATATATCCGAGGATTGATATAGCCGTGATCGAGTCATTTCATCGAATTTGTTTCAAAAGTTGCTCTTGATTGTATGATTCAATGGGATATTTCGTGCTTCCACTTGCTGTTCGAAATATATTCCTCCTATTCGAATTCGAAATAAACGATCGTAATCCCATCGCGTTCGTATATATGAAAACATTACCAAGCCACCATGAACTGCTACTCTAGCGATATTAATGTATCTTACTGCCCAAATCCCTTTCGCCACTATTAGCCACCTCTAGATCATCACTCTCAACCCGTGCTCTTCCGACCATAGCAGTAGCCTCTCTTTTCCCATCTATTCGCTTTAAACCCCAGAGCAGAACCGTGGTCCAAATTGCCAGAGCAATACACGTTACAATCATCGCCCACATTCCCTTTGTAAACCCAGGCGCTTCAACCGCGCCGTAAAATAGTAAACTCCACCAAGCATTCACAGCATTACTACCACAATTCATACTCGCTATCACTATTGCTCTCAAGGCGTCGTTTTCGAATCTCATCGCTTCATTAGCCCATGCGAAAAAGGTCGCTTGACAAGCGTAGACAGAACCGGCCCAATAGTATGCCGCAAATATTGTTGCTACATTAGAAGTTGTGAGTATCATAGCGGAAGTCACAATTCCGGTGATGGCAATGAAATAAGCGACAAGGTAGCGTTTGCCGTTTAGAAAATCTGTAAGAGTTGCCCAGAAGAGGGTAAATATGATACCAACAGCGGGAACACCAGTAGGATAGTTGTTAAGTTGAGAAATTGTGTATTTGTTTGTGGATTTCATGTATAATGAAAGTAAAGAATTTGAAGAGAAAGATTCGCTTTCTCCAGCAATAATCCATAGAATAACGAAGCCATACCAGTACCATGATGTGACGACAGTTTTGAGAAATGCAAAATTCCAGAGACGATGTTCGGGCACTTCTGGAACACGGGCTTTGGCGAGATCACGCTCAACCGGGGTGAGATAAAATGCGGATGTTGTGGTCGGAGTATCTGGGAAAAGAAGAAAGCCATAAAGGGCAATCGGGAGAGTGATAAGTCCGTCAATGATAAACAGCCAGCGCCAGCCACTCATCCCTTTGGCACCATTCAAGGATGAATGAATGCCAGTTTGGATGAAACCTCCAAACATAGTGCCGGCAAGACCAGAGGAAGTGAAGATACCACTGCGTTTTCCGAGCTCTCGAGGAGTGTACCATGATCCGAGTATATAATGGGTACCGACAAATGTGCTGCTTTCGGCAAGACCTTGGAAGAATCGAATAGCCATTATATCTCGGGGATGATGAACAGATGCAGTGATCATAGTAAGACAGCCCCACAGAACCATCATTGATGGGAAGAAAATGCGAGGTTTGATGTAGTAGAGTGCTAGATTGCTAGGAATTTGTCCAATAATGTATCTGAACGCCATTAGTATAAACGAAGACATGCCAGATGGCCGAATTCAGAAACTACCTGAAGTCACAACCAATTTGTGTAGATTGAGATGAGAATTCAGGTGTCTTTTTAAAACACTTCGGTCATAGCATATGAAGAACTTCAATAGAGACCTAATACATACCCAACAGTAAAAACAGTATTAATAAGATTATATTGATTACCCACGAACCCCAACTCTTCCTTCATTCCACTCACATACGCATTTGCCAGATTTGATCGATCTAAATAATTCGTGAAATAAGATAAACAGCAAAATGTTAAGATGAAAAAATCTGTATTTATTAGAGGCTTTGACCATTGAAGACTTGATTGCACGAGCCATGCATGATGAATTAAGTACTCACCTAATTTCTGTACCAGCTTTCTCTCTCCTGGATGCTCGTAGGGGTGGGAGATGTACTCCCTCACACGTGACATTGCCATGATCGAAGACTTCTTCTTTCGACTGGTGAAGCGTGACCCGAGCTTATAGACAAAAGCTACTACTCAGACCAAAGTAACTTTTGGCATGCAAATGAGGAAACCAAAGCTTGATATATCTTTGGCTCTGATATCTTTGGCGTGGATATCTTTACTTCGTACGGCAATCCGTGTGAATCTGTATCCCCGCAGACAAGCATTAACCCCACTTCCAACGATAACGGTTCTATCAAAGCATAACGTTTGAGATGCGGAAGAGAACAGTACACCTCATTCAGCCGATAGACTGCGAAATTCCCTATGTAGTAGAAAGTCCTATGGTATTGAGTACCTATCTATGTATGCTCGAGCTGGGCACTACCAAGAAGAGGAGAAAAATCGTTGTACCCCACCCTGTCAATCTGCTATTTCTCCGAAAATCACCCGGATAGCCACTCTCATAGCCATTTTGCGCTCCTTCCATCCGACCCCTTCCTTCCACAACGCCAGACCAAATAGCAGTTCTAGACCATGTATCCCCCAAATTTCTGTAAACTCCTATCGTTACAGAACACCATTTTCGAGATTCCATTACACTCGATTCTCGAGTCTCTCAGCCGAAGAGACAATGCTGTTATCGGCTTCAGTGGCTGCAACTGCAGTGGATTGTCACATCAGTAAACCACTAACAGCTAGTGAGTAGATTGGCTATCGGAGTCTTACCTGTAGCTTTCATGTGTTCCTCGTTGTGCAATTCCTGATCGGTTCCATTCACATTCTTCTCGGAGGACTTTTTTGACAATCTGCTCTGCGGTGGTCTTTCCCATCGAAAGCAATATTGTCCAAGTTTCATAGCAATGCGTCTCGTCCGAAATCCCGTTACCAAAACCCGCTCTCCATCCAACGTTTCGCCAACTTCGTAAGGAACATCATAGTCAGATATAGGACATGGCATTTCCGGCCATGTAGGTCGGTCAGGTGCCTTGAGATATTGTTCTATAATGCCGCCAGATTGTCGTTTCCGTACCCATGTATTTAGAAACTCGCGGAATACAGAGACATCAGCATCCAGTTCACGATTGCAGACCCATTCTGGGAGATTTTGAACCATGTCCATATTTCGTTCCCAATGGGGAATCCCAGTGAAGTATCGGTCGCTTGTTATGAGCTGATGTAAGGTATATATCACACCGCTCACGTCGTCACGATTATTCATCAACCAAAAATTCCCACATGAGGTCCTATCAAAGTCAAACGAAAGGAGCTTTTATGTATCAAGATCAATGAATAAGTTCCATAATACAATATCTTAATGCATGATTCCCAAGTTCAAGTTCAGGAAATCAACGACTTCAGTGAGCTGTTGTAACCACTCAAATCGAAAAGGTATGTTCGGATTGCTCAGACTTCCACTTGGAATATACTTTGCTGTGAAGCCGATCACACGGGACTCCACGTCTTCGAGAACGACGCCATCTAACAGCACTAAGTTGGGATGTGGTGCCAGACTTTTGAGGAGGTTCATTTCTTTTCATGCCATTTGTACTCTCAATGGTTTTTCCAAAACATTGAATTTGAAGGCAACCATTCGAGTGTTCCGGTTCTCATCTTCGTATGATGAAAGGTCAACAAATGGTGCAAGTCGATCGAGTTCTTGAAGCTGGGAATGCTTGATGGTACGACATCCAGCCAACGATTCAACAGTCGAAATTGGGGGATAAGCAATGAAGAAAGTTTCGTCCTCCTCTGGATCTGTGGAGACCCCGCAGATGAGTCCATCATTGTCAACGTCAACTGCTCGAATTTCTGGAGATAAATAATCAGCAAACTTTGCTAGAATGGTAGCCTCTCTATCTTCTTCCGGTGGAAAATCCTCTCTTTTTGCCTTTGATTTTGATCAGACGCAATTGATCCCAATCCCAGACATTACAATAAGCATCGTCACTAAGGTAGGTTTGACCCTCGGACCAAAACCTATCTTCAAGTGGAATCATTTGGGCCAGAAGAGGTTTGTTAAAATTATAGAACCAGTCGGCGGGCAATATTTCTGTAAGATTAGGTAATCCGAGTGCTCGAGAATCGAACCACACGTGATATTCACCTGACTGTATGGCACGCTGAAAATTGAGCAACTCGATGCAGGCCAGATTTTAAGTGAAAATATATGAAGACTGACATATACTTGCTGATCTTGGAATTAGTATTAGTGCCAAACAGTTATTAACCATTCATTTCAACCATTCCCTCCAACTTTCCAAAAGTATGCGGAAGATTATTCACGAAATGTTACACATTCAGAAACTATACCGGCAAGTTAGAAAATTTGAGTGTGTGAATGGGGAAGAACTATCTGAAACCATGTTGACTATAGTCGTTATAGATGGTTCAAGCAGATCTGCAATGTCCCCAATCGATTATCATGCCATCAATTCAAAGCTTTCAACTCTAATACACACCTATTATTCGCCTCAGACCATTTCTATCTCACCTCCGAAGCGTCGTTCAATCAACAATGGCAGCAGTCATCCCACTAGGCCAGATCGAAACAAACGTTGCAAATCACTACGTCAACAGCCCTAGCAATCCCAATAACTGTTTCTGCGCTTGGTACATTTACTACTCTAACGTATGTGGCCATGCATTTCAGGAGCTTGCAGTACAATGCGGCGCTCGAACTACGCCATCTGGAAGAAGCGGCTTCGGTAGAAGCCCAGCACCGAGAACTATTATCCAGGCGCCGCAGATCAATGCGCAGTGTCGTTTTTGCTAATCATGGTCGGTGGGGAAGGGAAGGAAGGAAGGAAGGACAGAAGGTTAAGTTAACGGGGAAGGAAGATATGTGAGCGGAGCTGCGCCCGAAACGCTTCTCGATCGGCGTCCTTGATATCTACGACACATAGAAATTGGGTGTGCTCTATCCCATCCACTTGGAGCTTAATCATTTCAGATGATTAGCTGGAAAGGATCTCATGGTTGGGATCCAGATAATGGATTATGATATCCAAACATCCGCTCCACCATCAAACTTCACCTTGTAAGCTTAGGTGATTTTTTGGAAAATGAAGTGATGGATTATTTGACTTGATGTGACTTTGAATGGGTTCAAATGCCCTTACCAAACGCTGCGAGAAAAGTGTTGGATAAATCAAGAAAAAATTGCATTGAAGAAGCTGGGGAAGGGAAGGAATGGGAGAAATGTCTTCCAAATCTCTAGTTGATAGTTCAAATATGTAGCAGACATTAAATGTGATGTCTGAAGAAATCCTCGAGATATCCGATCTCAACAAGTAAGGTACCTCGAGGCTCCATGACGATCGTAGCGAACAGGACGGATAAGACGGAAGAAGTAATTCACAGTGCACTAGCTTTTCAAACATACTTAAGTTTATAGAATCTTAAAACCCTTCAATATCCGTAGTCATTCGACTATAACAGAGCAGACTATCGACAACCATAGAGCGACTAATTAAGACCATACTGTTGGGAAATGGATCACGTGACTACGCTAGCGTTAGCGCTAGCGTCTTCCGACACTACAGCAAATACGTTTCGTAGCCTTAGCTTTTATAACCTCAAGCAATATAACAACAGTGTGAATCATAGTACTATATTGACTTCACCATCCCCATGGTGATATCAACAAATACAAAGCGCAGACTTTTGGGTACCATAGAATAGAGGTTTTAACTTTCCCAACTTTTCGAATGTGCAAACTTCCACCCTCACACCTAGTTTACTAGCTCCGCATGTACGCAAACACCTCAAGGCTCAATCCTTCCAAAACCGAGAACACTTGCCAGAGAACCTTGATAAACAGCCGGACGCAGCAGTACGTCGTAGAATATGAAATGAAGCTCTGGGAGCTATCCGCCTCATCACAATAACATAAGAACACAACTGCATCTCTGAAAATATCCCATAGACGTCCCATCTTGCCTTTACCCTTCGCGCGTCTCAAAGCCTATTCTCAAGTAGCTTATATCAATATGCGTATTGAATAACAAGTGAAACGGCAGAAGATGAAAAATGAGTCACTAACCTCTGCATAATCCGCATCCTCAGAAAGCTCTTTAACTCTCCTGAACACTAATCTCCCATTCGCGCGTTCCTTCTCACTTACTTTCTTCACGAAATCATCTCGAGTTTGCGCAATGATTTCATTGGCTGCCTCTTACAATTTCTTGGGATCTTCCAGATCCAGCCCGTCAAGCTCTCCAACAGATTTGGGTTTCTGATAATCGTCTGGCAAAGGTAGAGCACAAAGATGAAAGTTTGAATTTTTGGTATTACGACGCATTTGAGCGAAGAGCTGCTGTTCCCGGAATTTGAAGTGATTTCTGGCTGGACGTTGGGTCCTGGTGAGGGTGCACTGATCGGAAATTTTGAGTGTAGGTGATACATGCGAGAGGATGAATCAAATGAGTGTATTCAGAACTGATAGAGAGGTCGTTTGATTGATAAATTGTTGAGAAATATCAATCATACTATCTAGGTAGAACTATCTAGGTAGAAGAGCAAACGCTTTTCAGCGTCTGCCTATCGGACTATGCAGTCGGTATCCCCTCAGCCATACAATTCTCACTCAACATCCATGTACCGGAATCATGTATATTTTATAAGAGCTCTCTCATTATTCAGTCCTGCCTAGGAGATTTACTACATTTCTCGATGAATGGAAAGAAAATAAAGAATCATAATCAATCATGCTCTTTGCTTTCGCAGTCAACTCTGACCATCTAGCAAATGGAGGGTGATAATAGAGTACGAAAAACTATGTTCGGTACTCTGATACGAACTACCGCATATATACTCCGTTTGCCGAGTAACCATCTTACTTGAGTAACCTCATACCTAAATATATCGAGGAATGATATTGTCAACTGCAAATGATTCAGTCGGATTATCTCTCTCAAGGCCGGAGGATTAGACTGGAATTTTCTCCCCGGCCTAACATGCAGCCCAATGACAAATGTACCGGGCCGACATAAAAGCAGTTATCTGGACCGCAAGCCACCAATATGATAAAAAATGTCCAAAACGATAAAGGTTACTAAATCTCATGCTCATGAATTTAGGCAAAAAGAAAAAGAAACTAATTTCCAAACCAAAGGAAAAAACAAGAAACTAAACTATTCTACTAACTATTCAGCCACACGCGTTCGTACAAACCAACACAGCCACAAGTAAGCAGCTGGTGCCACGACATTGTTGTTTCAAACAAACGTGGAGAAATCAAGAGAAATCAAGTCTCAAAGTGATTTCTTATCGGTCCTGTCGGTCCTCGCGGTCCCATCTTATCTTACCAACTTCACGGGTTTTCATATCCATTTCGTCGTGATTCAGAGTGTGCATATGTATATGTATCTATGGAGTACATCTTCCCTCCCGTGATGTGAATCATTGGACTCTACATATGTTACTGCACTCCTCTCTCCTGCATGAATCTCTCTCCGTATACTGTATTCCACGCTTGTCTCCATCAAAAGACCTGCGTGCAAGCGTGCAAAGCATACAGAAGCGAGCGGGAAACCGCGGGCGCCGAATGGCTCCATAGCGGTAAGCGACAGGACGTTGAATTTCGTCCTCGCGTGCTTCGGAGACCATAAAACATGGCTAATTATATGATTCAATAGTACAGAATAATTCTTCTAGGAGTAGACAACTTTTTTTTTCTTCCAAGGAAGATGACTTGGTTGCATGTAAGCCCAACAAATTCTTGCTGTTGGACCAAAAGTTCAACGACACGATGCACGATGGAGATTCACATTTCCACTTTCATGCATGAGGATGCGTTGGGAAGGGATATCCTATTGGACGAGAAGGATTCTTTTCCGTGTATACTGGTCCCGTTTCTCTTCTTAGTGAAGGACGATTTCGGTTTGATAATTTTTGAATCCAATGATTTCATCGTGATATTAGATATTAGTGGAGGAAATAAAAATGATGATCCAATGAAGGGGTAAGTTCGAGACCTAGAAAGAAGAAGCTCTCGCTTTATTGAATGATAGGAGATTTTCATCCCCACAGGTATGTTTACTATTTATGAACCAAGAATCCAGCACACCATAATACCATCACGATTCATTCACCCCCAAGAAGAATCCACAACATTTCTCAAGAAAAGACTAAAACTGCCCCTTGCAAAATAACTATCACTCCACATAAATCATGTGAAATCGGTTTGATTCTCCGATATGTCCCCTCCAAACCTTCCAAAAGGCACCTTGAAATCCGATCATCCCATCTATCATCGTGGACTTGTGAACTTCTATACATATAACCAATACATATACCTACAAACCCAGGTATACCTACATGATTAAAATGAAGCCGTGACCCAGTTCTCCACAGGTATTCATCTCCATCTAAACATCATTCACAAAACCCATCCATACAAATAAACCTCTCAAATCCCTCACTCTTCGCTGTCCCACGAACTCCTCAGTTGATCTGCCATACTTACCTCCTTTTTCTTTCTTTCCACCTACCTACCTACCTACCTACCCACCCACCGAGTCTGCTTGACGGAACCGACTCTCTCACGTCCTACATTTCTCGTTCCCCAAAAAATTCCCACTTAAATTTCCCCCGCCATCAGCTCTTCACCGCACTTTTTTGGCGGTAAAGAAGTAGCTTGCTTGCTTGCTTGCTTGCTTGCCTACTCAGGGAATCTACTTCTTATTCTTTTCACAAGCCAAAAAATCCATTCACTTCTTTTTCAAATCTCCTTTACGATACCAAATTACCAAAAATAAGAAGCTGGTCTTCTCTTTCTCTCTCAAATATATACCCATATTATACGTTCAAAAATGGCTCCTCCCATCACAGAAACCGTTACCATTATCAATAAATCGGGGAAAGTAGTCAGCACTGTGAGTATTTCTACCATTTTTCCGAGGTTTTCCCTGGAATTCCCCTCATCCGATGTTACACACATACAAAATAATGCGGTGACTAACCAGCACATTTTTCAAAAAATCATAGGGCAAACAACTCGTAAACATCTTCAAAGATGCCAAAGCCGCTTATCAAGAAAAGAAAGCTCAATTGAGAGAAGAACATTATCTTCGAGAAGAAGCACGTACATACCGAGCACAGAGACGTCTCAACGAAGCTCGCTATGAAATTGAAGAGGCACGAGGAGGAGGAGATGATGATGCTCAATCGATAGCTTCGAGAAGATCTCATAGATCTCATCGTTCACATCGTTCCCATTCTTCTCGTCAGGAACCAAGAGATGCTTCTCGTCCTCCTCTTACCATCAATAATTATGAGGAATTCCCGGATATGCAAAGTTTGGCCAGTGGCCGCTCCCATCGTTCTCATCGTTCCCATACGAGAACTCGCCAGGAATTCAATTTCGATGATTTGGATGAGGAAGAAGATATGCAAAGTCTCGCAAGCAAACGTTCGCATCGATCTCATCGATCGAAACGGAGTCGCTCGGTGCACGGTTCTAAATCTCCTACTCAATATGAGCCTACAGAAACCCATTACGAAGACCCCGAAGAGGGATTTTATGATGATCCCCCTCTAGCCATTTATCGTCAACCATTTGCCGAAACGGAATTGAGTCTCGCGAGGAGAAAAACAGAAAAGGAAGCTGCTCCTCCCATGCCAGGACATCTTGTAAGGAGAGAAACAGCTCCGGCTACGTATACAAGCGGACCACTGGTCCCACGTGCAACTTCCGTGCCTGATCTTCATGATGACTCAATCGATATGGATTTGGCATATGGAGATGCCCATCACTTTGAATCCGACCCGGAGCCAGAATACGAAGAGCCAATCGCCCCACAACAACTCCCCGCGGAACTCGACGAAACAATGAGTAAACTCGATACTCTCCTCATCGAAGCCCAATGTCTTCACCACACCGCCACAGCCATCATGTCGAATCTCCAAGCCAACCCCGAAGCCATGGCCGCCGTAGCTCTCACCCTCGCCGAGCTTTCCTCTCTCCTCACCAAAATGTCTCCCTCCATTCTCCCCATGCTCAAAGCCAGTTCCCCCGCCATCTTCGCGCTCCTCGCATCTCCCCAATTTCTCATCGCCGGTGGTGTCGCTCTAGGCGTTACAGTCGTCATGTTCAACGGATTCAAAATCATCAAGAAACTCCAAGCTACTCCCGAAAAGCCTCTCGAAGCTCCCATGGCCATGCAAGCCCTCCCTGCTACCCCCAACTATCCCGACACCCCCGGATTCATGGAACCCCAAGACATGCATCATGAATACGAAGAAGCGATGCCCTACGAATCTTACGAGGAAGAACTAAGCAGCATCGACATCTGGCGTCGTGGTATCGCCGACGCAGAAATAGAAAGTGTAGGCACAAGTGTAGATGGCGAATACATTACCCCCACCGCAGCACGACAAAAGGAAAGTCGCCACGCAGATCGAATCCGTCAACGAGCTGCCGAGGAAAGAATCGACGAGAGTGAGGAAGAAGAAGAAGAAAAGAGAAGTATTATGAGTCGCTTGACGAGTAAATCCCGTCGTTCCAAAACTCTTCCTGTTAGAGGTAGTCCTTCCCAATACGAACCTTCCGTCAAACCTAAAGATGACGATATTGAATCTGTTCGTACTTCTCGCACGAAGACGTCGAAATCGACAAAATCTTCCAAGAGTCATCGATCGAGTCGCTCGAAGAAAGATGATGATAATGCATCGCTTGCTTCTGAGCGAACGGAACGGATAGAGAAAGAAGAGAAAGAACCAAAGGAAAAGAAAAAGAAGACGCCTTTGAGTATTTTTAGAAGTAAGACGGAGAAGAGTACGAGTTTTAAGGGAAAGGAGAAGGAGAGTAAGAAAATGGGTCATCATCCGCTTTTACTGGAGCTTTGAGGGTCGAGATGAGCTGAGCTTGAGTTTCTTCATGGCTTGGTTAGGGTTTTGGTTTTGGTGTTGGGGTTGAGGTTGAGGTTCTTGAGGATTTGCGTAGCTCATCCTATCTACCTTGACCTACCTCAGATCAAACGCACACAACAATCTTCACAAATCGAACCTCACTTTTTTCTTTCTCTTTCATTGCTTCCTCTTCGCTTAGCGGGTTTACTGTCAATCAGTCAGTCGGTCGGTCGGTTATTTTTATGCTTCGGTAGCTTTTGACGAGTACTTCAACTCAACTCATTCCCTCACTTCTCTTCATTTCCCCCTCCATCGATCTTCGGATCAAGGGGGGAGTCTTTTATGATTTCATGGATTTACGTATGGATGGATGGATGGATGATGTTTTTTAATAAGGAACAATGAAAAAAAAAGATATTCAGATATCGAGATGAAAATGAAGATGGAAATGAAGATGGAAATGAGAATGAGAATGAGAATGAGAATGAGAATGAGAATGAGAATGAGAATGTATCTATGTGCATGCATACGAATGAATATATCACGAATATCAGATTGGAATGATGTTATATAACGAATGAAATGGAATTGAATGAAACAGAACCAGATGAAATAGGATAGGATGGGATTTATATATAAATATAGCTACTCAAGGATGAAAGAATAAAGAAAGAAAAGATGAAGAGAAGAAGAGAAGAAAGGAAGAAAAAAAAAGCAGAAAATATTATCGTGTATTGATATTATATCTGATTTATATATATACTTTTCTTTATGTATCTCCCCCCCTCTCCCGCTCCCCTCTCCTTCTTTTCATTTTCTCCTTCCTTTCTCCCCTTTCCTACCTCGCTTCCCTCTCACAACTACACAATAACCTATCAACCCGAAACCCTTCCCTCAAGGTTCAACCCCATAATCCACCCTAAATATCCAATACAAAAATCCAATCAAACATCCAATCAAACATCCAATCAAACATCCAATACAAACCCTCCCTTCTAACTAAGTAATTAAACATCAAAGTTAGTCAATTAGTTTAATAAGTGTATAAACCTATCTCTCTCGAAAAGAGGTTTTCTTTTTCCATTTTCTTTTTTCTCTCTCCCACACCTTCTTCCTATATCTTTTTATTCGACCCTTTTCTTCCCATTCCTCCCCTTACACATTCACATTCTCTCTCCCTCAACTCCCCCCCTCAATCCTTCCCCTCCCTTCCCACCTTCTACCCCTCTCATTTCCCCTCCCTTCTCTCGCACCCCACACCTCACACCTCACACAGCACACCATATCCCCAAATCCAACATCCCCAAATCCCAAATCTCAACTCTCAAAACCTCCACGCCAATCTCAAACCCACAACCCCAACTACCCATCCCAACCTCGATATCCCAACTCATCATTCAAAAATCCACATCCCAAAATCGTCAATCCGAACTCACCCCTCAGAATCTCAATCTCAAATTCAATAGTCGGAAGCACTACTCCATATTTAATATCTTCAACCCCCCTTTTTATATTCCCATTTCAATATACCTTATCCATCTATCCATCTATCTACTTATTCAAAACTCGTTCAAAACTCATCGAATCATTCATTTCAGACTCAGAGTCCCAGACTCAGAATGCAGGACTCCAAATCCAAATACTGATATTCAATATTGAACATTTATTATTTAATATATATACCTAATACCTAATACTCACTCAGATCAACTCAACTCACCTTATCTCAACTCAATTCAACTCAATTCACTTTAATTCAATTCACCTCACCTCACCTCACCTCACAACCTCCTTCCTATTCAGTAATTTCAATTCAAACTCCTCCCCATTCAACTCCCACCCATTCAACTCATACTTATAATCATACTTACTTACCAATACTCAGACTTAGATTCAAATTTATCATTCCCTTCCCCTTCCCCTTCCCCTTCCCCTTCTTCCTTCTCCTTCTCCTTCTCCTTCTCCTTCTCCTTCTCCTTCTCCTTCTCCTTCTCCTTCTCCTTCTCCTTCTCCTTCTCCTTCTCCTTCTCCTTCTCCTTCTCCTTCTCCTTCTCCTTCTCCTTCTCCTTCTCCTTCTCCTTCCCCTTCCCCTTTCTTCCTCCTCCCCCGCCACCACAAACACCTCACTACCCCCCTGTCCCAAAAACAGATATAAATTCAGGCCACTATAAATCAAAAGCCATACCCACATAGAGTACTATACGCACATAGACCGACCTATAGATCTACAAATTCACACACACACACACACACATGAACAAGCATGAAAAGGGATCCTCATCCAGACTAAGAGTTGCTTTATTGGTTTTGATTATTATTTATGTATTCATCCACTCACTACTCACTTCCTCTTATCTCATCTCATCTCATCCCAAGATCCAAGATCCAAGATCCAAGAAACAATATCCAGATAGATACTCACATCTAGATTTTTCGTTTCCATCTCGCCAGCTAACTATCCCTCATATGACTTTGTTCCAATTCATTCCAGATCCTATCCTATCCTATCCTATTCATGACCAACATCATGAATCATGTACACCATCCAACCATCTGCTCCAAAATAATCCAAATCAACCAACCAACCAATATACATCCAACTCCGCATCCAAACTAATCCCCCAACTCCCCTACACAACAAAATCCCCACCCTAACCCCAACCTAACTACCAGAAAATGCAACAAATCGTTATACGTTCAAATTCATTCAAATCTAATCCAACTCAACCAATTCCATTATTTCTCCCCCCTTCCACTCTCATCAACTCATATTCGATTGTTCGCCTGGGTAAATTTGTCCTCCAATACCGCTTGATTGATTGCCATGGCCAGAACCTAATATTCAAGGTCAAAAATCATTTACACCCTCACCACATCATGCTCGTTCTTATCCAACCTTGGTATCGTGATCTGGTGTGATACTTCTCATGAAGCTTGTCGCCTTGGTATGAACGTTCTGCCGATTTTGCATACATCTATCGATGCTGCGAGCTATCGTGCGCATTCGCCTCCCCGAATAAATCTCGGCCCAACAATTCCTCAATAATCATTTTCGAATCGAATCCAAGACCACTTAATTCTAAATCACTTTAATCTCGTGATTATCCAACAAAATCTCCTCATGACGATTTCAAAGCTTCATTCATTCCCTCATCCTTTCATTCAATAACCATCTTTCTGAAACCTCCTACCATTGTCCAACCTAATGCTCTCAAAGCACTTGGATCTTTCGCCTTTATAATTGTGCAGGCGGGTAACATTGGATTCGTCGGATCCACATGTGATGCATCTTTTGCTGCTTGTTCAATTGCATCCATTTCCTCTTTACACTCTTGTTCATTCAATGGACATACAGTAATTGGTTGACGATGAGTAATGTCACGAGCACCGGAGAGGTGAACCTGTAGATTGTGATGGTTAGATTAGACAATTTGAATGAGAAGTTTGAGACAGTTGGACTAGCTGAATATGTGAGTGAGAGAAGAAAGAATGTATATACCTTTATAACGAGAAAAAACTCAATCTTGTACAAGGTCCCCGTGGTCGTAAACGAATTGACAAAATGCATTGGAAATGCAGCTTTTCCTCTCCTAATAATTCCCTCCGAATCTCTCAAATCCTTCGATGGATATATCAGCCCTAGAGTCGTGAAATATCCTGCCTCTGGTAATTTTGCTCCCACCGTCGCCGTCTGCTTAGCTATGCGATTGATTTTTTTCGTTGGTTCATCTCCTTCCGGATTATATGTGATTTCCTCTTCTATGCCAATGGTAATCTTTTGTATGACTACTTTTGTAGCTTTCTTTATGTAAAGGGAGTTTGGAAACAAATGAATATACACGCTGACGGGATCCGAAGGGCCAAATGACCATCGAGGTATTGTAATTCTCAGAGTAACCAGATGATCCGTATTCTTCTCTGCAGATTCAGGACGATTGTACATGCCGAAAGTTGAGAGAGTATCATATCTCTGCATCGGGACTGGAAATGCGAATTTCTTTTGATCTTGTCCTTGTTGAACCGTAACCACCAACTCATAATAAGTTTCCGCCGTGCGACTTGGTAATTGTAAACTCGCCGGTGGGATTCTTCGATTCGATTCCTCTCCACCCCTTCCAAATGGTATGAATAATACGAAAGGTAAATCCATCAGAACCACACTTTCGCTCTCTTTTCCAGCCGTACATCGAAATAATAACAACTCTTTCCCCACCACATCTGTCGTTTCTCTTCGAGGTGTTCCCAAATGTTTCTTCGCTATCGATTCCGCAGATGGATGAACCGTTTCCCTTCGCTGTAAACATATTCGTACCAAGGATATCGCTATCGGCGCAGAAATTCCAGTGAGGGGTCGAATCTCTACTTTACCCTCTATCCTAGGCTAGAAATCCCCAGATTAATACCATACCCTTCCAAACAAATCACAATTGCAAAACCAAACGTCCAACCAAAGAAATAGAGATCACCTACAAGCGTGGCAGAAATACCCGGATAACCAACCAGAAAATTACTGTTTGGTGGTCCGGAGACACGGACAAAGGCAGACATCTCGTGCACACCCAAAGATCACTGGCGCCACCGCGCAGGTTTGCGCCAAATGGAAAACAATGTTGTTGAGCAGTGTGGGTTGTGTTGAAAGCTCGAGTCTCATGTGTAGATATGATAGGTATGTATGTATGTACTTCGTATGTATGTATGTATATATGCGGTAGGTTTGTTTGCGCGAATTGTGGGGTTGCGAGTCGGTGATATAGCTTTCGTCGTCACCATATAAGCAAGGCTCAGCTCTTGTTTTGGGGGTGGGTAGTTTGTTTTCTTCGTAGGTAAGATTAGGATTACTAATAAGTAAGTGAAGATTGATTGTGAAGATCGATTGTGAAGATCGTTTTGTATGTATGAAATTGGGTGAGAGAGGCCCGAGATCCTTTTCGATTGTTGGTGGAAAGTCGAATTGATTTTTCTTTCTTTGTATGGAAGTTGGGAGGATATCCCGAGATAGCTAGTAGATTCGAGAGATCGATTGTGTTGTGTAACGGAGAAGTTTCCTTTAATGGATGATGAAATGAAAGAGTGAGTGGGTGAAGGAAGAAATGGAATGAGAATAACAAGATGGATAATCAGTTTGGAAAGGAATAAGTGAGGTGTTTTGTTAATTAAAATTGAGATGCAGTAATAATTGCGAGCGGTTATTCTTTCATGGATGGATGTGGGTGTGGATGTGGATGTAATTGAGATTGTAATATATGGTGGAAGGATAGCTAGGTAGATGGGTAGATGGGTAGATGGGTAGATGAGTAGATGGGAGCTGGGTAGATTGTAGATGTGCAGCTAGGTAGATGTGTAGCTGGGTAGCTGGGTAGCTGAACAACTGAACAGTAGCTGATCGACTTTGATGTACGTTGTAAGGGTTGAGTTGTAGGGAAGAGTATAAGAAGAGCAAGGAAAAGAACAAGAACATGAACATGAACAGTAAGATGATTGATGCTTTCGTCTAGTCCAGACTTCTCTACTATGTGATCAATCAATCACCCATACATATCAAGAGGAACCAGTCCCCAAGTATCAAAGTAAATGCGAAACATATGATGATATCCAGCAACCAGGCGTATCTAGATGCAAAGTATAAAATCCATCACGATATCGGCGTATCATACATATGATCAAACCATATAAAGAGTTTCAATCTATGCTATTCTGGTGAATACACGTATTATTTACTGGGGAGGTGTATTAAGTAGTATCTCTTGCGTACTGAGGGGTATCTGATATACATATACTTTGTATAGTTAATTGAAGAAATAATAACTCTTCATCTATATAACTACCTACATTTGTAAAGACATCTATTAAATCAATCAATCAAATCCCATCCATCCAAAGATCTCCTTAAATCTCAACTCACAACAAGCTTCTGAAGATCCGATCCACAAAACAATGGCCCTACCATATCCCGTATCCCATCTTATCCCATCCCATCCCATCCCATCCCATCCAATCTAATCCAATCCCGCCCTCTCACAAGCAAATAAATCCAATGTGAATTATTATCACCTTTTTCATCCTTTCCTTACTAATAATTCCACTTCCATCCCCAATAGCAGCCATAAACTTTTATTCCTTTGTTAGCCTTCTCTCCTCATCCACCCATTTCCTTCAGCCTCGTCTACCTAGAAGGTACTCACAACCTTAACGCGTCTGACCTCATCCATTCAACCCTCCAAAAATTAACATCATTCTCAGCCTTCTTTTTTCATCTCATACCTACTGATACTTCAATCAATTCTCACCAGCACCTAGAAATAAATATCAAATACACATCCACATCTATATCCACATTCACATACACATTACCACCAATACCCATAAATCAACACATCAACACATCTATACATAAACAAACAAAACATGTCTGTAACTTTACACACCAGCCTAGGCAATATCAAAATCGAAGTATTTTGCGATAGCGTACCCAAAACCGCAGAGGTAAATTCCCTTATTTTTCATTCTCCCAATTTCATTGTTTCATATGAGAAGCTTTCCCCCAATCCAATCCAATTAGATTCGACTCCGTTCCATCAAGCCCAATCAAATTGGAAGAAAGACGCTCCGCTGGCCACTGCCGTGGTGGCTTTTTCGCTGCGCTCTATAAACTCCCCTCTCCTCTAATCCCTCTATTCGACTCTCTGTACCCTCAATTTGCACCCCAGCCCACTAACCCCCCTCCCCCCCAGAACTTCCTCGCCCTCTGCGCCTCCCACTACTACGACCTCTCCCCCTTCCACCGTCTAATCCCCACCTTCATGATCCAAACCGGTTCCCCCTCCCCCACCAACCCACATCTCCCTTCCCCTCCCCCAAAAGGCGGCGCC
Organism: Botrytis porri; assembly: GCF_014898465.1. Lineage (NCBI taxonomy): Eukaryota > Fungi > Ascomycota > Leotiomycetes > Helotiales > Sclerotiniaceae > Botrytis > Botrytis porri. The sequence goes on from NW_024066092.1 coordinate 318,432, forward strand.
TCCATCTGGAGCACTCCTTTTGCCGACGAAATCCGTCCCTCCCTGCGCCATCACGCGCGCGGTATCGTATCGATGGCTAACAAAGGCCCGGAGACCAATGGATCCCAGTTTTTTATCCTCTTTGCGCCGGCTCCGCATCTCGATGGGCAGAATACCGTGTTTGGACATGTGATTGGGGAGGAGAGCTTTAGGGTGCTAGGGGAAATGGAGGGATTAGAGGTGGATAGGAAGAATAGACCCAAGGAGAAGGTGCTGATTGAGGGGGTGACGGTGCATGCTAATCCATTGGCGGAGTGAGAGTTTAGGTGTGGGTTTGGATTTGGATTGAGGTTTGAGATGGTGCATCGGGATGGAGATGATGATTAGAATGATGGGGGGGTAGTATGATATCATATCACATCACACAAGCCGAGCTTAGCTGGGAAGAAAGAAAGTGAAGATTAATGGATGGATGAATCGATAAATGGAGCAGTCAAAGTACTCCATCAAACAAATAACGAAGCGCAATAAACGGCCTCGAATACCCCGCGAAAAATAAATACGTGTATTTCATTTCCTTTCGCTTCGCTTTGTCGCGTTACACACACACACACACACGAATCACATCCCATCACGGAAAAGGCCTGGAAGCCTATCTCAAAAATCTAGTCCAGACATACCTACCATATGTCAGATCCGATCAAATCCGATCAGGTCAGCACAACACAGAGATCCAGTGCTGAAAGAAACTAGCCGGCTAGGCTAGCTTTACGCAAATTCGGGGTTTGGGGGCCATACGCGACTTATTATGGGGTTGCAGTGACATCTAGATCACCACACTGCACCACACCACACTGCACCACACTGCACTGTATGTGTAACAGTAACAATAGTTGGGGGCCATGGAAGGAGCTGAAAGGAAAAACTACCGAGTAGACGGGAATGCTTGAGATTGAGATTGAGATTGAGATTGAGATGGCGATACCCAAATAGATTACACCATTGCCATGAAGGCTGAGATGACGATAATGAAAGTTTGAATTTAGAATCCATAGGATCCGTTGATGTGGAAAGTTTCAGGTACATTGGTAGTTTGCATGATGTTTTCGAGAACCCCATTTCAAAACTCTCAGATGAGCATACCAAACAAAATAAGAAATCACCACTTTAAATTCTCAATTCATACCAGAATATATACACAATATACACAATATTCTTCAATATATAAATAACCACCATCTAATTGATATCAAGCAAGCTTGCATTAAATGTTATTTATTTGACTACCGAAACGCCTCATGACATACCTAGCACATATCATAAAGATCTACGTACCACCAAACTCCTGCAGTACTTAAGTGATAAATATCATTCAGTACTTAGCCGAATCGCGCGAGTGAAAGTGACATCCCAAGCTCAAAATCATAAGATACGAGCTCATAATATCCATCGCAATACCTGGTTTCATACGCCCATACCCAAACCGATAACCTCGAAAATTATCGGGTTTCCTTCGACTGCTAGCCAAGCGATACCTAACGATTTGTCAGCTACCTAGTACTTGAATGACCGTATTCTCATATAAACTTACCACTATAAACCACGAGTTTCGTAACAACTTCGACATCGTATCTCACACGAGGTTTTTCTAGCCTAGAGAACATTTCTGTTTCATCTAATTCGTTTTCCTGCCCAACAGCAATCTCATCTTCTGCAGCATCGTCACCCTCTAGACCCGGTGTGGTTAACCCTGGAGTATACATGACATGGCCTGCTCCCATCATCTGTTCGTAAGATCCAACTCTAGATTGTGCTGGCGTAGGCAAATTCATGCTTCCATGAGTCGATGACGTTCCAGATGATATAGCGCCATCCATATTCAATTGCTTAGAACCAAAATAATCTTTCGCTTCTTTCGTAGAGGTTTGACGTGGAGTCATCCCCTCAAAAACATCAGTGAGACTATCTCTCCGTCTTTTCTCTCGATAGGCAAGAGTTTCGTATGCATCGGCAGCTGATTGAGGTCCAACGGATACAGCTCGGCCCCGTCCAGCATGTCGGATAGATGAGATCAAACTCGGTAAGTCAGATACAGATGGCATAACATTATCCACCTTGAGTCTTGATGGGATATTATTGTATTCTGAAGCAGGCATAAAGAATTTCCGCGGTAAGATCAACCCCGTATTCTCAAAGGCTCGGAAAATATGTGGAAGTAATTTCAATAATGTTGGTTTCATGACTTCCCTCCAAGCAAAGATGACCAATACACCAATGAGAACTCGTAATATCACAATTACCCAACCCATATGATGTAGATCGAATGGTACTGTCGCTGGAACTGGAACATCCCAGGCCCACCCACCAGAAGCATAATGCCAACCTCCAAGTTCAACTCCTATCATAACCGCCGCAAATGCGACACTGTCATCAAAACATGGGCAATCATCAGCTGGTTCTGGATGTACTCTTATCAAAAGAATAATGACTATGGCGATCGTCACAGGAGCCTTCCAGGTACTGCTGTGGAGATAGTTATCAATCGCTGATCCGTATACGCACTCAACGACAGAAATGAGTGCTCCTATAACACTCCCAAGAATTACATCCACAAATCCATGCATGCCGCAATAAAGCCGTCCGAGTACGATCGAGAAGGCATAAGAATAGCTCACAATCTCTAGGGCCAGTTTCGTCGAAGGCAGCAGTTGACATTCTGGAGAATGGAGAGTAAAAAGAGCATATACAGCCACCGAGACAGCATTGGCGGAATGTGTCGAGGGAAATCCATATTCGAGTGCAGCAGAACCCGACATGGTAATGCGATGGAGAGGTGGGGATAGTGGTCGAGGTAGTGAGAACATATCTTTGATGAAACCCGTTATGAAGACTCCTGTTGCCAATATATGAACCATCCTGAATTTTAATCAGCGAATGTCTGCGAGTACCCGTCAAGAAGTTTATTACCCTCGTCCCAAAGATGTATGTCCACACCAGAACAGAATTGGCAGTACAATCATGAAGAAAGTATGCGTTCCAAGGTTGGCAGTGACGGCGAAATAAGTATCGAGTGCTGGACATCGCATCTTATCCTGCATCCAGGCTAAGTATGGAGTCTCCCATCGAACCAAAGGCAATAAAGCCTGCCGCATATTGTATCGCCATGGTGGAAGTTTGCGCTTGTCTGCGGGGTCGTTATCAGTATAACTTCAGTGAGCAATTGTGATGCGAATGTATGAAACACTCTCGACGACTCTAGGAGAAACGAGGAGATAAGTGAACGTAATTTTGCGTCAATCTGGTATATTGCGAAAGATATTGGATTGCGCAATAATTGTCTCAATAGCCAGATAACGAATACCGTAAAGGGGACAATGCGCGCAGAAGTAATTCCATGATCACTACACTCACAGTGATTTAAACTTTTCAAGCCGGCATCGATGATCTCCGTGGGCGGTACAGTAAGTGAAAACGATGGAGGTTGAGTATTGTTATTCGATTTCTCAAGCTCTAGGCCGTCGCCAGTTGGAGTCGGACACATGGATGCATTCGTTGAAGCAGCATCCATATATTGTGCCCGCTTGAGAAGTCAAAAGTCTTGTCTTACAGAAAAGTAAGAGATTGAAGTACTTGGTCAGAAGAAGGAATGGAAGAGAGGGGGGGAAAATCCTAATCAAGGAAAGTCAAAGGGAGAAGAAAAGGAAGGAAGAAAGTGAAGAGAAAATGAAGAGAAAATGAAGAGAAAATGAAGAGAAAATGAAGAGAAAATGAGCGACAGAAAAACGTGTTCTCACTGAATAATACCTAGAGCAGTGTCTAGGTACGAGTAAGATGAGAAGAGGATTGTTGTAGGTGAAGTTTACTTTAGATTTCGAGATAGAAAACACCTTTTTCTTTGCCTTGGTAGAAAAAAGCGTTAAAAGGTTAATAAGATTATCCTTAAGCTTAAGTTATCATTTTCCATGAAATCTTGGGGTTGAGTGGGATTTGATACACCACTACACACACCATCAAGGATTTAGCAATTGCTTGGTTGATTTATTAGATCGATATGATTTGATGAAAGAAGGAATGAATGAATATGTACAGAGTAGGTAGGAGTGACGGGTATCATTGACTGCCAATTTCTAATGGCTCTTGGATTAATTTTTTATCGCATGGGCTCTACTCTTCTCCATGACATTCATCAATGTGCATCGTCAGAGCCTCTCCAAGGGTTTCAACCTGAGACTATCAGCCACCAGTGAGCCTTTCTCGAAATGGGATGTCATGAGCCACACGTTAATTAGCCACCTGTATCTATTAGCTACATATCTACCAGCCACATACACACCAGCCACATACACACCCATCATAATGCCACTCACGTGCCAAAATGCACAGACCTCCTGCAATTTCTCCCATCATAACTTCCCAACATTCACAGTTTATTATTATTATGTCATCATACCTGCCACATACCTGCCACATTTATTTGAGGGTGGAGTGGATGAAGCTTGGAACCTTGTTGCCAGAGTAACCAAGGACCCATGCAAATGTAAATAACTCTAACATTCGAGTAACTTCCTATCCAGAAATCCACCCGTACCCATAACCCATTACCCATTACCCATTACCCATTACCCAATTCCCCCAATCCCAAAGTTGCTTTGCTAACCTTCTTATCAACACCCAGCCTTAAAGGGATCAATTTCAAGACTTTCTTCCATTCTTGAGATTCATATCATTTCATACTATTCATTCCATACATTCAAGCCACAACCATTACCATTCATCCAAACTTTATTCCATCGTCAATTATTTCAATTTCGGAATACAAGTACTTTTAATAATAGTAGTCATACCTAGCTATTAGGGTTATTAGGGTGTCTTGGAAAGAAACGTTCTCGTCATTGGAAAGTCAATCATTGTCTCGAACTCGCATTCACTTACTTTACTCGCACACCATCGTCACAAAGCGACGCCTCAATTCTCCAAGACCACTCGACCACAAAAGCATGGCTACGCAATATCAATCAAATCAATATTCAAGGCGTGAAAGTGTAACCGAAAAATACGACGCGAGTCCAAGAAAGAAAATTACCCAACGTCGCGAACAAAGTCAAAGATCCAGTGACGGCACGGTTAGCACAATGATGAGCAATGCTTCAACGGGAAGGGAATCGGCAGCTACACATATGACAGAAGGCCCTTCATATTCGAAAAAAATTGTGGTGGTTGGTGATGGTGGATGCGGGAAGACTTGTCTTTTGATCAGTTATAGTCAAGGATATTTCCCAGAAGTATGTTGTGCTTGAAGCTCAACCTTCGTCGGGATATGGCTAATACTTTCTCAGAAATATGTTCCCACAGTATTCGAGAATTATATCACATACCCAACACATCGGCAGACCGGCAAGACACTCGAATTGGCGTTATGGGATACTGCAGGTCAAGAAGAATATGATCGTCTCCGTCCATTATCATACCCGGAGACAGATTTGTTGTTTGTTTGTTTCGCGATCGACTGCCCAAATTCCCTCGAGAATGTTATGGATAAGGTAAGATAAAAAAAAGAAATTCAAGTCCGATCCATCATCATATTAATTGACTTGATAGTGGTACCCTGAAGTATTACACTTTTGCCCATACACACCTCTTATCCTCGTCGGTCTAAAATCCGACTTGAGAACGAAACGCTCTTGTATTGATCTCCTCAAAACCCAAGGTCTCACACCCGTCACCACAGAACAAGGAATGGCAGTTGCAAGAAAGATGGGAGCGCGTTATATGGAGTGCAGTAGTAAAGAAATGACTGGTGTGGAAGAAATTTTTACCGAAGCTATCAACACAGTCGTCGTCAACGATCGAAGCAACCAACAAAATTCGACATCATCTACTCCACCCGGTACGTCAGGTTCGCAAGGTGTAATCATCCCGAAAAAGAAGAAGCGCAGTTGTCGATTCTTGTAATAATTCATCCTTGACCAAATCATCACCATTACGCATCCCAACAAAGTACGACATGAGCATGATATTTTGAAACGACATACGAACTGCATAACATAACGAGGAGTGTATAATTGTGAAAATCTGCAACTATTGGGCAGATTTTAGGGATTGAGCATTGCATGAAATAGCATTGCGACATGATTATTAGCCTTTTTATTCTTTTCTTACTTCTTTTTCTCATCGCACTCTCATACCGCTGGAGCTGGACTGGACTGGACTGGACTGGACTTTCTCCGGTAATTCTTTTATTTTAGGCCTTTTTTGATTTGCGTGGGTTTTTTGACTTTCTTGTGAATCAGTTAGGGAATTGAGGGAATTGTGAACACAACAAACTGATTATGGGCGAGCGTATCGTATCGACTCTTTCTTATGTATAACGAAACTTTGTGGGTAGACAATGCATATCATACTCTTAACGTATACATAATCTATTGGTTTTCGAGTTTATTTTATTGTAGATGTCGTCGAACTCCATCGTTTTGGTGAAATATGTGGAAACCGTGAGAAATCTAGAAGAATGAAACGTAACAAAGGGTATCAATCATACTCCAGTCCAGAACTCCTCTTGCCATGTCATCTTTACCATGATATGCAGTCCACAAACCCCTCATAGCTTGGCACATCCAAACTTTCCCTTCCCTTGCCTTGCCTTCCCTTCCTCTCAAATGGAAAACATAAATCTATACCCGTGTATCATCCTCCATAAGCGTCTCTTCTCCCTCGTGCTCTTCGCGTTTACTGCTGCTGTGTTGTTGGTGTTGTGATTGTGGTTGTGCCGGTTGGATATCTTCTTCGGGAGAGGGTTCGGAAGAGGGGTCTTTGGCCATGACGTTTTCGAATTGGGACCAGAGGGCTTCGACGGAGGAGAATTCGTTGCCGACCTAATGGGGGGAGGGGGTTAGTGGGGAGGGGGAGGGGGGAGAGGAGAGGAGGGAGAGGGGAAGATGGGGGAGAGGAAGAGGAGGGGAGGGAAAGAGAATAATAACATACAGCGATTACACCCTCTAGAGACCGATTCAATTTATTGATACTGGAGAGGACGTGTTCGAATGACTGGAGGGGGAGAAAGAGGGTTAGTGAGGGGTTTTGGGTTTGTATTGGATTGGATTGGGGGTTGTGTATTTGGTTGCTTGGTTCTTGATTGGGATTTGGAGATGAGGAATTGGGAAGAGGGGGATGGGAGGAATGGGAGGAATGGGAGGAATGGGAAGGAAAGGGAGGGAATTGAAAGGAACAAAACATACAATTGCTATCTCCCCTAGTAAAATCTCGCGCTGCTGTTCGAAATATGATTTTTCGGGGGGAGTCGAGGAGCGGGGGTAGCGGCTGGTTGAGGAGGACATTTTTGGGGTGGGTGGAGGTTTGGATTCGATTCAATTGGGTTGGGCGGGAAGGAGTTTGGGGGAGAGATTGAGGGGAAGAGGTGGTAGTGTGATGGGATGGGATTGTAAAATGAGGTGTATGATATGTATGATATGTATGATGATTTGATGATTGGAGTTTGCGCGCGGATTACTAGGTAGGTAGGTAGGTATTTTTGGTGGGGTGGGAGAGGGGTGTGTGGGGATTAGAGGGGGTGCGGATAGTGAGATTGTTAGGAGGCTATCTAGATTAGATTCTAGACACGGGAGAAACAGAACAGAATTCAAAATTGATAGTTAGTGTAAATGTTACAGTATGATGATAATAAATCGACCACGGATGGGATTGTGAGAGTTGATGAATACTAGGTGGGATTACATGAATTCTGGGAGAATATCCAATTGTGATGGATATTATTTATACTTTCCATCTTCAGGATTGGAATTCATATAGATTGGATTGCTGGCAAAAAGGGAGGGCTTAGTTGTTGGTTAGTACTGCTTTCAGTTTTCGAATATGAATGGATGGATGGATACTAGGGGGAGTGGTTTTGGTAAGAGTGAATTTACTAAAAGTCTCTCTCTCCCTGTTTCTCTCTATTTATGAATCATTTCACTCGTCAGAAGTTTGACTCCAGCTACTTGTCATATTCACTTCGAAATTATATACCTCATATGCAGCATGCTTACTGGAAGTCCAGTTGTCAAGTCAGATGGAATGTTTCCTTGCACGTTTTGGGAAGCCTTTCGGGGACGGTGTTTTATTGTTTGTCTATGTTCTAGATTCTCAAGTCGATGTGGAGATTGATTTTGTATTGGTTTTGCAGAGAGAGGATGGATGGATCGGCTTGCTTGCTATTATATTGATCTGGTATCCATGAGGGGGTGTTTGTGTGGCGATGGGGCTTGAAATTTTTGTAATTAGCTTGTTTGACGGTGACGATGACGATGATGGTGATGGTTGGAGTCCCAGGGTGTCTAATAGTTTAATTGTATAACTGTCTGAATATTTAAGAGCAGTTAGAAATCTGAATAGTTGAATATTCTAATCAATTTCAATATATCAAGTGATTTGAATGTTCTAATTGGTTTGGGGATTTGACAATGCTTGTCGTCGGACATAGTGGACAATAGTCTGGACTATTGGATACTCTGCTTGTATGTAAACGATCTTGTTGATCTATAGAACGTTGTTGTGTTCCAGAGCACTGTTAATAGATGTATTGGATTGTTGTACTTGATTTTGAGTTGGGGAAGGGGGTGGATCAGTGATATTTATCTTATCTTGTATTTGAATTCGATTGTGATCGAATTGTCTTTCGACTGTGGTTTGTCTCTTAGATACTTACCTGGTGGATTGAAGACTTCACCAGAGATCTGATAGCTCGTGAGGAACAATTCGAAAAATATGATCCGAATAAAATGTATTATCATCGAAAATATCAAAAGCGATATATTCTCTCTCCATCATCAAGCCCCTTATCCTACTCCAATATTCCCCAACTCAAGCATCTAATTTCTCAACCTTCTCATAGTAGTTACTAAGATCATTCAATGGGTTACTCTTTTCTATAGCCGATGTACCATACCTCGCCACCTGAATGACATATCCCATATTAATCAGAAGCTCAATTCTCAACTCTTCAGGAAAATCCTTCGAATTCGTTTCGAATAACAAAGGAGGCATTTCCCATGTCAGTAAGTCGAGAAGGAATTTACGTATTAGCATTCCCTTGGTGGTATATTTCCACATGTAGGAAAGCCATGGTGTCATAATGTACCCCGTGGCTTTGGTGAAACGATAGTACTTTGTGATGCACTGATTCTTTAGAAGTGGTAGTTTTGCCATGTCGGCAAAGAGATAGAGATCGAGAAGATTGGCCATGTGGGGATAACAGAAGTTTGTTAGTGCTACATTGCTGGTGGCAATCAGATCACTGATGGTCGTCCCCAGATTCTCATTTTCCTTGGAGTCGCTAATTTTCTTCGCGTTTGTCTTTCCCTTAGAAGTGTCCAAATCGATGAGCGGTCCTTCATCGATTTTTTGCTCCTTCTCGCTAGTTTTCGCCTTTTTAGCTTTCCATTGCGCAATCTCCTCATCTGCATCGCCTAAATCCAGTTTATAAAGCCAAGCCTCAAACAACTTGAAAACCACATCATTTGCCTGTGGAAAGTTGATAGCGCTGTAATCAATTCCGCGCGAATAATGTTCGCAAGCCCCTTTAAGTAACGGAGCGTGTCGATACAAAACATCTTTTTCGAGTGTATATAAGTTTTTATGCTTGCCTACTCTTACTTGGATTGTGTTCCGCTCTATTGCCCTGGGAGTGGGTTAGGTAGTGTTCTCGCGCGCCTTGGATGTTGTGCAGTATATGAAATTTTCATGGGATGAAGGATCAATGGACTTACTTCTGCTTTTCGATTAGAGCTTTGATTTCTGGGGAATTGCGACTTGGAAGGGACATTTTGAATTATCTTTTATAGGTCTTGGGGATTTGTGAATGGCTGGTTGAATCTTGTATATTGACTTCTAGAGAAAGGTTGGTATCAAGATGGTTTGAAAACACTTAGTGAAGTCGCTTCATCCAACTTTTTGTAGAGCGTCTCTCAGAATAGCTGTATATACAAACAAGTATGTAAATCTCTCAGTCTATTCAAAAGGTAACTTATAAGTATACGGCTTTCTCTGTTGCCGTACAGAAGCGAGGAGGGAGTACGGCTTATCTCAGATTTGATGCTTGGGAATCTACGATCCTGAGTTTGGAATATACGTTGAGACATTAATTCAAGAATATCTGTGCTGCACTGTGCACACAGCATATTTATACGGCGAAATAGAGAAGTCGATTCAAATGACTTGTTGGTGTAGAAAACTTGAGAAGTGTGCGGTTGCTTGTGAATGTTTGATTTTTCCAGATGCAGAATACAAAGATTTCGCATTGAATTTAATCGTTTAGAGTATAACAAGCAGGAGATTTCAAAGGGAAGGCTCTTGAGAGTAGTGTGATTATTCTTGTTGATTAGTTCGCTCGATAGGTGACTTGTTAATATCACGTATAGTATTTTTGTTTTGTGATTGTCATATTATCATCTAGACTCCCTTCTATTCTGGAAGAGTTGTGCATTCATAAAAATTTAAATAATTATACATTTATAATAGTAATACTGAGAAACTGGGTTTACTTTGTTTATCTGAGATTTAGATGTGAATAAGTTGAATGATGACTTCTCATAAGTGTTACCCTTTCGGTTACATAACTTACAAAATTGATTTCAATTCCTCAAATTTGAATCTTGACATGGAATTGGCAAGATGAAGTAGAAAAATAGATGATCGACACAGAATACTTGTCAGGCTTGGTTCTAGGCAGGAGGCTTGGACAAAAATCTCACTTTTCGACCAGCTCTTCGGCCACCTCGTCAACCTTAGCGGCCACTCATTTTGAAAGACCCCCAGTCCAAACCTCACCTATTCCTAGCGGGAACAACCCTATAAATGCGTACTCGCCCCAACAATACCCCCCATCCACATCATGTATCAACAAAATTATTCCAGGCGTGACGATGATGACGACGACGACGACTACAACAACAACAGACGCAAAAAGCAAGCTCATCCTCCCGCCAGACAAGACAACGAGGGCAGACCTCTGTATCCCGTGATCCCCGCTTTCGGCGTCGCCATTTCTCCTGCGCATAAATATACCATACATGTATATCTTATTTTCCATCGATTCGATAACATGGAGTCTGAAAATTTCGTCGCGACGATGTCGTTTCGCACGATGTTTAATGATTTTGGGGGTATGAGGGCGGTGGATTTTTCGCCTGCGACGGAGGATGCGGATCCGCTTTTCGATGTGAATGGGGGCAATCTGAGGGGCGTGATGGTGGCGCAGAGGACGTTTATGTGTAAGATTGGATGGCTGAAGAGGATTGAGGGGAAAGAAGACGTGTATTTGCGGATTAGGAAATGTTTGCCGTGTGCGATAAGGTCGGATAGCATGACAGATGAAGAGTGGGAGGAGAGAAGAGTGAAAGGGCCAGAATCCAGAACGGAGTGGATTTTAAAGGCTGTTAGGGTGCTGAAGGAACAGAGGCTATGGGAGACTTTACCGAAAAATGAGTTTCAGGCGAGGCATAGGGAAGTGATAAAGGTAGCCTGGAAGAATAGGGGGTTAATTAGCTTAAGACGGAACCTCTCGTTCGACGTGAAACAAGCGAGGTGCTTGGATAAGATTATGGATGATGTCGGGACGGTTTTGTATTCTAAACGTGAGGAAGCGTTGGAGGGGAACCCAGGGAGACATAGAAGGAAGGGGGGTTGACGCAGGGGTTTAATGTTGATCTTATAGGAGATGATGTTTCGTAAGCAAGCTATGTAGAGGCAAAGTTGAACTTTTTGAGAAACGAGTATGTTATAGAAAAGAGTAGTGGAGAGGAGAGTAGAGATAGATATTAGGTAGACAAAATGGGTAAATGGAGGGTGGAATGAGTAGACGAGAATAGAAGGAAGTAAGAGGTATTTGTTTTGAACGAGTAGTATTGTATCACTTGCCTTAACATTGCATGATGCTTAGAATGCTCAATTCAAGCACAAGCATTCAAGTGAATGTCAAGATCTTGAATATTAAGCTCTTAAATGCAAGTATATAACCAGAGTGTTCAATAGTCTGGACTACAATCCAATAATAAAGATTATCAAATCCTCAAAATCATTTAAAATAAACCGGATCATTTGAGATTTTGAATTTAATTGAAGTATTGAACTATGTCCGAATATCTAATTGTGTTTAGATATTCAGAACCTTAGGTTATATTGTTGGATCGCAATTTGGACTATTGGGTGCTGAATGACTGCGAACTGCCTGGTGTATATTAGCGATTCCACTTTTAGCGACACAGATATAACATTTTACATCTACCTACCTAGTTAGGTATCTAAAGAACTTCTTCGAACCTTTGTGATCTTCCGATTCAAATTCCCAAAAGAACTAATTTGCTCGATTCGAAATATAATTATCTAGTCCACTAGTGAGTGTATGGACTGACGGGACACTGCACAAATTTCGCCGGCAATATCTGTTGCAAAACCGGTTCTGATATCTTGAGAATCGGTACAATGATCCATTGAGAATTGAACAATAAAATGTTGGCTTGTAGTATCAAACAATCCAACAATTGATTTATAAGAAATTTTCAAAGTAGAGAAGTGACCCGTTGGTCCATCCATCCACTGGTGGTCGGTCCGTCTGTAAGAGTTATCCGTCTCGTCAAGACAGTCCAGGTGGATAAAACTCGGGTAGTTTCTTGATAGAGACGCACGCCTTACACGTGACATGTGAGCTCGCCTTCGATCATACGAAGTATATATGTACGAAATGTTCTCACCATCATTCCTTCTGCTCCTAGACTCTTATTATCTACTCCATATATCCATTCTTAATAAGAGGGTCTCCTGTCACCCCTTCTGGAGAAAATGGTGATCAAAGTTTCCCTGTTGTTGTAGATTTTGAACGTTCCTTTAACAACATTACCTAGGTATCTAGACGGGTCTAGATTCAACACCTACCCCATACATTGACGTCCAGAGGCTACCGAGGTATTGATGCATAATACACATTCTCGATGCTCATACAAGCTTATCCAACATCAGGAACACTGATTCGATTGTTCGATACCTGTACCTACTTTAGGTTTGTACGATGAAGAGTAGTGTCGTGTCTCCCTCGATCATACCGCCCTTTCAAAGTAAAGTATGTATGGCTGTACTACGTAGATGATTTGTTTCCGAGTAAGTACCGGTAGATATGCATGCAGTACATCTGTCTTACCATGAGACGCTGAGGCTTACAGTCTGAGCTCTCATTGCCAACTGATAGCCATTGGGTTGGTAGATCGTTTATGCCTTATGTGATTGAATTGTGGTCATTGGGCCATTGCCCGGGCCATTGGATCTGGCAATAGTTGGTTGGTACAGGCTAGCTGGTCTTCCGACTTTTCGGGTGGAGACATCGAATGGTAACGCTGGGTTGGTTGTGTACATATACCTAGGTAGTTCTAGTCGCTGGCCTCCAGCATTTTGGTCACGTGTTGTATAAATGACGTAGTTGAGGCGTAAATCCCCTTATCTTCCCCCTTGATTTTTGCTTGTTAGTTCTCTTATAAATCTCGCTTCATGCAGTCAATATGCACAATGATACAATTTTTATCACTCCAATCTTCACTCCGGCCTCACTCCCCCCACGCAAACATCGGGATTCCTTTCAGTGAGTGCCACGCATACAAATATTGCAAAGGGAAAGGGAAAAAAAAAGGAAAACAACCTCATGACCCTCAATTTGTAAGACGATAAAGCTAAGAAGAATTTCCGATATTTTGGAGAAGGTTAATCCGTTCACACTTCTTACTTTTCTTTCGAGATTCCATCCATAAATTTTATATTCTGTTACTATCACATCAATTATAGACGACGATACTAAAAAGGTGTACATTACTACCAAGCAACCAAGAAACCAATCACGATTCGTCCCGTTCTAAGGGCCACCCCTCTAAACTCAATTCGACCCCTCCAAGCTCTTCTTTACTTTGTTCCATCCAATACCAATCACCAATTCAACCTTGCATCATAGTTCAATCAAGGAACGAACCCTAACTTTCATCATTCTACGAATCATACTATAGACCGCACTATACTACGGGCCAACCCGATCCTATCAAGATGGATTATCTTCCCATAGGTCTCCAAGCAACGGACGTTCTCCTCGACAAACATTTTCATAAAATTCCTGATAAAGCATTTAGGAAAGAAACTTACATACCGCGCGTTCCTTCCAAACTGAGCAGGAAAAAACGTAGGGAAAAAGAGGAACGAAGAAATTCACGAGATCAAGGAGAAGATCCAGAGCGACGAAGAGATTCAAGAGATGAGCGAGAGCGAGAAGATTGGGAAAGAGGAACACATAGACAAGAAGAACCATATAGCAATCCAGAAGTCGAAGAAGCAGGCTACGAATCAGAACCCGATTATACATCTAGACAACGCGAAAGAAATATGAGGGATAGAAAGTGGGAAGAAAGAAGGGAGAGAGATAGAGATTTGAGAGATATTCCAAGACATAGTGGCGCGGGTACAGGTACAGGTACAGCTTATGGATATGGGTATCCTTATGAAGAATCAAATCGATCCAATTCTCCACCATCGCAGATATATAGTCAACAACCACCACGTCTTCGTCCCGAATATCTTCCAAAGTACGGTGCTCCTCGACCATTAGACCCTGCTAGTCCAAATCCTTATTACTTTCCTCCTCCACCCATAGCACCATTCCCAGATCCATTCGACAGAGATGACAAGAGAGGAAATTATGATTCAGATGAACGATACGAAAGAGAAAGAACACGCAGACCAAAACCCATTCAAAGAAGTAGCTCTTACGATGATATCCACAGTCAACGCAAATCTTATCCCTCAAATCCAGACCAAAGAATATCCACTCGTAACGCCAGTCGCATACCTCGATCTGATCATGGCGAATCTAAAGATTCACATGCGGGTAGTGTGAAAGATCGTGCCGAACGCTATGGACTTAAAGATGAAGTCAAAGGATTATTTACAGATTCATCAAAAGGAATAGCAGTAGGAGCGATTGGAGCACTTGCAGGAGGATGGGCGGCGGAAAAGTTTCAAGAATCACAGACAGGGAAGGACAGAAAGGATATGGGAGATCGGGCAAAGATCTATACGTTACTTGGAGCTGCGGCGGGAGGATTGTTGGCTAATGCTGTGGTTGATAAGTGGCAGGATGGAAAGGAGGAGACGAAGGAGAAACAGAAAAAGTGGGATAAAAAATACCCGGATGGGAAGATTGATGGGGATGGAGAGAGGGGGGATAGGGATGAAGGAAGAAGTGGAAAGGAAAGGAGAGATTCGGTCAGGAGTCGAAGGGATAGGGACAGAGATGATAGTCGGGAAAGATATATGGCTTATGATGAGAAGACTAGAAGAAGTGATGGAAGAGGTTATGAGGGGGGTAACGATGGATATTGTTGAATTGGGGCTTGATGTTACTCATGATATGAACGAAGAATATGACTCGTCGGCAATTTTGGAGATGTGATTGGAAGGTTACCAACGAGCGTGGATTTGTTACTTGAACTTGGATGCAACCGCACTGTATTTTATCACGAATTTACGAGATGATGAACTTGGGATGTAGAGAAAAGAGAGAGAGATGGCAATGGAAAGAAGATATAGGATGGCATGGAAGCGATGATTTAATCTGATTTACTTGGTTTAATTTGCTATTCACTTGCTAATCTGCGCGCATGAATTCATATAATTGTTTATAATACTATCGCTTAATGAAATGATTGAAATGATTCAATAGTAAATCTACCTTCCTGGTAAATTGCTCTTTCCTAGAGATTCATTTCGCTCCTCTACTATGAAGTAGAGCGAGACACCCCACAGTCTCCCCCCACACCCTTACAAACCTCTCCCCCAATCCTACTAAACCTTTGGCCTTGACTCATAGTCACTATACCTTTTCTTTCTTTCTTTTCATTTTTTTTTCTCTCGACACTTGGTCAAATATTCGCCACGTCAATACCATCTCATCCGTTCGAACATACCTGTATACCTGGTTCTACCTGACGCATGGCCTCCGGAAATAGTAAATATAAATATACGTATTGATGCCATGCGGCAAGATGAAAATGATAATACAATAGCTCGCGATTTCACTGAGGAGCAAGATGCTGGATGGTGATTGCTCGAAGATTTAATGAATCGTGCTTTAAAGTATCGAGTTGGTCAGTTATTATTTACCGTTTTTAAGAGAATACATTGGATGAAATATAAGGCGCTGAGCAATGATTGCAGCATCGAAGATCCAACACTCCGCTGCTGTCTGGCTTTGGACTGGATTAGAAGACCCACAGAGGGTTTCAGAAAAGCAATACCCGATCAAGCCTGAGCTGAGGTACTTGACTGGGAGTCATGTCGTTCAACATTGCGGGAAGTTTCAAATAACATGAACTGGCCTAGATTTTCGGATGTGTCTAGGACATACGCCCTGGCTCCTTGGCACAAGGGAGATTGTATTCGGACCAGCATCTGAGTTGGGAGCACATGAACATTGG
This sequence comes from Botrytis porri, assembly GCF_014898465.1. Lineage (NCBI taxonomy): Eukaryota > Fungi > Ascomycota > Leotiomycetes > Helotiales > Sclerotiniaceae > Botrytis > Botrytis porri. The sequence goes on from NW_024066092.1 coordinate 334,907, forward strand.
ACGGTTCAAATAATGATTCTAATTACTGTGAGTTTTGATTTGCAAAAATGATTCTGGTGTTGTTGTGATCTACTAGGCAATCCCAGACGACGCTGAAAATCGAGTATCTGAGAAAAATTGGCGGCAAGGTCAATTGTTGGGAGACGGTATGACTAGGGTGATCAAAGTTAATTACAGGACCTTTCAGACGGCGTGCACTTATAGCAGGTCTTTCAGAGGCAAGTACATTCTACGAATGGCGTCATGGCAATTCCAACAAGCTCGACTCACCCGCATTGGAGGACAAGGTTCAAGTTTTCCTCGCTCATTCATTAGAAGCCGATAATCGCATGTGCGATATTAACGTATATGCCGTCGGTGCTGTAGATTAAGCTTTAATGTATCAAGTAGCGAACTCTCATCCTGATGTCTACACGGACGATTAAATCATCACCCGAGAAGAACAGAAGAAATTTCTGGACTCACATGCCGAGATAAGCGAAGATTAGGAAAAGTTCGAAGATATCCCGGAGAATAAAGTGCAGCGAAGTACCAAGAAGTCACAAAGGTACAAGCGACGTTGGGAAGTAAGAGTGTCAAATTCAATGGTTTGGCCTTAGATGATATGGGTGATCTTGGCCTAGTCGAAAGCAACGGCTCTAAAGAAGTCGATCTTGGTGAAAGATGTGAAGTCGAGTTCGATGACGAGGTTGAAGATAATCAAACCAATAGAAAAAAGAAATCCGCATCGTTTTCAACACGTGGAGATGGGAAAGATGTTAGAGTGGCCAATCTGAAAGAGAATACTATGACTTCTGAGCTCACAAAGTCATCTAAGCTTACAAATACCAGAGATATTCCATACGTGCACCATATACGTTGTCTATTGAATTTTCTTCTTCATTCTCATGCTGCAAAACGCGAACTCATGTTTGGTGACCAGACCAGTAGAGGAATACTGAACACGAATCATTGGAATGGCCGGTCGCGAAAGTCTTGAAGATTCAAAACTGGCGTATCTATTATGCTCGTAGGACCGAACCCTCTTTCAGAAAATCTTCCACATGATGTGGTCGAAACACCCGAAAACCTAACTCATGGTGGTGACTTCGATGAGAGGATGAAAACGGCGAGAAGCAATCCGTAGATCACTTCCTTGAGTAGTGAAGAGGGCATGATTGCAATGAACAATTGGCTTGAAAGTTTGGAATAGTACATTCAACCAACCATTTTCGGATAATCGTGATTATTTTATGGATGACGGACAATTTTCGTAATCTCAAGGCCAATTAGAGTGAGTGGATGTATGTTGATAATGATGAACATGGCTGAGTAATAGAGAGCTATTGTGCTTATTAGCTGTTATTACACCGTTCTTCTTATTTTATAAGGTCTAAGTAAGTGTCCTCCTGGCTATCGACTTTGCTTAGGAGTTAGCTAGTAGTATTCCATACAATGAGAAATTTCAATCAGTAGGTATCTTAATTGTATGCTAAATGCTAGCCAGCTCTCCTTTCAATTCCAAAATAAAAGTGACCGACACCCTCAGAAAGAAAGAACTTGAGCCTTGAAATTTCATCTATTCATGAGTTAAAAATACTGGTTTAATCGAGAGTTAGATAGATATATATATATCTTAATAGTAAGTAGTACAGCGACTAAATCAATACGTTTTCATTTATTTATTATTTCGCTTACGCAGAGCCCCACTCACTTCATTAATATTATTCGTGTAAGAAAAAACAAGCGGAATTTGATTATATTTATAATATCTTTAGTACTTTCCGATATTACTTAAATAACAAAAGAACATCTCTTTAATTTGATTAAATATATATAGATCATTTATAATCGATTTTAATTCAACTATTTCAGAAGATTCAATAGAAATTTGAATGATTAGATCCCATTTGTTTTTTTTCCTTCAACATATAGCCGTGATCTATCCCCACCAAGCAGCCCACACTTACCATTTTTCTTATGCCTAGTGTCATTACCCACCCCACTACCAAGACACGCCTCTGTATATTTTCAAATAACCTGCTCATCTACAACAACAGCAAAAACAGGCGTTTGTGGTTTAGTGGGATAAATTCATTATTAGCTGGGTTTATTACAGTATCCGTAATGCTGCTTTGAAGTTACGGTTTCTATAATACGTGAATTAGTTGTAAATTTACCGGTTTACTAAAATATGCGAGCTATACAAGAACTAACCCCCATAATCATCAACCGAAACTGGTGTTCCGTAACAGGGGCTCATTAACCGAAACTAGTGTTCCGTAACAGTGACTTCGAAAAGTCGTCTTGATTAGCAAAACCCCTATTAGACAGCATATCTTGCATACTAGGAGTACATAGTATTTTGTTACTAAGGTTTGAAATTATATTCTGCAATTGGTTCTCTATCCCAGAATCTTTACCCAATGTTAAACTCCCCGTTGGAGAAGACCAGAATATGACGGACACGCCAGGAAATATCATTTTAGCTGCAACCCAAGAGAAAAGCCAGTACGTGGAAGATGTGCCAATGAGCGGTCCAGTCTCGTCATCACAATCACACATGGCGCCTGCCACTATCGAAGAAGACTAGGATATGCAAGAAATATCATCGATCGACTCAGTAATGGAACTTCCAGAAGAACCAAGAAGATCAATGCCAATCCCATTATCTCCAGACATACCACCAACTGTGATTATTAATGTGACAAATAACAAAATAATAACTTTGTGGTGAGTGATATGAAAGTCATAATTCTTAACTGAAAAACGATAACTGACCGGCAGCAGAATGGAGGAGTCGATTTCCATCAGCCTCTGTACCCTGATCTAATTCTACCCCGAGAGCATAGAAGGTCACTGGCTCTTCCAGGAGATTCTATAAAATCTGAAGATAAGATTGATCAACCTGGAACAACATTTAGTCCACGATCTCGTGTATCTGGAATCTCAAACGATAGCCCGAACTCTTTTCAACCGGAGATTTTGATACAAGAATATAATGGGATGATGACTTAGGAGTGTAAAATTAAGATTCAGGATATCAAATCTTATCTCGAAAAACGTCATGGTTGGATTTTAGTGATCAACACACCAAATAATGGCTTCAAGACTATCCCAACCAGTAAATTTCTTGAACGTGTTCAAGTAAGAAGCGCTAATAATGAAGTGTATTACTGCTTTAAGCGTAAAGCCTATGATAAGATCAAGAATCAACAACGAGTGAAAAAGTCTCGGAAGCCTGGAGGCCTGGAAGACCTATATTAATTAGAAAACATATGGAAATGAAACGGGAGAAAGGGCTAGAGAAAAATTTAGACCAAGAAGCTCTGAAAAAAGAGCAGCCAAATCAATTGAAGGGAACTGCTATAAAAGAAGAAGAAAAGGGGAAGTCGAAAGAAAAGGAGGAAGGGGAACAATCGGAGCAATCGAAAACATTTCACAACAACGCAGAAGGAATAAAGTAGCAAGAAGAGTTAGAGAATCCTTTAATCAAGCAAGAAGTAAGAAGTTCTAGCAGCAATACAGCTAGATGGGATGAGAACCAGCAGAGGCCTGATATTACAAATACCAGCATCCTTGGCAGCTCATTAGAACCGAATCCGAAACCAATTATGAGCCCAACAGGTGTATTATCTTCATCACCTTGATTCCTTTATGGTACAATGAAGAGGAACCTTTCAAGACCTATTCTTCGAAAGGAAGCAAGTCTCGATGGGCAAGCACGAAGACCTGTCAATCAATCGATGGGGGGAAATGAAATCGAGAGCGGGGGACCGCGTGGATCGTTAGATTTGTTTTCACTTGATGATTAAATACTGGTCTGATATCCTTCTTGCCCCTCTTGTCGAATTTTCGCCCCTGAATGTAAAGAACCGTTGTCCGGAGTTTCGTCGACATCCCAATTTCCCAGAGCTTGAGCCTTTTCACCTTTTCTATAAACAACTTGAGGAGCACAGTCTTTAACTCTTCTCGAACAAAACATTATCTACAGGCAAATCTCAACATATGCATAATGAATTCTTGTATGTTCGTAGGGGTATCTTACAATCGCTTCGTCCTCATATGCCAGGAGAGTTCCAATCACACTCTCATACCTCAAAGTCATCCCGCAGATTACATGGAGGATTCCCAGTTATCCGGCTTTATATCCCACATATGTTTTCTCATACGACTAAGAGGAAAGGCGTTGTTCACTGGTGGTCCCTGTCACGGCGTACAAAAAAGCCGGCTTCAACAACTACTTCGGCTCGGGAAACTCTTCACTTAACCAACTAGCCGTTGTACACTTCCCAGTCTTCTGTACTGTCATTGTCACCGGCCTTCTGCTTTTACACCCTACTTTGGGACTATCGTTCGGTAAAGTTCTGGCGGTAATCTTTGTTCGACAATGAATCGATGTATTCCGGATCGTTCTTTGTCTTCAACAACACAAGTGCTTCCGTGACAGATGCATCAAGCTCTGACTTTGATGATGGCTGTGTAATACAAGTCAATGTAGAAGAGTGCGATGGCATCGCGATATTTCATCGGTTGCTAGAGGATGGTGTATCATTATATTTCTGGTTTCCATGTCCACAAATAATGTGGAAGGAGCTATAGTGGTGAGGCTGGGAGGTATGGTGGGAAGAGGTGAAAGGATTATGTTGGTAGAGGGTCGAAGATATGCTGAATGGATGTGGGAGAGTTACGTTTTTGATACTCGTTCATATGTGTACAAGAAAAGATCCCTTTAAACTTTGCAAGAAATAGATTCATCAACAAGAGGAAGCAGAATTAGCTAGAGCAGAGGCGATTACGGGCAAATTTTCTTTGATCTTCGCTATCGTCTATGCCCTACACCCTTCACTATCTCACCCTGTGAAATATGACACCCCCATGTATCCGAGGATACCAATCAGATACCCTTTCACTCCCTAATTTGAACTCTTACCATTTTGTCTAAGGAATGCATAGACCGACCTTCCAACGGAATACAGTCCTAGGCCAGAATAGGCAATTTCATATTAAGTTAGGCTTAACTTACATAAAGGTCTAGGCTATACGTCCAATAATTGTGTAGATCAACCAGGAATCCCATCTTCTTCGATAGGCGGTCCCATTTCGAACTTAAATTTTTCTTTTCTGATTTGTGGCGGGCTGCTTGGCCATGGAGTTATCAATATATACGGCATGATGCATCTCAATAAGGATTTTCTATCAACAGCTGATAGTTGGATGTACAGAGAGGTTATTTTTAGCTACGATATGAGTATCGATTTGGATAACGGGTTTTTTGGTAGAGGCAGTCATCACAGTGGCAGTTGTGTACTCAGGTTACGGGAGTGCTAGTGGCGAGTTACCAAAGGGAAAAGAGGGGTGTTTAGAAATGGCCAGGGCTTACAGATGTGTGACTCAACCCGGAAGCAAAGACGGTACCAGCAACTCCGAGATTGAAATAACGAGAAGAGTACAGCTGGTAGATGAAGGAAAGGTGGATAGACGGAGTGAAAGGAAGAAAGGTGTACAGAAAGTGTATATAGAAGAGGAGAAACATGAGCCCATTGGATTATGTTATCCACCATCATTAGGCAGATTGTAGGAGTCATTTCTGGCAGTAGTAATTCCATCACACAATAGAACAACGAGACAAGTATTGAGGAGGAATAAAGTAGCAAAGAAGGGAAGAGTTGAGGAGATTCGGACATAAGAACAAGTATGTTAGAAGAAAGCGAGGAGACGGCATGTGAGATGGAGAATCATGAGGGGGGAAGCATACGTACCGTGGGACGAAGCGCAGAGGTGATGCGGAAAAGAAGAAGAACAAAAACAGGAACCTGTGGCGCGCTAAAAATAACGAATCCGAGGAAGCAAGAAAGAAAATGGATGTGCGCACCAGTGTACGCGAGGGATCAGGAGAGACAAGTGACATTCCACTTTCTCTTCCACTCTCACAACCATTTCTTACCAACCTCGATCAGAGGGTCCGAGTGACCGAGCGACCTCGAATATGGTTGTTGCGTCAGCGCCAACTGCTTCTACAATCTCGAATCATGAACGGTGTCATCGCGGGAAGGTGCCGTGTTGTATTGTATAGGAAATGTGATTTCATTGGTATCTATCTAGAAAGTGAATAATACATGGTTCTATTGGAAAACTGAGGAAAGGGGTGCTAGCTATAAAGCGTAATTCTACGTATAGGAAGCTTCGTCATAATGACGAACCACTCGACCAAGTTTCGGATCTTCTCATAGATCATAAGAAGCCGATGAAGGAAAGATCATAGAATCGGTTCTCTGCTGAAGAGTATTTGGGCGCGCCAAGATAGCAAGGTGATGGTGCAATCTACCGGTCGTAGGAGCTTTACCGGAAGCCTTCAAGTACCAATAATGGACCACACCAGTCCACACCTCTTTGTCTATAATATCGGATTCTGTAATAGCCGTCCTGTAATGTCCTAAATCTCCCAGACATTGGATCCAAGTATCTTAAAAACAGGCACTGTCTCGTATACCAAAGCCATTATTGAATATGCCAAGTAGGAAAATGCAAGCATATGATCAAATGAACTAGGTAGTCGATGTCTAAGAAATGCTAAGAATGAATGGATTCCATATTGCCACAGTCTAGCAGGCATAGAGTATTCTGATGCTAACAGGCGGAGAGCGGGGCTAGCAGATGGACGCTGGGAGACAAGAAAGAAATCGTGATGCTCGTCGAGTAGAGAACGATGCAAAGCAATCAGAGCTCGCCACTGCTTCGTGTCTAGTGTTCCCTTTGAGGCTTTTTCATGAAGAGACTCAATGCACTCTTGTTCCAGCTTTACGAGACGATAGAATATGGGTTCGGCATATGCCATTTCTGGCTGAAGAACAATATCGTTCTCCTCACTCTGAGATTTGGACTCGATATTCAAAGCTTGTATAGAAGTGATATTGGAGGGGTCGAAGGATGATCTTGGGAATAGTGGATCTTGAGTAGATTAGGAAGAATTCAGGGATTGCTTAGCGGCTGCAGAGGCAACATTGTTCTGCGGTGTTACGGGATGTGCGCCTTGGATTGTGGTTGGAGACGGAGATGACATTTGAGCCTAGGGCTTCGAAGTCTGGACAAGGTTAAAGCAGTTTTGGAGAGATCAAAAGTCGCCCATATGAATGACGAGTCTTTATCAAGAGTGCTCAATTTAAACGAGAGATAGATTATCTAGTAGGGTTTGGGAAAAGAGTGTTATATTCATTTATGTATCGTGTGTCGTAATTTGATGTTGGCGGATTGGAGTCCCGTAGTCTCGTAGCTCGTAGGTCTCGGTTATTATACACCACATAGCTTCTCGTATTTCTACTACCAGGCCCCACGGCCAAGAGTAGCCATTGACGACCGTCTCGATATCTGCTACTTCGAGAGTTACTTCCGGGGGCTTGCCCGGACGAAAAGTAAATGAATTGGCTAGGGATTTTCCATAGTTTATTGATCGCACAAATATCGGAACTCATTACTCTCCCGCCGCCCCCCCCATGCGCAAAGGTTACACTTTTACGTGCATGGCCCGCAAAAATTTAACCTTTGCGCCAGGGAGGGGGGAGTAAGCGCTTGTTAGCGAATATCCAAGGATCTCTAGAGCTCCGGAACACAAATCTCCTTTCTGTGTGTCGGGAAAACAACACGTGATAGTTCTATGGAACAAACCTCGTTTATGTGTGTCCGGAAAAAAATGATGTGAGACAAACCAGGCTTCACACAAATGAAAAAGGTAGCCTGTCGTGGTACGTGGCATATACCAGGACCAGCTTCCCCGTGTAGTGCGTCAGACAATCCGTCCATTGGAAATCCCTTCCCCCACTGATTTCCGAGGGAAGCACTCAAATCCATACACCAGCGAAATGCATCAGATATCCCCTCGAATCCAGAAACCAGCGAAACATGCTCGAAATACCCTTAAGACTCACCCCCGATAGATTCAAGAAGTTGGAGCTTGAGAGAGATCACGATCAAAATCGAAGGGTCAGTCACCTATCGAAGGCATGCTGACTGCTTTCACTTCGAAGATGCCTAAGGATTGCGACGGTCTCGATTGGCTTCGTGCTCTCATAGGGTAGGAATATCGAAGATTGTAGTGGCCTCAATCTTCTCAGGCCTGCCTTTGTCTCAATATGATTCGTTGGTCTCTCGTAAGGCTTTCGCCTCTATAGGGTAGAGCTCGCTTGCGCCTTTGCATAAAGGACCCTCGAAATGCTTGGAGATACCCTTCGATATACTCTTCGATATGCCCTAAAATCCTGGAAGAGAATGCGAGATCCAGAACATTGAGACCGTCGCAATCTCCAAAATCTACATTCCGCAACAATTTAGCCATGAGTTTATGAAGAAGTATTTGTCCTTTGGCACACCTCATATAAAATCGCTTGCCCACTCAAACAACATGCGTGTGATTCAACAATAGGACCGGGGCGTGATGCAGTGAAAGTTGTCATCAAAATCAAAAGGGCCAACTGAACTCGTGTGCGCTCATGCAAGAAGTTCACCGGATCATTCATCCACAAAAACCCAATCAAGTCTTTTAAATCGATGATCTTGGCGATAGGCTTCTTACGAGTTCTTGTACTCAATCCGATTTCCCCGCGAGAGTATTTCTTATAAACAACTATGATATTTGTTGGCGAGTCACAACACAAAAAGAGAATGGCATTATTGTAATACCACTTACAGTCTGAAGCTCTCTTATTGATCCCATATCCGTATCATGCTTTCTCTGATATATTGCTTTAAATCGAACAGAGTATTCAATTAATGATGATACGGAAAGACGATCGCCCAATTGTCCACGACGCTCCTTTGCAAGCATAGTAAAAAAAGCCTTCATGACTCCTATCACCGGCGTCAAAGTAGGTTCATTGATTCGTGGAAGGTAACTTCAAATTCAAGAATACGTTATTTGATTGGTTTCCCAAAAAAAAGGGCTCAGTTGTAACTCACTCTAACCAATACTTCCACACCAGATCATGACCTCGTTGGGTCGGACGAGCGGATGATAGAGGAGTTCTATCTGTTGTGCCATCCTCAAGATCAGCAAGTAATCCGTTGAGCGAGAGTTTCATTGGCATGATATTAAAAATCTAGAATAAGGATCGAAAAAAGGCAAGATGGCGAAATCGAAAAGTGAAAGAGGAAAGGAAAAGAAAAGGAGGCATCGTCACGAAATGGTGAGAAAGGCAAAGAAATCGAGGTTGATCGTGGTTATCTAAAATTGGAGTCAGGAAATATAAATTATTGAAGTAAACCGAAACAAATGAAGATGTCGATGTCGGTTTAGGAGAAACGGTTTCGAAGAGCGGCATGGATTAGTAGATATCAATTCAAATATTTTGGGGTAGGATATCAAAAAGCGTTTGTGGTTTAGTGGTAAAATCCATCGTTGCCAGCAATCTCTTCTTTCATCAGAGGAGTGCGAAACAACCTCGATGGGCCCCGGGTTCGATTCCCGGCGAACGCATCTGTTTTGTTTTTAGGAGTGACGGGAGATCAAGGGGTTCAGTATCATTAGTTAGGGAATTGAGGATTGTTTGCTTTTTGCGACTGTGTATAGTTTTGAATGGATGGGGGCGCTTCATTGAGGTTTCCTTGTCTCTTTATATAGAGATAAGGACTGCAAACCTTTATGAAGGTCTGTGCGAGGGCTCATGTGTACTAACAAACTAAGTTATCCCTTTCAGCTTTTTAGATCAAAAATCAACTATTAAAGGTACACATCAAAAGAACATTGAAGATTAAAATTTGAATCGTAATCAATCTATTTACCTTTCAAATCATCTGTTAGCTTTGTTCAGACTTTAGACCTATTATATTATAGGTATTATCCCCTTCAACGTACAGACTTTTACAGAAGTCTGCCGTAAGAAGTCGAAAAGCGACGATTAGACTGAGAATGAGTGCGTTCGTTTAGGTTTGTGGTTGAGAGAGGATAGCAAGGAGTGGTATACCGAGAATCAGAATGATGATGTTGATGATGCATTGATATGAAAGGTGTTACTTCCTTTTCTGAGTCGAAGACTTTCGGCTGGACTTTGAATGAGATGGTTGTTGATATGTATGGGTTGTGCTTAGAGGGTAGGTAATCGATGATGATGATGATGATGGGGGAGAAGGTGGTTTGAAATGGAGTTTGATTGGATTTGTCGACTAGTATGGTGAGTAAGTCATTATCACTTAATAATCCTGTTACATGGCGAGAGAAATACACCTAATGTACTTGCTGCAACCAGAGGATGATAGGTTCAAAGAATGGTGCGTTTTTTGATTCAAAGCACAAATTTTTCAATATTCATAAACCCTTAAACTTAAGATGTTAAAAAAAGATTTCATTGACTGATTAAATTTACTGGAGTGTTGAGGTTCCCTGTAGTGACAGAATCAGTACTTAACGAAGTAGACTCTTCGTTATTATAATAAATTCTTTAATCTTTTAATTATATATTAAATAAATCGTTTTAAAAGTATTAATATGATTAATCTAAATCTTTATAGTTTATGAAGCTTATTTTAATTAATAGGGTCTTAATAAATTTCTTGAATTTCGAAAGTTAATTTTTGTGACGATTGTATTATTTAGAATACTAAGGTAAAGAGCTGAAAGAGCTCTTAAAAGGGAAGTAATAATATACAGGATTGTGGATCATGTGGGTCTCTAAGCGATCCACTAATATGACAGGATCGTCACAATTTTAACTTTTAGTTTAAGATAATTACTTTCAAATAAGAAGATTTATTTATATCAAAATCAAATCATATTATTTATTTAATATATTCTATATTATATAATATAATAATAAAGTTTTTAATTAAAAAATAAATTAAAGGTAAAATAATACAATTAATAAATAAATCTTTCTTTAAACTTTCAACTAATACCTTTTATTCATTCTAACCTTTACACTTACTTCCTTTCTCCTCTTCCTTAACTCTCATTCACCTTTATAATCTCTTCCTAATCTTTACACACATACTTTTCCATCTATTTTTTCTACAATTCTAATATTCAAAGATTTCAGAATCTTAAAGATTTTTAAGAGCCCTTATTTTCTTTTTTTCTATTAAAATTTAATAATAAATAGATTACATTTTGTACTAATAATATTCATTGTTCACAATGAAAGAGAAGGCCAGTGGAATGCATGTAAAAGTGACTATGTAGATTAATTATACTAAGGTAAAATCTAACTATGAAGTGGAAGTAATATATACACAGTAGCTAAGCGCACGTGCCACAACTTCCAACATTCATTATTAATAAAATCAACATTTTGTTAATAACAAAAGAAAGATTAATATTATTATATATATAATAGAAATTTGTATGGGAATTTATAATGAATTTCTCTTCGTTTATAATATTAACTTTGCCACTACAGGGGTTCGTGTCGATGGTATACATGATTTGATGTATATAAAGATGTGGTAGAAGTCTACGAGTAAGTAAATATCGACACACTCGTTCCCTTGCTATTTTGGGAATTTATTTGCGGCTAATTTGTCAATGTGTCAGTTTGGCTTTCATCTTTTTGACTTGCATTACTCTGACTTCCATTACTTCAGCTTCATCACTTTGACTTCCATCCCTCAATCTCCCCTCCCCAATCTACATCAATAATCTGCAACTTCTCATTACCAAGTACAACCCCTTCTCTATCAAGCCTCGCTGTAATCCTCATCCATTAGATCCCCAAATTCCCCACAGTACACAAGCTCCAATCATCAATCTTTCCATTGCAAAGCTTATTTCCTTGATCACTCGCAAAGACCATGTTCTAGCAGCTGTATAAAACCGTGTCTACTGAGACTCTCTCCCCGCTTTGTGGTATACCTCATATTTGACAGCTGAGATAAATCTGTGTTGTTTAGTTGTGCAATGTAGCTTTCTCTGGCATTTGCATTTGATATAGTAACTTCGAACATATCAAACGAGATGTAATGATTTCATCCTAGAATCTCACTTGCCTTCCTCTGCTGATGACAGCCCATCACACGTACTTATCTCAAATCTGGACCAATTCTTTGATCTGCATTTCGGTGTGATGTATCTCGCCTAGTACTTGATCCGTAAGCGAAGACATATTATCACCATGAGGTATTAGAAGAAGAGAGAAACTCAGATAATATCAAAGTAATTGAACTTAGAGGGACTATCTTTGTGGATTTCTATACTCAGGATGATGATTTCCGACTTGTAGCAGTAGCTATCGTTCAAGTATAGAATCAAAGACCCTACAAGAATTATTTATAGTAAGTTCAGTACCCCACTTTTCAGCCACCCCTCTTTTCGGCCACCTCATAAATCTCACCGCTCTAACCAACCACCTCTCTTCAATCTTTAATGATTTAATAACCACTAAATCAATTAATTCAAAAATTTGATATATTGTTAATTATATTATGGGCAATAATTATACCAAAATGAGTGAAATGATGCTACAGCTCGCGGGAGGTATGGAGTTCAGTTCCAACCCTGCGATAAAGAAGACACTCACCCTGCGTAACATGTGCCAAGACTATAGAGATGGAGGTGGAAGAGAATGGAGAGGGACATCTCCACCTGAGCTCGACGGCGCAGTGGAAGTAGGCAGAATGTGCAGAATGAGATCCTTCGACAATTCCATAGGTGTGCCGCATAACAACAGCTTTACAGGGTTCGATATGGTAGATCACGCTAACGACATCTCATTATTCATGAACTGTGTCAGAGATGACATATTGACTACGCTGGCCGCCAAGAGATTATGGTGTCCTACGGGGTTGAAGACTGTAACCAATGAATCCCAGAGGTTGCCTGATGACTCTGCGCTAAGGAGGTGGTTCACGTACGACAGCCAGGTGACGCCGGTTACGGGTATCATAGGCACGCTTCATAACAACACTGCAATAGACCTAGTTATACCGGAGGATCCCAAGAAGCCTGATATCAATGCCCGCGCTTTCAAGGATGTGTACATGGGATTTTACTGCGCGGGTCATACCTCGCATTCCGACGATAAACCTGAAGCTCTTTATTCTGAAGTGATATTATTCAGAGTTAAACTTTTTAATCTTACTTTTTGATAATATACAAGAAAATTCCTTTTGTTTATAGATATAAAATTAAATAGTGAATTTAATTTATTGAATTCATATTGATATTTATATTTTAGAGAAAAGAATATCGATAAATCAAAAGGTTGTAATACATGTAATATATGTGAAGGAAGGAATAAAAAGTGTATATTGTTTTTGAAGTATTTAAGTATAAATTGAGTGATTTCGTGGCTTCTATACCTGTCCAAAATAAGCAATCTAGTCTCTTTTGGGTTAGAAAGGGCGGTTTGAGGAATAAAGTCTTCTTTTAGCCATGCTAGATCTGTTTCATTAATAGTCCACCCATTTTCTATAGCATGGAAATGGAGGCTGTATTCGATAGGCGGTCCCGTAACTCTAGTGGACGATCCTAACGTTACAGCAACTTCCCTCTCTCTCCTACAGCAATTGCAAGCGAATTGGACGCGGTAAGATTCAGAGCTAGGGATACCGTTTTGGATAAACTTCTGGATATATCACACAAGGGGTTCCCAAACTCCAGCAAATACCCGCCGTATTATCTACCCAGAATATAGTGTGTCATCGCAGGCCAATGACACCCCTACACCATTCCACCCAACGCGCATTTTAAAAACAGCACAGCACACCACGTGTACGGACAGCGCGCGACCCCTCTTTGTTTTCTTCTTTTGTTTGTTTCTCTTCTTTGTGGCCCTTCTTTCTTTCTTTTCCTTTCGCCATCACCGCGACAGTGGTAGTGCCAGGTCCAAAGGCTTACGATCGCGTGTCAACGCTGTAACGACGCAACTCTGTTGCGCCGATTACAAGCTGCGGCCGCAATTGGAATATGCAAGATTCTGACATCGCCGAGGGGCACAGGCGCCACCACGGAGGCTCTGCCGCGCTGCACCCCCCGACACCGCCGGCGCGACACCGACAAGCGGACGTGCGCCTACACAGAGATAATATGGCGGGTGCTAGACTGTATTGCCATAGGGGAAGATACTGTCAACATTGTTCGTGTCCTCGCGAATCACGTGTCTACCGAAGACAAGCCGAACTCATCAGACATAGACAGGACCTGTCTCGCACATTTTGGCCCGCGAACGCCGATACCGACCGAACGTTGGAAGCTATGAGAAGATATGAAGTGATACTGCGCTCCATGGCGACACTCGACTCCACGTCGGCACACCCCACATAAGACCCCCATTTTAAAACTGCATCCGTGCCGCGAACGACAGCGCCATCCTTACAGCTACGCTGCGTTACATACCTAACTGGCTGACGAACTTCATGATGTCGACGATTACATCTAAACAAGTGGAGACTAAACCACGAATCACCCTACCCAACGAAGTAATACTGCAAATACTGGACAGCACTATACTCGGAGAAGACCTTGTGAACACTGTGCGGGCACTGGCTGGACACATGGACATGGAGGGCAAGTTGGGTTTGATTGCGTATAGACAGGATCCTGGCAGAATTTTTGCGGGACTGGGTGTGGACACCGATGAGATGTTATATGCTATGCGGAAATAAAAGGTGGTGTTGCCGAATGCGAGGGCATGCAGTTACTACGACCCTAAACAAGAGTGCGGTGATGATTACAAATTTGCGTGCTCGTCCTTTCATAACGACATCATAGGCTTTACATCGTATCTGGAATCCGTAGGTTTTGTGTACGAGAGGTGTGGACCGTGTGACATAGTAGGATGTGACGATGAGAGCGGATTCTATATAACAGGACACATCGATGTTCGCGGCAAGAATGTCACGGTGTCTCTCGAATGGACAAATATGTTTTATTCGAGCATAGCGTTCGCCTACACTTGTGACACGAAGCATTCCTTCTTCGTGACGGGGTATTGCGCCGTATCAATGTACAAAGGCTTGATGTACTTGGGCATGGCCGCTTTCACCTTCGGCAGACAGACGCGAATGTGCATGGACAGAGCGTACCTCTCGTACCGCACATGCGACGTGTTCGATATACCAATGCCGGATAGACGCAAATGGAAGACTGTAGGATCTGACATCAAGAGGAGTATAGGAGACAAAGACTGCAGCATAGCATCCTTCGGGCGCTACGTTTCGATGCGCGATGGCGAGCCTCCCCTAAGCGCCTATATGAAGCATATGACAATGTTAACATGGTCGAACGTGAGCGGGAAGGTTCGAGTGCATCCTATGAAATTCGATGATGTTGTCGCTGTTGAACCGGCCATGGGGACTGAGGTAGAGATGACTCCTGTTACCTTCAAATCGCCAGAACTTCAGCTTGCGATGGACGGCAACATTAAGGATTGCCGCTACGATCCCTACTACATTGTCTGAAAGCGCCGCACCTGTCCGAGATGCACCACAGCCACGCTGCTTTTAAAACACTCCAGGGAGTACACAAGTACAGAAGATTGACAATGTATGCTCCCAGGGTCCGGGGCTTCTCAAGGTTGTGTGCAGCGATGGCGTTATAGGTCTAGGCTGCGACTTCGAGTGCCTCATATAGTCAACTACACCACCCCTTTAAAAATTTCAATCGCGCGCGATGCGCAACTTGAAGTTGCGCTCGTCACACAATACCGACCATGAGCGCTTGCAGTGACATCGAGGCTCTATTAGCCTCGCCTGAGCGGTCAGAGATACTAGGCGAGCTAACCACCTACATAAACAGATGCGCTTCCCAAATCAACTCCCTTAGCGTCTTCAGTAAACCGGTGTCGGGCGGCACGAAGGTTCGGTGCACAGAGAGGTTAAACGGAATAAGTGATATGACGGAGATCATGAGGATGATGAACGAAAGGATAGAGCACGATATAGAGGTAATATACTGCAGCGACTAGTGAGGAGCACACGTATATACCACCACAACACGACCCCCTTTTTAAAACAAGACTGAATACGGGAACGCGGCAACGAGTTGCATTATATACACACTTGATAAATATGGAGAACCGGCGATTATAACCTGCAGGTATACACAAGGACTATACAGATATGGGCATGCGCATATCGCAAAGGGCATCTGCGGCCCACCTGGAATCTCCTCCGTTTGAGCACTTCATACACTGCCGCGACTCTCATCTGGTAATGCACACGGAATGCTACAGCAAGCAGACCTCTCAACTCTACGCGGAGGACGCGAAGACAGGCAGAAGGGACTCTATCAGGGACAATTACTGGATGATCTATATGGACGAGAAGGTCAAAGCTGAAATGCGCTCCATAGCACAGTGGGTGATCGCGCAGCGCTCGCTTAGTCCCGCAGATATGATGGGAATACTAGTCGACTGGTCAGCGAACAGACAACGCGTAATGATAAACCTCGAGATAATGAATGAATTCGACAAAGCACACAAGAACGCATCTCGGGAGGGAACAAGCAGATGAAGAGAAACACAGCACGACGACAGAAACGCGAACACGACCCTATTTTTAAAAAACTTACGGAGGCGATACCACGCTCTGTCTCCTTGGTCTGAGACCTTTGAGGTATTTAAATCCCAGCACTTCCACGACGCCGCTTCTGCTGATGAGCATAGCCTTGTGCATTATTTGATCCGTACTGAGGTTAGTATAAGCGTGTACTATTGATAGAACGTCTTGATAGTCGGCTATGGTGGGCTCGTCGCATTCTTCTACATGGTCCCTGACCGCTAGCCATTGCAACTGGCATATTGTGAGAAGCATGCTCCTAGGCGATATAGGCACATACGTATGAGAGAGTCTTGTATATATACTCGAGCATATGAAATCTAATTTGTCTTCCTGTCTCTCTGATGGGGCCACTTTGGTTAAGATAGAGGCCGTAGATCTGAGATTTATAACCACAACTCTGCGCAGCACCGCATCGCTTAATGTCTCTGAGCTTACTCCAGGGTCGGATAGACCGTTGCTTGCCATCATAAGAGAGCATGACAGCTTGAACCTGTTCATACCGTCAGCTATATAGTCGGCCCCTACTATGCTCTTGAGAGCGTTTACATCTATAGGTCTGGTATCTAGGTCAACGTCCGCGCACGTGACCATCCTTCTACCTACAAGCTCTGACTTTACTTCTGGGCTGAGTGCCGAACTATAGCTTGTGAAGGTGCCTGGTGGTAAGATACCGCAGCATCCTTGCATGCACTCCATGACAGTATTCAGGACGGTAGTCTTGCCTGTGCCACCCGGGCCGAATAATATTAGCGCGCGGGGCGTGCCTCCGGGGTCTACGATGCTGTTGCCTACATGCCATCGTAATGTGTCCATGTCCTGGTCCGTATCAAACAGTGGGTACAGAAAAGTTTCTATATTGCCCGCTCCGGGCCACAGCCACTGTAAAGGCAGCTTGACGAAGGTTACGGGGTATATAGACGCTTGTGCCGCTCTGACATCACTACTCCTGGATCCTGGCAGCAAGTCCTCGCAATCCCTGAAGTTTAGAGTGTCACCATCTATGGATACCGCGAGTCTCCTGGTACCTATGCATACGCTCTGTGGCATCACGCCGCATGACCGCTCGCCGCAGTGCTTGGTTAGCCAGTTGGCATAAGGCGACATAGCCTTCACGTAGTTTGTCGAAGCATTCTCGATGCCTATAGACATGCACACCGTTTTTGCACCGGTGTCCGATACCAATAGCACCCAGCACCTTTCGCCCGCGGCAAATATGTAGAAATTGCCATTCCATGTCATGAGATAGCCCTTGTTGACAAAGAGCCTTCGCATCGCATCGTAGTGTTTAGAGTCGATGGACACATTGTCCCAGGCATTGTCGTATCTCCATACGAACTGCCCTTGCGTCTCCATGTTGGTACATCGTTCAACTCTGTTGATGCTTAGTGGAAGCGCACTCCGGACTTACAGAGCAGCTCCACTCTGCGGTCTACGGTGTCGAGCTCGGCACCTGCCTTAGCGCATTTGTCAGCGTGGCTATTCCCTTCGTCGCCAGAGTGTCCCTTAACATGCACATACTCTGTGGTTCCGCCACACGATGCCCTGTCCTTCATTATGCGGAGTATGCATTTTATGGTGTCGGCGTTGGCAACAGGCGCACCGTTTCCACCCAGCCAGTCGTTCTTGACCCACGATTTGCTCCATACACATATAGAGTTTATGGAGTACATGGAGTCCGTGTGTATAGTCAGTGACGCAGTACCCACGTTAGTGCATAGCACGAACAATATAGCATCTAGCTCGGCGGCATTGTTGGTCGTACACGTGTCTCGTAGTTTGACCGATACGCCATCTCCACCTCTTGAGGGATACCATAGTCCTGCGCCACACTTGGTTTCTTGCTTCCCGTTACCTAGGCAGCTGCCGTCGGTGTATACATGAACGTTGGACTGCATAGTGCAAACTGTGAACATTCTACCTACGGTAGTATGTTTTCAGTGCGTATCTCCGCCGACGCCGGACAACTGGCGTTGCACCAGACACTATTATACTACTATTACACATATACCAAAAAACTGTAAGACAATTAAATATGGCATATTATCACGCATACTCAGAACGCGACTCAGACCAAGACTACAGATGGGACGCAGATGAATCCCAGTGGGGAGAAGAAGTGGCCCCCGAAGGCGAAGAACCGTACAGAGAGGTTCGGGTTTGGTTTGATGGGACACGGGTTCACGGCCACGCACCTCGCGGAGATGATGTGCCGCCATGCGAGACACGTTTACGGAAAATACTCTAGAGAAGACAAGAAATCCAAGAAAGTGTGGAGGAGATTGGCCCGAATATTCACGGAGTTCGATGACGTGGTGAACGGCTACGCTGTTGTAGTAGCCACGCACGAAGACTATCAGAACTACAATCTTAGAGTAGCAGCATTTGGCGCTAATATTAGGCTAATGATACACAGTACCTGCAGATTCCTGCAAAATGCTATGGAAAGGCCTACTGTCGTTGACGCGGTTAACGTTATGGCTAGCATGCAATTCCTCGACGCATTGGAATCAGAACTAATTGACAACAGGATTATAAGCAGATTGCATGATAGAATGGTCGCGTAACTATATTATGCCTCCGTTATTATGATCATGTAGCAGCACACTGCAGATGAACATAACTGCGTTCCCGTGCTGCGATAGTGTCTGTTAGCTGTCGTCTCTCTGTTTCCTTTGTGCTCGTGTTATTGTGTTACGCTAAACGAGTCGCGCGCTACGCATATGTTATTGCACGCATTATTTAAAACAAAATTCAAAACCACACTGAAGCGACGCCCGTCGCTGCACAGCACTACTTGAACATGGATCCGCCCGTTTCTATCGATGCTTTAAGAGCTATGTTGAACGACAATATTTACATAAGATGGGCAGGAGTAATACCAGGCTCGCCCGGCGACTGTTCTGTGTACATAACCAATCGAATAGGTCACAAACGTCTACTCAGAGTAAATGTAAACTTGGGTGACCAGTACGTATACCACCCTACAATAGAGAACCACGACCCAGATTTTGTTGCCAACCCTGAAGGACCGTCGTGCAGAGGCCCTCGCATCACGGACGAACAATGGGCATCCGTGCTAGGCGTCAATGTAGGAGGGGCATGCTTTCCAGGAGGCGGCCGCATACCCATACCTGTGGAAGGCTGCGCGTGCGGTTACGATATAGAGGTGGATATATCTGATCTCAAAGGCTCGCAATTTCCGTTGCCCGATGCACAGACGCGCATATTGTCTATAGCATTGTGGTGCAGCTGCGGATTTAAGTGGCTGTGCTCGACGAAGAAGGCCAAGGATCACGATGTTGTACACGCAGAGAACAACACCGAGCTTGTATCTTTGTTTATCCACGCCGTGCAACATCACATGCCTTTGTGGCTCGTGGGGTGGAACTGCTTCGGATTTGACAACTTGTGCATCGAAGCTTCTGCGTCCTCCGAGCATAGAGCGATGTTCAGGAAGACCGGTATCCGCGGTCCCGCGGGTAACAAGCCAGTGTATACCATAGAGATACCAGGTGTGTACAACGTAGACCTTTTCGTGTATCTGGACAGGACTAGGAGAGGCACGTTCCCTAGCCTAAAGCTCGGAGATGTGGCGAAGCAGCTCGGCGCGCCGCTGAAATCTTCTATGCCAACCATGGTTAGTGATGACGACATAAATGAAATGCTAGAGTACAATATGAACGACAGCATGGTCACCGTGAAAATATGGGAAATTACAGGAGTGGCAGCGGAAGTGCTCAGTCTGTGCGTAGTATCGTGCGCTCCCATACATGACTGCATACGTTACGTCACAGGGCAGATGTGCGTAACCCTCGTGGCATCATAGTGCATAAGCGAAAGCAAGTCCTTTAGCTGGGGGACATGCGAAGGCGAATCGGGATACACAGGAGGATATGTGATGGATCCCATGAGAGGAGTCCACAGTGATGTGGTGCTGTGTGACTACTCCTCTATGTACCCTACGATAATAACAAGTTGCAACGTGTCACCCGAGTCCATAGTGTCGCACAACAAAGACTGTGTTTATGACGGGAGAGTAGATTGGAACGATAGTTGCGTGGAGATCCATACGACGAGCGGCAGAACCTCGTTTGACTAACGTAAGTCATGGCGTAATGCGTCTAATGGCGTAATGCGTCTAATTGCGGGGAACCACTCTATTAAAATCTCAATTACTCAACAATCAACTATAATACAATCTCCAGTATCACTTTCAGATTCATCTTCAACTTCTTCTCCAATATCCTCTTCAGTTTCAGTTTCATATTCAATTACTTTCCCTTTCCCTTTTCCTTTTTTCATTGTCTGTACCTTAGTAGCTTTTTCGACTTCCACTACTGCATCACATAATTCTTGCGTAGAAATATGAAAATGACCCTTCAAAACTAGTCTCTTTCCTTTCTTACGTATCGTACGTTTCTTCATAATAGCTCGTAAATTATTCGCATCGTGTTGGTGAACAATACTTTGAGCTCGAAGTTGCTCACTCCCAATCGTCAATTTTCGAATGTATTGACGAACCGGGGTTGAAAGAGTCGTATCATTTTCAATTGTTGAATTTAAAAGGTTATTTGCTGTTTGTAAGATTGCTACATCCGGGGGTGAGCTATTGACGAAGACTTGGTTAAAAATATCAAATTGGGTTGGTTCTTTGGATATTTCGACTTCGGGGGTAAACTCTCGACCCAGTGTACGGAACACTCTCTGTGGATTAAATGGATGTAACCCAGCTCCCCGCCATGCCGATTCGATATTTTGATGATGGCATACGTCGGCTCGAGCTTTAATATATGCCTCCATCCATTCAATCTTTTGTATTCGTACAAGTTGAGCTTGATTCAAATCAGAAAGTGCTGCGGTGAGCCGTTTTTTCAATGGACCGAAAACCGCAACATCAAGTGGCTGAAGCAAATGCGAGGTATGAGGAGGAAGTATAAGAAGTACAATTCGATTTTGAAGGCAGTGAGCTATAAAGCTTCCACTAATATGAGAATCGTGGCCATCGCAGATGAGAAGCCGATATTTGCCACCTGCTTTTGCACGAGTTGCAGGTTCGAAAACGCGTTTTAGCCATTCTAATCCATGAAGATTGCTTGTCCAGCCCTTTGTATTTGCTGAAAAGAACCAGCTACCAAGAACTTCCTTCGGAATCCAATTTTGAAGGACATTTTTACCTTTAAAAATCCCGAGTGGTGGAAGAATGGATCCATCCGCACAAATACACTCTACCATTGAAATCCACTCTTGACGGCCTGGATGTGCTTGATGTTTTGTACGAAGTGTAGAATCGATAATAATTCGAGTTGATTCCATTGTCCCAATTGAATGTCCAGATTCATCCATATTATATTCGTCTTTCTTCTCAATTCCATAATCCTGAATCGCTTTTTGATACGCGTCAAACCAAGTACTACATGTTTCCCTGGTTGCACCATCCATTCTTACAGATTCAATTCGACGGCCAATAACAACTGTAAGATGAGGATGTCGTTTGATAAATCGTGGAACCCATTCATGACCAAGAAGGTGTTGTGGTGGGAGTTCAAGGGAGTCAAATGAGGGGCAATCCAAATTATAAGTCCGTTTTGAACGTAACTCCTCAGCCAATTCTTTTAACAACTGATGGCCTGGTGAATAGCCGCTAATTGTCAATTGCTTTATCCACTTAAGAAGTACATTCTCTTGTACAGCAGAAAGTTTCTGTTGCGATTGACGTGCTTCAGAACGCGACGAACCCCCTTTGACGCGTCGCGTCACAGTATCTTTAGAAAGCCCCAGTTCTTTTGCAGCTTCATATGAAGACTTATACTTTCCATTTTGAACTCCTAATACTGCTTCAGAAAGTCGAGATTCCATTTCCTGCACTTTTAAACTTTTTCGACGGACCATTATTGAATTGTTGCTTTTTTGATGGGGTGGTCCCCCACAATTAGACGCATTACGCCATGACTTACGTTACATCAATAGCGCAACTGTTCCGGTGCTTGTCAAGAACTTGGTGGCAACGAGAGCCAGATATAGAAAAGCGCTACCTGCCTACGGCAATGCCCTCAAAGTGTTATCGAATAGCATGTACGGTACGTGGGGTCACGACAAGTCTGCGTTGTTTTCCCCCGTGTGCTCGAGCTCTATAACCGCCATAGGCAGGTGGTGCCTCACTGTCGCGTCTGCAGTGTTCGCAGGGTGCGGTATGCAGGTAGTGTACGGCGACACTGACTCTTGCTTTGTCAATCGATCTGCCGTATCGACCACCTTGTCCGAAAGTAGGAAATATGATTATTAGAAAAGCTAGTTTGAATTATAGAATACTTTGCATTACTTTTTAATGTTATATAAAAGGTTATCTTTCCTATTAAAAAGGTGCTCAAAATATGTAAAAGATAGCCCCGATATAGGAGAAAGTATTAGTCGAATGGATATTAGTTTAAAAGGTTTTGGGCATTAGTCCTATATATCGGCAGATATGAGAAATTGGTGAAACCCTTTTCAAGGTGAAAGAAAATGAGCCTACACTTGGAAAACAATGGATATATAATTTTCTACTTAGAAATCCTGAAATTCGAATTAAAAGACAAATCAGAATCGATAATCAATATGTTTCAGGTACTATTATCAAAATTATTAGCAAGTTCTTCGAAAAGTTGAATTTGCCGGCTATTATTCATATTAAGCCGGAAAACAGATGGAATATGGATGAAGCTGGTATTATGGAAGGCCAGGGTTTGAATGGTATAATACTTGGGAGTGCTGAGAGATGCTTTATTCAAAAGAAGCAGCTTGGCACAAGAAGTTGAACCTCTTTTATTGAGTGTATTTCTACTACAGGAAAAGCACTACTACCCCTCGTTATATATAAGGATAAAAGTATTCAATAATAATGGTTCTCTACTGAGCTTGATATATATAAGGATTGAAAGTTCTATGCTATAGAAAATGGGTGGACTATTAATGAAACAGATCTAGCATGGCTAAAAGAAGACTTTATTCCTCAAACCACCCTTTCTAACCCAAAAGAGATTAGATTGCTTATTTTGGACAGGTATGGAAACTATGAAATTATTCAATTTATACTTGAGTACTTTAAAAACAATATACACTTTTTATTTCTTTCTTTATATATATCATATATATTACAACCTTTTGATTTATCGATATTCTTTTCTCTAAAACATAAATATCAATATAAGCTTAATAAATTAGATTCATTATTTAATTCTATATCTATAAACAAAAGGAATTTTCTTATATATTATCAAAAAGTAAGATTAAAAAGTTTAACTCTAAATAATATCACTTTAGAATAAAGAGCTTCAGGTTCATGGTCTTAAAACCACATTAAGCCTCCTTTGTTCAGATTATTGCTTGAAAATAGTAATAAAGAAGTTCAGAGTTTGAATTCGATTTTAGATAATGATTTCATGCTTCAATGAAATATAGATTCATCTTTGATTCAATGGGAAACGTCATAAAAAGCAAATGATCTACGAAAATATATATTAATATTGGAATCTGAAAAAGAAACAGACTTATACACTCGTTGATTACTCTTTTGAAAGATTCAAAAAGCATTTGATACTAAAAACTATGAAATTATAAAGTCTAAACATCGAATAAAGGAATTAGAATATAAATTAGAATGTGTTATACTTAAAAAAAGAGGAAGATTAACACTAGCCCAAATTCGAAGTTTTCTGAAATTAAGGCTATATACCAGGCTCAAATCGAAGCCAGTGATCGTGAAATTGATAGGGTGGACTTTGATAGTATATATGAAACTGATGTTACAGAAGATTGTATTATAGTTGGATAATTGTTAAATTATTGAAGTTTAAAAATTGTATATATATATTTTATGAGGTGGCCGAAAAGAGGGGTGGCCGAAAAGTGGGGTACTGAACTTAAGAAGCGAAATATATTTTTCTTCATTTATTAGTTCACTTCAAATTTTATTACTAGTCCCCTGATTTAAAACTAGAACATTTCATCACGTAAGTAATATATATTGAAATAAAATAATAACCATCACAATTACAAAGGAAGATATAAAATCTTCAAAACACATAACTCTCGAAAACTTAGTATTATCATGAGTACTACTTATGCATATAATCCCAACACTCCCCCTTCAGATCTCAGCGACCAAATCCCATTACCCTTACAACATGGCCCGAGAGAACAGAATGAAGCATCACCATCATCATCCATCTATAGCAACCAAGAATTAGCTTCTTCGTCTCTCATGCCAAGTTATTGAAAAATCCTAACCAGAAGAGCTAAAGACTACAGAACCCGGAGAAATTTCCAACTCAGCACAACCAGCATCTACTCTTCCAAGAACCAAACCCACTGTACATGAAGGAAATACCCTTCCTCTCAAAAGGAAGAATTATCATGCCATCATCTAAAGCCAAACCCTCAAATAGATTAATAATTCCATCAGTGGGTGCACGGACTCACGGGACACTCAAGAAGAAAGCATAATTTCTCACCAAAAAAAGCGATTTTAATAATTTAATCAAAATTCAAATCATTATTGAATCTTTTCGAAATTGATAAATATAAATTTTAAGCATATAAGTTTTATTTTTTGAAAGAATCAAATAAAAAATTTAAAAGTTTAAGCTTTTATAATTGATCATATAATCTCTTATCAAAATACTTAATAAGAAAACGTACTATTGAATTTTTAAGCTCGAACCTTTGTTTTTTCAAATCAATCTTTTGAATATTATTTTTTGATATTTAAAAAATATAATATATTTATTTGAATAATATTCAATTAGGATTAAAATTTCTATTGAATTTTGAAGTTGATTGATTGAGGTGTGAAATTGTGCTTTACTGTCACGCTGTCCCGTGAGTCCGTGCACCCACTGGTGTTCCAACCTTGAAATTCACAGTTATCATTTCGCCAACGTGTCTTGAGAATTCTTACCAACGTCGACAACATGACATAACTGCGGAATTCAGAAACTTTTTCTTTGCAGCAATGGGATCCAATCGTTATCAGTCATAAATTTAACAAAGAATGATGAAAATCCAATTGAACGATTCTTAGTATACCATTCTTACCTATACGATTCCCACCCATACCATTCTTGCCCATACCATTAGTTGAAACGAACGAGCTGATAAATGAAAGCCGAGTAGCTTTTGCTCGTGAAGTAGGTTCAACAAAGTTACTATATTCTATATGATATACAGACTTAGCTAATACAAATTCCACAGACGACATCCTACTAGGGAATGGAAGGAATTCTTATGTTGCGAGGGGGGCGAAACGTCTAGCAGAAGGGGTTCAAGAAAGAGCCAGAGGACGAATCATCAGGGACTTCAGCATTTCGGAGCAATAGACTCGATCTAATGAGCTCCCGAAGTTCGAAAGCAGTACAACATTAATAGTGTGCTAAGTATTTCAAACCAATTGAATCCATTCAATTAAATTCAGTCAAGCTTCTGATCGACACACTGCAATCTGAACCATTGAGAACCTAGACGTGCACTTCACATCATTACCACCTCACCACTCAAAAACCAAACATCAAATATCAAACATCAAACAACTCAATAAAACCACGAATCTTCATCCTCATTACTCGAAAGTCCATGCATACATTCTTAACAAGCATATACTCTTCACCATGCATGTTCACTTCACTTCACCTCACGTACAAATTCCCATCTAATCCATCTCCCCTCCCAACCCACCATTCCATACCATACCATACCATCCATCTATCCACCCATACATCCATTCGTCCATCCCTATTAAAAAGCGCACCCAAGAAGAAGAAAGATGATACCAGATCCATCCATCCAGCCTTCAATTTTCTGCTTTTATCATTGCGAAAACACTGACAAGATGCAAGAATCGAAGCTAGCAAATAAATGCAAAAAAAGCAAGAAGTAAAGTTGGGTATAGAAAGGTTTTATATTTCGGGTATCGGGCAAAGTATGTCGATTTATTAGACTTTAAAATAAAGTCAATTCAAGACAAGAAACTACCATGAACTAATAACGTTTGTAGGCGATGAATTAAAAGTCGAATTAAACAGTCGAAACATGATGAAAATAATCGGCGACATAGAATGAATAGGAGGCACTGAGGAAATAGTTTGCTGATTAAGAAGTTGACATAACTTGAGCTGAGACATGATGCGCAAGAACTGCGGAAAAGGTTGAAATTCTGAAAACGTTGGAAGATTCTGAGAATGAAAGGAGGATGAAATTACGTCAAGACCTATTCATTACGAGCTGGCCCAGAGACGTCTGAAATTGATTCTAATGACCTAGTGTGAGCAAAACAATCTATAATCAGCCGAGATTTCACACTTCGCAAATTCAATACCAATATAATAGCAATCAAAAAGCAAGCAGCAAATCTCGTGGGAGAGCGGAAGGAAGAAAGGGGATGATACAATATGAATGGCCCGAAAATGGGATCCAGTTTAATTGGGTGCGGAGAATAAGGGATTGTGTTGAATGGGAAGATTGCCAAAAAAAAATCAAGAAAATAACTACCTCATATTATCCTTTTTCAAATCATCATTCATCTTTTCCAATTGTTCGACAGTAACTCTAGCTTTTGCTAACTATTGATTTGAGTAATACGTTAGTGAATGTTTCCTAGGAAAGACTGAGAGTCTGTGTACGAGCAAGAAGGGAATTGGGGTGAGATATGTGCAAATAGAACCAAGGAAAAGAGAATAGAACAGGGCAACGGAAGCACTAGAAAAAAGGTTCGCCAACCGAAGCTAACGCGGCTGATGAATTATCATGCTCACTTTCAGGTGTAACCACTGCATCTGTGCTTTCACCCGTTCCTTCGGAATCCTTACCATCGGTATCGGCGAATCCCCTAGAAAAAAGTCCTCCGAATGTTGGTGTTTTTGGTGGGGATGTAGTTGAGAGCTTGGTCTTTAGTTTTTCACCATATTGAATTAGCTCAAGTACCTAGTACTACTATAACTACATAACCACAAGGAAAATCGAATTCATACCTTTGCTTCTGCAAGTTCAGCATCCTTGACTTTAAGTTGAGCTTCTGCTTCTTTCAAACGAGCATCAAGAGTTTCACAATCCTTGCTAGTCTCTTCTAGGAGCTCCGTCATAGATTCATGCATTGTCTTGTAGTCATCCTTGCTAGTCTTAACTTTTTGTTCAAGAGCAGCTTTCTCTTTCTCGAGTTCTGCTTTTGCTGTCTCTAACTGTGATTTGCTAGCTGTAAGCTTTTGAGTAGCCATTGCTGCTTCTTGTCGGGCTGATGCAAGAGCTTTCTCATGTTGGTTCTTGAGAGCTTGTAATTCTTGACGTAAAGCATCAAGTTCGGAAGTATCTAACTTGACATTTCTTGCAGCCTCCAAATCAGCCTCAGCGTTTGCCTTGGCGATCTTTTCAGCAGCCAAAGCTTGCTTGAGGGCTTCCAACTCATCTTGCGCTGTGTATAAAGATTGTTTTGACTTGGCGATTTCATCTTGCAATTCGGCCTCGATAGCCTTTTGTTTCTCAAAATCTGATGAGGCAGTGGCATGACTAGTTTCATGCTGTTCTTTCAAAGCGGCAATTGCTTCATTATGAGTTGATTGGGCATTAGCATGTTCGGCTTTCAAAGCGGCAATATCCTCAGCATAACTTTGAAGCAATCTCTGCAACTCCATTTCATGAGCTTTGAGAGCACTCTTCTGGCTGTCAAGATCTGAGGAAGCATTAGCCAAGTTGGTTTCATGCTCAGATTTCAAGGCAGCAATTTGCTCATCATGCGTCGATTGGACATTAGCATGTTGAGCTTTCAAAGCAGCAATGTCCTCTGCATGACTCTGGAGTAATCTCTCCAACTCCTGTTCATGAGCTTGTTGAGCGCCTTTTTGGCTTTCGATATTGGACGAAGCAGCAGCCAATTTGGCTTCATGCTCAGCTCTCAAAGCGGCGACTTCTTCATCATGAGCCGACTGAGCCCTTGCATGTTGAGCCTTCAATGCGGCGATATCTGCGGCATGCTTCTCAATCAACTTCTCCAATTCCTCATCGTGGGCCTTTTGTGCAACATTTTGACTCTCAACGTCTGACGAAGAGGCAGCGAGATTAACTTCGTGTTCTGCCTTCAAGGCGGAAATAGCTTCATCGTGGGTTGATTGAATAGAAGCATGCTGAGACTTCAAGGCTGCGATATCTTCAGCGTGGTTAGAAGTCAATTTCTCCAACTCCTGTTGGTGTGCGGCTTGAGCAGCAGAAGTTGCTTGAGTGTGTACGTCATCTAATGCCTTTGCATGAGTTCTCTCAAACTCAGACTTCAAATCTGCGATGGCAACTGCATGGCTATGTTCGAGCTGTTGCAATTCTGAGGAGTGAGAAGAATGACTAGCAGAAATAGCTCTGTCATGTGCCTCATCCAATGCCTTGGCATGGTTTGTCTTCAGCTCGTCTAATGCACGTTGATGAGCCTTTTCATTATTATCGAGCTCAACAATAGCTGCAGCGTGATTTTGTTTTGCCTTCTCGAGTTCTTGTTGATGAGCCTCCAAAATCTCAGTATGTGCCTTGGTGAGTTCCTCATGCTTGGTCTTCAATGCATTAAACTCGTCTCTGATGCCAGAGTCTCCTGATAATGCATCAATCTCCTTTTGATAATCATTCGAAATGGTTTCCAGTTCTTTCAAGTGCTTCTCATTAAGCGTCGAAGTTTCCAATGCGTGCTTCTCCAAAAGTTCGGAAATCTCCTTGGTTTTCTCATCTAATGACTGAACTGTTGTTGCAAGCTCTTCCTTGATTTTGATGTGTAATTCATCCTTGCTCTTTTCATCAGAACTATATTGTTCCAAGGTGTTTTGAAGCGCAACTACTTCCTGCTTGGACTTTTCTAATTCTTCTCTAGCTGCAGTGAGCGCGGATTCAGACTCATTTCCGGTAGATTGCAAGCCATTGAGTTTTGCAGTCAATTCGACAACTTGCTCTTGTGCAGAGGCAAGGTCCTTTCTGGCAGCCTCGGCCTCAGCCTTAGCTTCCGAAATTTCCTTTTCTGATAATGCCAATGCTACGGAGCTCTTTTCGAGACTTTCCTTGAGACTTGTGACCTCACTTTCCAGACTTAAAACCTTCTCGGCATGAGCAGATTCCAAAGATCTTTGAGACTCGAGAACTTCATCAAGTTGTTTTTGAACAGCAGCTAAGCTCTCTTCGTGTTTCGTAGTCAATTCGGCAATCTGAGATTCGTAAGTGGAGGAAGCATTAGTGTTGCCCTTCGCGAGCTCCTCCGAATGAGCGGACTTCAATGCATCAAGAGCAATATTGTGCTCTTCGGTCAAAGTCTTCTTTAATTCTTCCAAGGCGCTTGCATGCTCGCCAGCTTGGGATTCAAGCTGTCTTTGGATGGCGGATAGATTCTCTTCATGCTTAGTGGTCAACTCAGAAATTTGTGATTCATAAGTTGAGGAAGCATCAGTATTTCCTCTTGAAAGTTCTTCCAAATGGGCAGACTTCAATGCCTCCATAGCAGCAGTGTGCTCCTCCGCCAAGGTTTTCTTCAACTCTTCCAGAGAGTCTGCATGCTTACTAGCCTTGGACTCGAAGTCTAATTCTAAAGCCTTGACTTTCTCATCATGCTCGGCCTGTAAAGCTTTCAATGATTCAGTTGCAACTGCACATTCTGCAATAGCCTGCTCGAGCTGAACTTTCAAATCTGTAATTTCAGCGTCTTTCTCGGCAGCTGCAGCGATAGCACCGGCATTTGCTTCTCTAGCGGCAGCTAATTCGGCATTGACTGCATTTAAAGCATTTGCGTGCTCGTTAACATGTGTTTCTTTGGCAGCCGCTAACTCAGCGTTTAATGCCTCCAAGGCAGCACTGTGTTCAGCCTTTAACTTTTCTAAAGCTTCCACATGCTCAGTGGCACCTCTAGAAGACGCAGCTTCCTTTGCCTCTTCAAGAGCCGCTAAAGAAGCTTCCTGAGCTGCTGCCTTGGCATTCTCGGCTTCTACTAATTGGGCCTGCAAGCTTTCTAAGACGGCCTTGTGATCGGCATTGAGCTTCTCAACAAGTTCGTTGTGAGTTGCGCGAATGGTTTCCTCAGCATCCGAAATGCGTTTCGACTCTTCTTCAGCTGCTTTGCCAAGATCAAGAAGTCTTTCTTGTGATGTGGTGATTTCCTTCTTCAATTCTTCGACCTTGGTTTCA
Organism: Botrytis porri; assembly: GCF_014898465.1. Classification (NCBI taxonomy): domain Eukaryota; kingdom Fungi; phylum Ascomycota; class Leotiomycetes; order Helotiales; family Sclerotiniaceae; genus Botrytis; species Botrytis porri. The sequence goes on from NW_024066092.1 coordinate 365,537, forward strand.
CTCTCTACCAATTTTGTCTTCAACTCATCGACTTCTTTTGTGGATGCGGCCGCAGTCGCAGTCGCCGTCGCAGATGGTGTTCCACTAACAGAGCGAGTGGATGACAATACTGATGGCTTTGGTGCTGAGTGGGTAGATGTACCACTTTGAAGAGCATTGAGACGCTTTCTAGCTTCCGAAACTGCACCACCGCTGCTAAGAGCGCTGATTGAAGGCTTGGAAGAGTGTGTTGGGCGAGTGGTAGTAGTACTATTGACTTGTTAGTACTGGATACGACCATATTCTCAAAATAAAACTATAATAGGACTTACGTAGAAGCACTCGCTGGCTTTGGGGCGGTTGTACTAGCAGTCTTCACAGTCTTTGGACTGGTTTGACCAGCTGCTGTCGCCGACGCAACAGGTTTTCTTGCGGTTGGTGCTGCTGTGGTTGTGGTAGTAGTAGCGTGCATAGAGACAGGTCTGGCCCGGGCTTCAGCCGCTGTACCAGGCGTCTTCGAAGTATTGGTATGGCTTGGTGCAAGAGAAACTCGTCGTGCAGAAGTAGTGGCAGGTTTTTTCTCGTCTGCATGAGTCCCAGCAGCAGATGGAGCTCTATGGCTGGCACTGGAAGATGTAGCTCCTGTCGCACCACCTGTAGGCTTTCGCACAATGGATCCAGGTGCTGGGCGCGTTGGGGGTTTGCTCAAGCCTCCTGTAGTTTTGGTTGCGGATGAAGATGTGGGTTTGATCCCAGAAGAGGCCGCGGGTCTTGTTGCGCTTCCTGAGATTGGACGTCTTGGTGCCGCAGATGAGCCAGCTCTTTTGGGAAGTACATTTTCCTTCTTCACACCACTTATAGCTCCCGCTGCGGTCTTGCCTGCATCGTTGCTCTTGACAGATTCCTTCTCTGTCTCAGTATCTACTTCCGATCCTGCTCCGGTAGTTTCCTCTGGTACAGCATCTGCGGTGCTCTCGACGGGAGCTTCAACCGGGGTGATAGGAGTGACAGGAGTATCATCTAATGTATCCAGAGGTGATTCTTCTGACTTGAAAGTCTCTTGGGGAATAACTGGGCTCTCAACGTCCGCCATATTAACAATAATCGGGGAAGAAGGAGATTGTATAACGAAGGACTAATATTTGCGACTATAGTTGTAAAAACCAAAATCAGTCAGCGATATTCATTTATGATTCATCAATAACCATTTCCCCAACTCAATTTTCCTAGCCTCACATGTGCATATGTTCTCCACCAAACAGCGCGCCATGTAACATATCATTGATCAATGTAAAGACCCAAATCTCACTTGGTAGCGCAAAAGGTTGAATCTGCCAAACAGATAGATACACCAAGAACCTCAATGTGACTCGAGACTTACGACGTGTTCAATCGCAGCGCAATACGGAGCACAGCTATCCTGCAATGGTGTTCTCCAATTGCGCCAACTCCAATGCTCCAATGGATGAATGCGCGATTTGGGCTTCTATTCGGGATGGGATTGGCTATCAAAAATAACTGACCTGGATCTTTATCTTTCCCTATCTCTGTCACTCTCTCCCAATTCCTCTTGGGTATCTCAAACAATTAATAGATTGATTATGAAGTTTGAGTAAAGGAAAGTAAGTATCAGAAAGATGATGTGCAATGCTAAAATAAGAACTGATCAATGCAAGTTGGTGAGGATTCGGGGACCAGAGAGAGAAATTGAAGGCATTGAGCTTGTTGACTTCTAGAAGAGAGCAGTTAATAAATTTTAGAGGGGACTTGCCCCTGCGGCCGATTTACATGGACCCACCATATTTAATCACGTATCTAACGAAATTAACCCGTATTGGACAGACAGCGTTATGAAAAGAAAAGAGTGACTTATACTTATTATTATTGACTTATGGGAATTCACTGAGTAGATATGAGAATTTATTTGATCGTCATTGTAAAGGAAAAGGAAATCAAAGACATATAAGTACATTTCTGACATGTGTTAGGTTTGATAACCGTATCGCTTGTTGCTAAAGAACCAGATCAACGCCAACCGTTTGAGATCAAGTCGTGAAACATTATTGCCATCGAGTCATCTGCATTGTCGCTTTTACATATGTCACCGCAAAAAGAAAAACATTCAAATGGAAAAAATACTCAGTAGATAGGGGGTGTCTTGGAAAGCCTCATATCAAAGCTTTTTTGTCTTCACCGACATCAGGTTGGATATCATTGGCAGAGTGCTTTGAGCCCCTGAGAGATTGAGCAAAATAATAATTTGTATTTACAGATAAGTTCCCCTTTTCCCATATGTTTTTGTTCGGTACCAGAAAACTGCTTCGGACGTCGAAGTCACACTAGCTTTTCGCACCTAAAAATATATATGCCAGTATGTATCCCGTTCATTGGTTCCATTGTAGCTCCACGTCTTGCAAGCTCCATCAAATGCGAAGCCCCTTCAAAAATACTGTTTGATAAATAGCGATATTTGTTACCCATTCCTTCCATATGTTAGCTTGCCCCATACTATTCGTAAAGTCGTAAATTGAAAAGTCATAATGGCCCTTCGATGAGAATTAATGATTTTGTCGTTAGAGATGACCGAAAAGGTTCCTTTGAGTCGGTGAAGATGTCGAAGAGTCACACATATCATCCGATTCTATTTTATCTCGCTTGATAGGATTCCATTGCTTGAATTAATATCATTGTGCAATGTACCAGAAGTCTTGAAGATGATTTGTGTGTCCTCTTGTAGTACTTTGTCTCGTGCCAGTTGTGTTAACGCTCTTGGCCTTTGAATTCGTGGAATCCAGTGTTCGATTTGGCGCAATTGTATTGTGGTTTCTGCTATTGCCCAACCTATTTCAATTAGCATCGTTTTATATAAATTTGGAACGTAAAAACAAACCTCCAACAAAAAGACCCAGATTGCGTAACAAAGATGGCGGAAGACCATGACTACCAAAGAAGAGAGTGACCGGGGGTAAGAGTATTCGAAGAGCATTATTAACAAATGGTTCACCCATACTCATGATACCGTTCCATGAATTCGCGGCCTCAGCCGCTTTCCCAAGACTTTCTCGAATACCAGTTGCTGTAAAGCTGGCTTGTTCAAGACTGTCCGAGTGATCCTGGATCAAAGTGGTCATATTAACGACGACATTACTCAGTGTATCGAACCTCTGTAAACGTCAGTTCTATCTTGTGTATCATGGGCCAAAACAATCTTACCTGGTCCAAAGTGTCTTGTCTTTCACTCATGGATGTGATCACCGGGATCAAGAGATCCTACACACGATTAGTTATGTCACCTAAATGTTCTGTGTAACTTAACTTACAATCGCGTAAGTCAGTCTCTCGAAGGATGATTCGGCATTTTCTGCCAATGCGTTGATGTTTTCCAATTTTGATTTTGCAGTGCCAGATGTTGCCACAAGAGCCTGTTCTTGTGCAGCGGCCATCTCGGCATTGCTTTGAAGAACAGTATCGACGACATTCTTCATCACTCGTTGAATATCGTCAGTACTGCCAAGTATTGATCGAAGCGCACTAGCAACATCCTACAAACATGGGTTAATTTTGCAGTACGCCATACAGATGAGTAGTGAACTTACCAATGCTTCTGATGAAATGATCCCGAATGCTCCTTCAACCTTAGTCTTGAGTGCCTCAGCCTGCGTCATGACTCCTTCAAAGTAAGAATCTGCTGTTCTGGCATGATCTGCCATGTTTTGCTTGAGATCATGAAGGTCGTTCTCGAGGTCTGCCGTAAATTGACTCATGATCTCCACAAGCTTTTTTTGTAAAAGAATGGATTGATCTGAAAGGATTAGACAGGTTCTTGCGGACTGGCTGGCGACATACCTTTGTCAATATCAGATCGAGCAGCTTGACAGATCAAAAGGCAATTGTCCCGATAACTAGTCCAACTCAACCAGTGAGAAGGATCTTTACCAAGTCCCTTCAAGCAGGCTCCAACCTCATTCTGTGATACTTGTAATTTTCCTTCTGCTTCTTGCGAAGCGCGTAATAAAGATGGAAGTCGGAAAGGCTCGCAAGCATCGGGAACGACCATACTACTACGTTCCATATCACAGATAGCGAGGCTTGCAGCAAGGCTCTCCACATAGTGCCTTTGAACACGTCCACTGTATAAATCGTATTCTTTTTGAGTAATGTCTTCCAAACCTTCACAATTGCTCATTAAAAGCTGTGCAGCTACTCGATGGCAAATCGGTTCTTCCTCTAATCTCTTCAACTCAAGCATCGCACTGGAGTACAATTCATTGTTGCGAGATCGAGTATTTATCAACTCCGACTTAGTGTTCTGGTGTTGATTTCTTCCAATTTGTCGTTGGCCAGGAGTGGAATCGTCGATCACTTTGGACTTCCATCCGAAAGCAGATACTGATACTAACCATATTCCAAGGAGAAGGAGTTTGAGAAGTAGCATCTTGAAACTTTGATCGTGATCTGAGAGACTTTGGGTCTTCAAAGTTATAGGCCAGCAGTAAATTTGAGTCGAGTCTCAGAAGCAAGGTAACGAAGATCAGAAAACGATAGATTGGAGAATTCTCTGAAAGTTTGCACGTCGTCAATCAGGGAAACTGGAGATAATTCAATAAGGAATAGAAAATGGAGATATAATTGTAGAAGCCTTCAGAGAGAGACAGGTCACTGGCGTTGAAAAGGGTTGTTATTGCCAAAGATTTGAAGATAGAAGGTTTGAAGAGAAAGGGTGAAGACAGAAGAGATCGAGAAAACTGAATTAGAAGACGCTATCTTCTTCCTCAGGGCAGAAAGAGGACATGAACAGATCTGGAGAGAGTGAATAATATGAAATTGAAGAGAGGGTGAATTGAGGAGGGGATTTTTCTTCCTTCCTAAAGTGACGTGAAATTGTGATGCATTTGGAGACGTTCGATTACCTCGATACTTTTCATCTTAGGATCTCGAAGTGAATTTCTTGTGCTCGAATTATCTAAAAGTATTACAACTTTTGGAAAAAACTCATCCATTCTATTCAGTTGAATTTGAAAATTTTGCCCATCTTTCATCACCCCAATTCTTTACGCGTTTTCATCTGGTGTTCGAGACTCGAGAACATCACTCAAGTCCACGAGATCACGTGCCACATTAGATACACGCTAACCACATTTAATCCGACCTCAAATTCTATTGACGGCGACCCTAGCAACAAAACAGCAGCAATCCACCCACCATGTTGTCGACCGCTCGATCTAAAGGCATAAGCCAGGTCCTCACATCCACTCCCTCCGTATCAATTCCTTCATTCCTCCTCCCCGCATTCCCAATCGTCTCACGATCCTTTTCCGCATCAATATGTCGAAACTCTCATATTGGAAGCGCAGTATTATCTATTCCTCCAGAAGTAACCTTTAAAGTTATACCGCCGCCTCCGCCGGCGAGAGGCTCTGCGGTCGCTGGAAGACCGGTGGTCAAAATTGAGGGGCCATTGGGAAAAATGTCCATGTCAATCGAGCCATTTATTAAAATCGAACATGATGAGAATACACGGAAAGCAACGGTCAGAGTGGAGGATAGAGAAGTAAAAAACCAAAGAGCGATGTGGGGTAAGCATTTTCCCTCTGTGTGCAATCCATGTTCTGTATAGTATTTTGCTAACAAGTCACCGTAGGAACCACCCGCGCCTACCTCCAAAATCATATACTCGGCGTTTCTGAAGGTCACAGTGCTATTCTCCGCCTTGTCGGTGTTGGATATCGTGCCACAGTCGAACCCGCCTCCAATGTGACAACCAAAACTCCCGAATTCGAAGGCCAACAATTTGTCGTCTTGAAAGTAGGATATTCTCATCCCATTGAATTACCCGTTCCAAGATTCGTGAAAGCGAGTACACCGCAACCTACACGTATATTGTTAGAAGGACCAGAGAAGGAAGTTGTATTGCTCTTTGCGGCGCAAATTAGAAAGTGGAGAGTTCCAGAACCATACAAAGGAAAGGGAATCTTTGTTAATGGGGAAGAGATTAAGTTGAAGAATAAGAAAATTAAGTAGGGGTTGAATATTAAGGTCATTAGTAAGGAGATAATGTTACTTCTAGATCACGTAGTTGTATCTGTGATAATGATGTAGAAGCGTGTAGAAAGTATCATCGCCAAAATTAGATGATGAATAAAAATTATATGTACAATTTATTTCTTGGCTCCCAAAACTTCCTTCACTACTTCTAAAACATGACCGTGAATGGCCGCTGGAGCTGCAACAACACCCTTATTTTCAGCCAAAGTCCTTCCTTTACTGAAATCCAATCTACGTCCAACGGAGTCGGTAACTTGTCCACCTGCCTCTCTCACGATAAGGTCTCCAGCAGCATGGTCCCAGATCTTTTCTTGGTAAGTTGCGCTGACTGGAAGTCTGAGGTAGATATCGCCAGCACCTCTAGCGATTGAACCATATTTCGCTTGGGAATCCATACGGACACTGGCTTTGGTGACACCCAATTTTGTAGCAATAGCATGTTGATCGCCATGAGAAGAGTGACCGGCTTCAACACTCTCACAAAAGGTAGCTTGGGATAAGTCCGTCACTGGCTTCATCTGAATAGATCGGCCGGTGGTTAATGCTCCAGTACCCAATGGTCGACTGGTAGCACCTTGTCCCAATACGGCTGAGAATAAAACACCCTTTCCTTCATCATCTGATGCATCCTTACCAGCATCAGCTGATAATGGAGCGGCATCATCGACTGGAAGGTTGGGACATCCAAGAACACCGACCTTGACATCTCCATCAACCATCAAAGCTAAGCAAACGGCATATTGACCACCTCTCAAAAATCCCTTTGTTCCATCAATAGGATCCAAAGCCCAAATTCTGCCTTTAGCTCCACCAGCACTGTTTCCAGCATCGATCGCATCCAGCATAGCATCCACACTCTCCACTGGACCACCTAAAGCCTTCTCGGCCGCAGGGTCTGAAAGTTTAGAAGCTTCGACCAATTCCCAAATCTGATCTCTCAATTTAGAATTTTCTCTCAAATCGCTGGCTTCCTCTTCTCCCACAACCTCATCATCGGGGAAGTTCTTCTTGATCGCTTGGATAATTAAAGCTTGGGCTCCAAAATCTCCAATTGTAACAGGTGATTTGTCGTCCTTGGATAAAGTTCCTTTTGATTTTTCGTGGAAGACCTTCTTGGTCAAGATAGCTGCTCTTTGCACGGCCAATTGAGCCACTTCCAATTCTTTGCTGTAGTTAGACATTTTGGAAGTTGGAGCTGTAGAAAGTGGTTTGATATGGGTAGGAGAGAAGTGATGAGATATAAGAGTAACCCGGGGCCAAAATTTCCTTGTGACGAAAGCCAGGATGACAATCAGAAAAGCTGTATATAGAAATCTTTTTGGTGAGAAGTAATTGGACGAGGGATTATTGTTATTATTCTTGATTGAAATCTTTGACATGAATGTACCTATTGATTGTACTCGAGTACGAGTAGATACCTATGTACGAGTAAAAGGAAATCTGGAGCGAATCGAGGGGTATTTCAATCTCTTTGTCGTCCCAATTTTCTTGGTGGGGGGGATTTTCGCAATAATTACTAGGTAGGTAGGTACGGCAGTAGTAGCAGTAGTAGCAGTAGTAGCAGTACGTACCAGGTCCTACGCAAGTCAAGCTCGAGGTGCAAGCAATCAAGCAGGAAGTCTGAAGCTACTGCGGGCGGCACGGGCCTTGGGTGTTCCCTATCTTATATACATACATACATACATACATACATACAGATTCATCCCTAGGTACTAGGTAGGTACTCGTAGTTACCTAGGTAAAGCATAAATAAACTTGATTCATTATTGCAGGGGCGTTTGCGACAAAGCTCATCTAGTCATCTAGTCATCTAGTCATCTAGTCATCTAGTCATCTACCTACGTAGTCATCTAGTCTTTTATTACTTTTTCGTAGTGTACAGCAACCAAAAATAACCGCCCTAAATAAATAAAAGAGAACCTTCCCTTCTATCATCATCCATCACATTCCTCTTCAACACATCAATCTGAAATTACGGCACCAAGAGAGTGTCACTCAGTGTCACTATCTCAGCCGCGAGTATGAATACAACCAAAAGAAAATTCAACGCCCTCCTGAATGGCTTGGGAAGCAAAAAGTCGGATTCCTCCCTATCAGCTCTCGAAGTAAACAAAACTCCCGAAAAACCTCAGAATGACACCGATTCCAATATGAAGAAGCCACGAATTTCATACTCTTCTTCTACAAACGCGACACGATTATCTTCATTAACTCGCGCATCATCGGCGGCCCCATCCGAATTTGATAGCGCCCGTCAGAGATTAGCACCCGTTCATAAACTCTCTGCCACTCCCATCTCGCCGGCAGAACCTCCAAAATGGACCCCATATGATCGCGGGGAATTTCTCAAAAGATTAAAGTCTTTCTCGAACCTAACGGATTGGACGCCCAAACCAGCAAAGGTTAATGAAGTCGAATGGGCGAAGAGAGGATGGGTCTGTCAGAAGAAGGAGAGAGTTCGATGTTGTTTCTGCAATGTAGAGATATTGGTTAAATTAAACAAGAAAGAAGAAGATGGGAAAGAGAAGGAAGTATATATCGCGGAAAACATTGGTAGGGGATTTCTTTCACATCGCAGGTTTTCGGTGATGTTGCGCTAACTAATTCAGTAGAAAATGCGTTGGTCGATAAATATGTTGAACTTATTGTCGCGTCTCATGATGAGAGTTGTCCATGGAGACAGAGAGGATGCGATGGTATGTTAAAAAAAAAAAAGGCTCTTTTCACGCGCTCAGTACTGATTCTGGCCTAGATGTTATATTCAAGCTACCCCTCAACAAATCTGCAGTTACTATCCAAACCCTTCGCGAACGTTACGATGAACTCCAACAGAGAATCGATCACCTCCCATACCTCTCTAATATGTCACCTCCTGAAGATCTTGATATCGATCGCGCTACAAGCTATCTTCCCCAAGAATTTCTCCAATCGTCTTCTGCATCAGGGCAGATAAACTCTCCGAACAATATCAATAAAGTGGCCTTAATGATGTCTCTCTGTGGTTGGCAAGGTCACAAGCATGATCGTCTTGGTCAACAACTTGAATCTGTCTCATGTCAAACATGTTACCGAATTCTTGGTCTCTGGATGTTCAAAAGTAGATCTATTTCTGCTACAGGTGTAGAAACCGAGCCAGCTATTGTTCCTGGTCTCGATCCTATCGCCCAACATCGCGAATATTGTCCTTGGCGCAATCCGGTATCACAGAATGGACTTGCCGCTACGCAAAATCAGAAATTAAGAGCGCTTGCGGGATGGGAAGTTGTGTTACGAGTATTGAAGAGTGAGCATGGGTTGAGAGTTGGGAGAGAAAAGAATGAAAAGGGTTCAAGGAAAAGTTATATTGCACCTGGAACGACCGAAAGTATCGATGAAAATGGCAATGATTTAGCACCTGATTTTGCAGATGAAGAGGATGCGAAGAGTATTAGGGATGCAAAGGATAAGGATTTAATGACGAGATTGAGAAGGGTCAAGACATTTATTGCGTTGAAGAAGCGACCCAGTGGAGATGTCAAAACGAAGAGGTTTAGTGCTACTTGATCGCAGGCATAGGAGGTATTTTGCTAAAAGCAAGAAGGGGAGAAGTGAATTAACGATGTACGATCACAAGCAGGAGAGCTTATGGGTATTATTTCTATTGCGTTGGCGTTGTAGTGGAGTTTATTTCCTTCATGCTTGCATCTAGCTCAGGTCAACGGGTGTAAGGGGGTACTGGTATGGCTGTACACGCTCATTTATTGGAAGATTGGCAATCGTCCTCTGTCGGACAGTGCAGCGGTATGGTGTACTTTCATTATTGGAATTTGGGCGGAAGGATTGTAATATATCGGAACGTTTGCTTTGACATTGAGATAGGGTATCGGGGATATGTGCAGTATAATATAATGTTTGCAAGATTGGGCATAGGGTTTCCTCGTTGCTTGCCGTGGTGTCCTAGTGTTTGTGCTGTGTAATTAATGTGTATACTGTGTCTGCTATATATTCTTCACTCTGATTTCGTAATGTGTCTCGCCTCCCTCGTTAAGATTCATTCTTACCCCTATCCTACCCCCCACGCGGAAGAAATCAATGTCGCATACCTACTCCGCGTAAATCACGCCCAACGAAGCCTCTTTCTCTTCACAACTGAAGAATGAAGTTGTTTGATATCAGAATCTATGTCACATTGTTCAATATAGAATGGATCATTACATTCCTTCCTAGATGAACGAATCATGATATCGAGAGATATTCCTCAGTCCATTTTATTTCTGTAGGGACCGGTTAGTTCATAGTCCCACTCACTGGTGGGTTTCTTTTGATAGCCTCATGTATGTATATTATGTATATGCACCTCGAAAACCACTGAGTTTTGATTGTACGTAAGTTTTCGGTTATGTCTTATTTGGAAATATACCCATTGAACAATGCCCAACATACCGACTCCCTTAACACCGAAAATTTTCTGATTTCTAGTACTGAGAAGCGATTTGCTGTCAATCGATCACGGATACTAGACTAAGTCGGGTACCCCATTTTCAGACCATCCCTCTTTTAAACCACCTTAAAAATTTATATTATATGATATTAAAACATTAATTATTTAATAATTGTTTAGTATTATAATAAATACTTGAGAATATATTTTCATTAGTATTATTAATATCTTTTATAATGTAACTTATAGTGAACCGGGTCATATGAAGAACTGGGTCATATTTAGCCCATTATTGACTTCAAACCCTAACAAATTTTGCTATATATACTGAATCACCTCTTATATTTTCTCAAATTGAAAAGAAGATATAGAATACTATTATTATATTTCAATTAAAGGAATTTAAATTAATTAGAAAGACTATAGAATATTTTAAAGTTTCTAAGTCAATTCTTATAGCTAAAATTACTAAAAGGAAATTATATATTCAATTCTACAAAATAACTCAAATTCTTTCAAATATAAAAGAAAATACTCTTGTACAATAAATTTCATAATTTATTATTACTAGATTTTTTATTATACTTATATTGATGAAGAAAATAGCTAACAAAATTCATCTTCAATACATTCAGATTACATCATTTTAAATTCCTATTTTAATAGAAATTCCATTTATAGATTATAAATGGATTTATAAATTTCAAAACGATATTCAAAACTTAAAATATATTATTCATATCAATTAGAATTTAATCAAATTAAAAAGATAACATTGAAGAATATTCAGATTTAATTTGATATATTTTGTATACGTTTTATTAAACGAAAATATGAATTAAATGATATATATAATATAAATGAAATTGGATTTGAAATTGAAAGTACTTAAAGTATATATATTATAATCAATTCTATTCAAAAATCGAATTAAAAAGTTATAATTAGTAAATAAGAATGAATAATTATATTTGAATATATCAATACAATGTTACAACGGATTAGTAACAGGCTGTAGAATCACTGACTTATAGGCTATAATGGTATTATAGGCCTCAGTGATTCAGCTGCAGTATACCGGGGGACACTAGGCACCCAAGGAAAGCCTCAGGCATGTATATAGTATTAGTTATAGAATACACTGAATCATAGGACATGGTTCCTAGGACAGTAGGGTCCTAAGAAGAATAAGCAATACAGGACACAGTAAGCAAGAGAGGTCTTGCTAGGATTAGTAAGCTCCCAAGGGATTAGCCCTAGGACAGGAAATAAGACAGGACGACAAGACTCACGGGACTAGTATCACGTGATGGACCATCCCATCAGTCCCACCGATTATTATCAATGGGATCAGTGGGATCCCACTACGCCCACTACTCTCAGTGAGTGGGATCGATGGGATCGCAGAGTGCAAAGGTCTATATAAGGGAAAGGGTTTCCTTACATGTAGAGCTTCGTGCTCAAGAACAATCATTAGTTTCATTACTATAGTTACGAGAATTGCAACCAGTTACAACCTTATTGAATTCCTACTTGAAGTCTAGTCTAAACCACCTCGAGAGATCTCTAGACACTTCCACGTGACCCTAGAGGCAGCTCCCGTAACAGATTAATATTCTCAAGCTAATATAAAGCAAATCTAAAAAGCTAAATGAATAGAATTCTTTCAAAATATTAGAAAAAAAGTATTAAATTCTTTTAATATTAAAGTTGACTAAAGAGAAACTAATTTAATACTTTTTGCCTTATGAAAAGTACTCAATTTATTATCATTTAATTCCTTCTAATAACTTTTCATTCTATAAATAAGAATCTTCAATTAAAATCTAAATTTATCTATATTTAGGAGCTCTCCTTTAAATAGAACAGAACTAAGGCAAGTAAATTAAACCTTTAATAAAACTTTAGTAAATAATAATTCTTTTATATTACTAATTTGTTAATATATTAAAAGAATAATTAGATTTGTAGAATTTTAAAATATTGAGATAGCCCTATTTTGAAAACAATTTACTAATATTCAAAAGATAATTAAGATTTAAAAGAAAAGAATTAAAAATAAAAGAATCAAATTATAAAATTAATTTATCTTTAATAATAAGGAAGTATTAAAAATGATATATAAAGCGAAAAAAAAACTTAAGGAGAAAAAGCTATAAGGATGATTATGTAAATATTCAATTAAAGAATTAAAAGAAAAGATTAAAAAAGAAAAGTTAGAGAATAGTTTAAGTAATTTAGAATTAGAATTAAATGAATATGTAATTTGTAAAACAAAATCATATAAAAAGAATTGAATTTTGTGACCCAGTTTCCTATATAACCTGGTTCACTATAAGCTATGTTATTAATTTTATAGTTTTTCATTTTAATTTATATCTCCCTAATCTTTTTAATCTTAAAAAACTTCGAATTTAAATTAGTTTTCATTTTATATTTCTTTTTAAAAATAATTTACCTCAATTAATACTCTAATTACTTTATTTAATATTCAGATTATAGAATTTCATAATTCTTAATATCAAATCTCTTAGTAATTTTCCTAAAAAGCTGGTAGTGAATATAAAGATTAGTCTTTTTATTCTAAAGGAATATATATATATATAATCTTAAATTACTAAATTTTTGAAATATTTTAAAAATTAAAATTATAGACTCTTTATTTTATTAATATATAGGATCATGTTACGGGAGCTGCCTCTAGGGTCACGTGGAAGTGTCTAGAGTTCTCTCGAGGTGGTTTAGACTAAACTTCAAGTAGGAATTCAATAAGGTTGGTAACTGGTTGCAATTCTCGTAACTATAGTAATGAAACTAATGATTGTTCTTGAGCACGAAGCTCTACATTGTAATGAAATCTGTTCTCTTATATAGACCTTCCTGCTCTGCAGAACCTACAGTTCTGTCTTGTCTGGATCCTCTGGATCCTATGGATCTAGATGTTTATTCTTCGATCCCCTAGATCCTCTAGGTCCATCACGTGACTTCCTGACCATGTGACGCGGTATATTGGATGCCGTCGTAACAGATCATTATTAAAAAGTAAATTCTAATTTATAACTTTTTATTACTATTTTTAAACAACAATTTGAATATAATAGACTTAATATAAATTAGAGGCTATAAACCTAAAGCTTTTTATTCAATTAGTATATTATACTTTATTAAATTATTTAGTTGTACTTTCTAATAGTATATAAGGAAATTGATTTTTTCAATTATTTTAGAATTCGATAAAGAGGCTAATTTATTAAGGTAGTGTTTATATACTCTTTTAAAAGATAAGAAAGCGAATAAATTAAAAGGTTATAGGATATATAATATATATAATAGAAAGAATAAAAGGTATATATTATACTTAAAACATTTATATATAAATTTAATAGTTTTATAACTTTTATATTTATTTAATATAAGGAGTCTCAACTTATTTAATAAAAGAAGGGCTATTTGAAATATAAAAACCTTTTTAAGCTATTTTAAAATAATATTATTTATAATTTATTCATTATTTATAGTAATGAAATGTTATCTTTTATAAGGTTTCAAATCAACTAGAAACTATTATTATTGTATTGATTTCCTTTTTAATATAATAAAAGAATCAAAAACTTTTCCTATAATTAAAATATATTTTATAAATAATATTCAAGCTTTAAAACCAAACTTCTTTTTCTAAATAAAATAATATTCTAAACTTCCCAGAATTAGTCCATTTAATCCCTAACCTTTTTATATACCTATTTCATCTATATTATAATGATATTAAAACTTAATATAACAAATTAAAAGTAAATCCAATTTTAGAAATTATTAATTAATAATATTGATAATTACATCTTTAATATATATTAAATCGATCTTAACTTATCTTTTAATTTTAATCTTTAAATTCCTTTAAAAAAAGTTCTATATCTATTATTTTCTAAATATAAAATCACTTCCTTTAATATTGAAAAGATATTCCTTAATTTTATAAATTTATGATTAATATATAAAACTAATACTTAAAGACTCTTAAACTAATATCTAATTTGTTAATCATTTCTTTTATATTAAGGCTATCTTTTATATATATTATATATCTTTATTATAAAATAGATAATCATTTATACAGTTTTGAAAAATAATCTTTAAAATCCTATAATCTAAAGCAATTTATTAAATTAAATATTTATTCATTATTACATATAAAACCAAATTAATATCAACTTCAATATATATCTTAAATATAATATAAATAATAATATATTAAACTTTTAAATCAATTGATTTAAGAGTTGTAAAGTTATTAAAGATTTAAAATGGGAGGTTGTTTTCTACAGTGAGCTTTTTTGAGATGGCCTAAAAGAGGAGTAGCCCGAAAGTGGGATACCCGACTTATATAACTATGAAGATTTCGGTATTAAGCCCTGTTTTTACTATTACGGGGATTAGCAAACTCCGTCGCGGACTTGTTTTGTAGCGTAGGATTGTTGTGCTCCGTATATATCAATGTCATCCATAGTAGTTATGGGAGTTCTCTACTTGTCTTCTTCTACTTCATATATCATATTCAACTTTACGAATACCTTTCATCTTGTCTTTCCAATTGATTTAACGGATTCTGGAATAGGTCCATGACATCACTATTTGCGTAGGTGTAACACGGATTGTATTTCATATCTCGATATAACGTCGTCGACCTATTCAAGTACTTGGAGGAACGATTATATATTAAAGTTTAAACTATAAACTTTGAATAACACACAACCACCACGTACCTGGTATATCATTTTGTAATACAATCATCAGGCCACACTCAATTCGAGATTCCTCAGGCCCAGTTCCAGTCCCAGTCCCAGTCCCAGTCCCGCACTACCCACTTATCAACAACCCCTTCTCCACCTCTCCTCCGAAAATGTCCACCCAACCCGCCACCTCAACCCGAAAACCCCACATCCTCATTTCCGGCGCCAGCATCGCCGGTCCCGTTCTCGCCTACTGGCTCAACCGCGCCTCCATCACCACCACCATTATCGAACGATCTCCCGCTCTCCGTTCCGCCGGTCAAGGAGTCGATATTCGGGGTCCCGCTCGTACAGTCATATCACGCATGGGACTCGAATCTACCATCCGCTCAAAGGTAACCCATGAGCTGGGTCTTCAATTTGTGGATAAGAATGGTACTCCCCGAGCTACTTTTCCCGTGGCGGAAAATGGAAATTCCTTCACGAGTGATATTGAAATTATCCGCGGAGATTTGGCAGAGATTTTTTATAATAGTACAAAGGAAACGTGTGAGTATATTTGGGATGATCACGTTACGAAACTGGAAGAGATAGATGAGGGAGTTCTCGTTACGTTTGCGAAAGGGAAACAGAGGATCTTTGACCTGGTGGTGGGCGCAGATGGAATGCGTTCGAAAACTAGACGACTGGTTATTCCGCTTCCAAACGACGGGTTGAAATCGTTGTATCAATATACCTCATATTTCACCATCCCCAAACAACCCCATGATGATGCATGGGGTAAGTGGTATAATGCTTCTCGTGGACGCTTGATATTGATGCGTCCGGATAATATACATGAGAGTACGACTACACGCGTCTATCTCAGTATTACCGATCCTTCCAAAACGTGCAAGTTGGTCAAGTATCTTGAAATGTCACCCGAAGAACAAAAACGTGCGTGGAGAGAAGAAATGTCTGATATGGGATGGGAGATTGAGAGAATTGTAGAAGGAATGGATCAAGCACCAGATTACTATATGCAAGAAATCGCGCAGGTAAATCCTCCTCAATTCTACAAAGGGAAAGTGGCACTAGTAGGAGATGCGGGTTATTGTCCCTCCCCTATCTCGGGAATGGGCACTAGTGCGGCGATTCTAGGTGCGTATTATCTTGCGGGAGAACTGGGAGCTTGTCAGGGGAATTGGGAAGAGGGATTGAAAAATTATGAAGAGAGGATGAGACCGTTTGTGGAAGGCGTACAGAAACTTGCGCCAGGGGCTCCGGGGATTATGAATCCGCAGACGAACTGGGGAATTGCGATTTTGTATAGGATTTTGGGTTTGGCGTCTTGGACGGGGGTGGCGGGCTGGGTGTTGGGTTTACTTCCGAATGGTGATGAGAGCTTGGTGCAGTATGAGTGGAGCGATGGGGGTAGTGAATGCGCTTAGGTGGAGGTTGTCGATGGGTGGGGAATGATATGGAGATGTGTTGTAACTTGTGTTTAGCGAAAATGGGAAATCTCTACTTTTTATGTTATCGTTTCTAACACTTACTAATTTCCAATCTCTTATTGTGTTATATGCTTGAAATCGTCACGAACACCTATCCCCTCTTTTCATTCTACTCAACCATCTTTTGATTAATCTAAACAATATAAAAGAATGAATACCCTCCTGAGCTTGAAGTTTATCACAAACATATCCAAATCGACCCCCTACAAAAAAGAAATTGATATTTTGACCCCCGAGTCGCGTATCAGATTCACGTTGAGTCATTCTCCTCGTATAAACCTCAAGATCTAGGTCTAGTCTAGAAGATATGTTCCTCTTATTAATAATTTAGTTAGGGGGAGGAGATAGTTTTTATGAATTATTCATAGGGAAGTAGGGTATCGATTTTGTGTTTAGATATCTAGATAGGAGAGAACCGATTTCTCTCTCTAGGTTTTGTGTTATTGGTGGTGATCATGGGGGAGGTTGAGATGGGTTGTGGTGGATTTTATTGGGATGTTGGATGTAAAGATGGATGGATATATGATAGAGTGGGAATGATAGAGTGGGATGTTTGGGGAATAGTTGAATTGTGTGAGGCTAGGGGAGAGGGAGAGGGAGAGGGAGAGGGAGAGGGAGAGGGAGAGGGAGAGGGAGAGGGAGAGGGAGAGGGAGAGGGAGAGGGAGAGGGAGAGGTGATGCGTATAGATATTCTTGATGGGGAGTCAGTATATTTATATATACCCCTTAGCTCCATTCCAAATACACTTTTCCTATCGATTCCAATGCGTGTTAATGGAATCAGTCTTTCGTTGAGTATGTACTTTACTAGGATTGATAATTGGGGCGATGGAATGAAGGGGATGGAAGATAGTGGAAAGTTTGATGAGTATATCTTCGATGACACATCACGATTAATTAATATTTTCTGGAGTTGTTTCGATATTGAATTCATATCCATCAATCAGATATATTATCCATCTGCATTGAAACAAAATTTATTTTTATGAAATCGTAGCCTTGAGTTTGATTTCAGAATGATCTTGATAGTGATCTATAAGTCAACTACCCCACTTTCCGACCACCCCCTCTTTTCGACCACCTCAAAAACCACACCGCTTTGAGTAATTATAAAATTTATACTTTGAATAACTCAACAATGCTTTAATCAATTGATTTGAAATTTTGATATTATTATAATTGTGATATGAAGAATAGATATACCGAAGAAGATATCGCAGAGGCTCTTAGAGCGATTACAAATGGAGCAAGCATACGAAGAGCTAGCTTGGATTATGGTGTTCCACGTACCACACTTCACGATCGAATATATGGTGGAGTTTCGCATCAAAAAGGCGCCCAAATACTTCAAAAGTTATCTCCAATTCAGGAGAATCGACTAGCAGAATGGATATTAGTACAGGAAGCTCTTGGTACTAGCCCTACACATCGTCAAATCAGAGAGATGGCAGAGCACCTCCTTATTGTACGAGGGGAGGATCCCTCACTTGTAAAGAAATGGATACATAGCTTTTTTCGAAGGCATCCTAATATTGGAACTAAGAAGCAACATCAAATCGATTCTGCACGAGTTTCAGGTGCTACATCTGATATTATTAAGAAGTGGTTCCGGAACCTCGCAATCCCTGAAATCAAGGCTATTAAGCCGGCCAACAGATGGAATATGGATGAAGCAGGTATAATGGAGGGTCAGGGTCTTAATGGACTAGTAGTAGGAAGCACTGATCGAAGATTTATTCAAAAAAAGCAACCTGGATCTCGAATTTGGACCTCTTTTATAGAATGCATTTCAGCCAATGGAAAAAGCATTACTCCCCTTGTAATATATAAGGGAAAATCAGTTCAACAACAATGGTTTCCAACAGATTTGACTCTATTCAAGGGTTGGAACTTTACCGCTACAGAAAATGGATGGACTACAGATGCTACAGCTTTAGAATGGCTGAAAAAGATCTATATCCCTCAAACTACCCCTATTCAGCCGGAAAATTCAAGACTCCTCATTTTGGACGGACACGGAAGCCATGAAACTACAGCATTTATGTTAGAATGCTTTAATAACAACATATATCTCTTACTTCTCCCACCACATACGTCACACGTACTACAACCACTCGATTTATCTGTGTTCTCACCCCTAAAAAGTGCATATCGAATCGAACTTAATAAATTAAGTCTATTATCCGATTCCTCACCAATTGGAAAGCGCAATTTCCTTTCTTGCTATCAGAAGGCTAGAATAGAAGGTTTAACTATTCAAAATATCAAGTCTGGGTGGCAAGCTAGTGGTCTTTGGCCCAAAAATATGGCTAAACCTCTTATGAGTCGACTTTTGCTTGAAAATAGCAATAGAGAGGTTTTATCACTTAATCCTGAATCTGATGATGATCCTATTCTTCAATGGAATATATATTCATCGTTTATTCAATGGAAAACCCCTCAAAAAGGAGCCGATATCAGAAAATATAGAGATATAATGATTCAAGAGAAGGAGATCGATTTGCCAACACGAAGATTACTATTTCGCAAGATTATAAAAGGATTCGATGCTAAGGATTATGAACTCTTAGAGGCAGAGAATAAGATTAGAAAGCTAGAATATCAATTAGATGAAGCATTACCTAGAAAAAGGCGAAAGGTTGTGGTATCTCCAAATTCGAAGTTCGCAGGGATTAGAGCTATAAGGCGTACACAAATTGAAGCTGGAGATCGTGAAGATGAGGTAGATGATAGCTCTAGTGCTATAGAAAGTGATTCTACAGGCGATTTCATTGAAGTTCAATAGTTATTGAGTTATTAAAGTTTTAAGTGTAGATAATATGAATTTTTTAGGTGGTCGGAAACAGGGGGTGGTCGGAAAGTGGGGTAGTTGACTTAAATCTAATCATCTAGTCTGTATTGAATCGAACAAAAACTCTCTTTCGTCATTTCTGGCTCGCTTCGAGAACAAAGAGTCCTAGAAAAAGTATCTAATAGTCCGGCCTGCAGGTTAACAATTAGAAACTTTGAAACGTTCATTTCTTTTTGGACATTTAGATATCTTAGAGATTGAAATAGTTTTCAAACGAATTTGAGATAATGAACTCTCGAAATCATAGATGAATTTTCACTATCTTAAGATTACGAACTTTACATAGTCTCGAGAGACTATTAGAAAAACTGACTCTAACAAAGGAGATGTATGAATTATCATGAGATTAGTAGAGACTATTCGTTAAGAGCGCGTGTTGTACGGATTGTTTATTAGAGTACTTGTGGCTGAGATTGAGAGTGAGAATGTGAATGTAAATGTGTAGGGGGAAAGCCCTTATGATCTTCTCTCTTACATTTTTCTTTTGTAACTCTATGTATGTATGATTGTCTTGATTCGTGTGGTTGTTCTGATTGATATGAATACTTTAAATGATCTGATTGTTCCAGTTGATACGAATGTTCTAATTGATATGAATATGCTATCTAATATAATTTTCTCGGTCAATGTGATTATCCCAATTGATTTGAGCGTTTTTATGAAATTCTATAATAAGTATACTAAATCACTTATTAATGTCTTATTAATTGAGAGATATCTTGATGATCAATATATGTATAATATAATTTTAGATTATAAAATTATATTATTATAACGTAACTTATGGTGAACCAAATCATATAGGGAACTGGATCACAAAATTCAATTCTCTTTATATGATTTTATTCTACAAGCTATATATTCATTCAATTCTAATTTTAAATCATTTAAACTACTCTCTAACTTTTCTTCTTCAATCTTTTTTTCTAATTCTTCAATTAAACGTTTACATAATCGTCCTTATAGCTTTTTCTCCTTAGATTTTTCCTTCACTTTATATACTATTTTCAGTACTTTCTTATTATTAAAGACAAATTGACTTTGTGATTTAATTCTTTTATTTTTAATTCTTTTCTTTTGAGTTTTAATTACCTTCTAAATATTAGTAAACTATTTCTAAAGTAGAGCTATCTTAACATTTTGAGATTCTATAAGTTTGATTATTCTTTTGATATATTAATAAGTTAGTGATAACGTAACTTATAGTGAACCGGGTCATATGAGGAACCGAGTTACAAAATTCAATTCTCTTTATATGATCTTGTTCTACGAGCTATATATTTATCCAATTCCAACTCTAAATCATTTGAATTACTCTCTAGCTCTTCTTCTTTAATCTCCTTTTCTAATTCTTCAATTGGATGTTTATATAGTTGTCCTTGTGGCTTTTTCTTTTTAGATTTTTCCTTTACTTTATATATCATTTTCAGTACTTTCTTATTATTAAAGACAAATTGATCTTGTAATTTGACTCTTTTGCTTTTAATTCTCTTCTTTCAAGTTTCAATTATCTTCTAAATATTAACAAACTGTTTCCGAAATAGAGCTATCTCAGCATTTTGAGATTCTACAAGTTTAATCATTCTCTTGGCATATCAATAAATTAGTAATATAAAAGAATTATTATTTGCTAGAGCTTTATTAAAGGTTTGATTTGCTTACCTTAGCTCTATTCTATTTGGAAAAGAACTCTTAAGTATAAATAAGTCTAGATCTTGATTGAAGGTTCTCATTTGTAGAGTGAAAGATTGCTGGAAGGAGTTAAATGGTAATGAATTGAGTACTTTTTGTGGGACAAAAGGTATTAAATCAGCTCCTCTTTAGCTAGCTTTAATATTAGAAGAATTCAGTGCTTTTTTTCTAATATTTTAAAAGAGTTCTATTTATTCAGCTCTTTGGATTCGCTTTATACCAGCTCGAGAATATCGATCGATCTTTAAAGCATAATATCGTTTCATTGGCCTATACATTACAATATCAAATGATTGAAGTAAATGGGAATAATAAGGAGGTAATATAAGTAAATCGATATCCTTCTCTATATAGAAAGCAATAAAGCTGTTTGTAATATGACTTGAATAGCTATCCATAATCAAAAGTCGAGGTCAGTTATCTAACACTTTCTTGAATTCTGATTCGAAAATCCTTTTTAGTTATTCTAATCTATGATTATTTGAGGTCTATTTATTTATATTAATAAAGAATTGTTAGCTTTGAGGTGTGTCCTTTGGAATTTATACAGAATTTGTATTTTGAGCTTTGAAAATGATTATAGGTGATAGAGCCTTTTCAGTTGTATTAATATATTCAAATATAGTTATTTATTCTTGTTTATTAGTTGTAACTTTTCAATTCGATTTTTGAATAGAATTGATTATAATATATGTATTTTGAGTACTTTCAATTTCAAATCCGGTTTTGTTTATATTATATATATTATTTAATTTATACTTTTGTTTAATGAGATATATACGAAATGTGTTAAATCAAGTTTGAATATTTTTTGATGTTGCTTTTTTAATTTGATTAGATTTTAATTGATGTGAATAGTATGTTTTAAGTTCTGAATGTTGTTTTTGGAATTTATAGATTCATTTGTGATTTATAGATGGAATTTCTATTGAAGTAGGAATTCGAGATAATATAATCTGAATACATCAAAGACCAATTTCGTTGGTCATTTTCTTTATCAATATAGATATAATAGGGAATTTAGTGATAATAAGTTGTGAAATTTATTATATAAAAGTATTTTCTTCTACATTTAAAAGAATTTGAACTATTTTGTGGGATTGAGTATATAATTTCCTTTTAGCGATCTTAGCTATAAGAGTTGACTTAGGAACTTCAAAATACTTTGCAGCCTTTCTAATTGATTTAAATTCCTTCAATTGAAGTACAATAATAGCATTCTATATCTTCTCTTCAATTTGAGAAGGTGTAAAAGGTGATTCGGTATGCATAGCAAAATTTGTTGGGGTTTGAAGTTAGTGATGGGCTAAATGTGACCCGGTTCCCTATATGATCTGGTTCATCATAAGTTACGTTATAAAAGAATTATTATTTACTAAAACTTTATTAAAGGTTTAATTTACTTGTCTTAACTTTGTCCTATTTGGAAAAAAGCTTTTAAGTATAGATAAATCTAGATCTTGATTAGAGGTTCTTATTTATAGAGTGGAAGGTTATTGGGAGGAGTTAAATAATAATAAATCAAATACTTTTCGTGGGGCAAAAGGTATTAAATTAGTTCCTTTTTAGCCAGCTTTAATATCAAAAGAATTCAATACTTTTTTTCTAATATTTTGAAAGAGTTCTATTTATTCAGCTTTTTGGATTTGTTTTATATTAGTTTGAGAATATCAATCAACCTTTAAAATATAATATTGTTTTATTAGCCTATATATCATAATATCAAATGGTTAAAGTAAATAGAAGTAATGAGAAGGTAATATAAATAAATCAATATCTTTCTTTATATAAAAAGTAATAAAGTTGTTTATAATATAACTTAAATAATTATTTATAATCAAAAGTCGAGATTGATCACCTAATATTTTCTTGAATTTTGATTCGAAAATTCTTTTTAATTATTCTAATTTATAATTGTTTAAAGTTTATTTATTTGTATTAATAAAAAACTATTAGCTTTGAGATATATTCTTTGGAATCTATTGTTACGGGAGCTGCCTCTAGGGTCACGTGGAAGTGTCTAGAGATCTCTCGAGGTGGTTTAGACTAGACTTCAAGTAGGAATTCAATAAGGTTGTAACTGGTTGCAATTCTCGTAACTATAGTAATGAAACTAATGATTGTTCTTGAGCACGAAGCTCTACATTGTAATGAAACCCATTCCCTTATATAGACCTTCGTTCCTTGTTGTCCCATTGATCCCATCGTGTCCCACCAGGTGGGAGCAGTGGGATCCAGTGGGAATCTCTAATCCCGTGACTTTCTGATCAGGTGACTCGGTATGTTAGATGTCGTCGTAACACTATCCCCTTCCTAGCTTAGCGCTTGTCCCAAGCGTTCATAAAGTGAGTTTCCCCCACTTGATTAATTCCGTAGTGCCTTCCTTTCTGTTTGTTATGATGTCCGTTATTCGTTCTTCAAAATCTGTTGCTAGTCGTAAAAATATTTATTTTCGTTCTAAAGACAAAGGTGTCATTATGTCTTACAAGTGTAGTCGCTGTTTGGAGAAGAACCTTGAGTGTCGGGTGCTTCCAAATGCTGTGCGCTGTGGTGAATGTATAAAGAGTGTGGGCAGTGGTCGTTGTGATGTGTATGGCCACTCTGCGGGCGATTGGTCTCGTGTTAATTCTGAGGAAGAGCGTCTTGAGTTCGAGGAGGAGAAGGCTGCGAATGCTATGGCTGAAGCAGCTGCTCGGCTGGCTCGCCTGCGAAGGCAGAAGCGTGTTTTGCGGGAAAAGGCTGGCAAAATGCTTCAACATGACCTTCGTACTATTGAAGCTCTTGAAGAGTTTGAGGCTGAGGAACAGCGATTGGAAAATGAGCGTATTGAGAAGGAAAAGGAGTTGGCGTCTGTCTCTGCTGCTGGCCCTAACGACGGTTCCTTTGTTTTCGATTCTTCTTCTTTGGACCCTTCGATCCTGGCTTCAATGGATTCTCCTTCCTTCTGGGCAAATCCGGATATTGCTGGTGGAACGCCTCCAACTTCTCAGGGCAGTTGAGGTTTGTTCTTGGTTCCCATGAATTTTCGGTGTGTGGATAATCTAACCATTTGATTAAATATTTGATTGTGCCTCTGACGTATTTACAATCTAGTATTGTTTCGACATCGTATATGGCGTTCGGGTTGACTGGTTCGATTTCCGTTAATGGCGCATTCGGCGCTCCTGGTGGTGCTGGTTCGAGCAAGGATATGTGGAATACTGGGTGGATGTTCATCGTGTCTGGTAGTTTTAACCGATAATTGACGGTTCCTATTACCTTATCAATCTTGAATGGTCCTAGTTTCCTGTGGTCGAGTTTATTGCTTGGTCTTTTGGTTTCAATGTTTCGTCGTAGCAAGTAAACTTTATCCCCCTCTTTAAGCGTAGGTTCCATACTACGTTTCGTATTGTAGTACGCTGCTGTTCTGGAAGATATGAATCTTAGATCAAGAGCAAGCTGCTCTTGTAAATCCTTTAATTGTTCGACTTGTATTATTGCTGATTCGGCATTAACTTCCTGTGGTATCGGTGTTTGGTATGCTTTAGGATTAAACCCAAAGTTCGCGCGTGCTGGTGTAATCTTTGTGGTTTCCGTTTCCGATGTGTTATATGCGAATTGTGCCATAGGTAATAGCTCTACCCAATTGTCCTGTCGATAATTTATGTAGCATCTAAGATATGCTTCCATTGTCTGATTGGTCCTCTCTGTCTGACCATCGGTTTGTGGGTGAAAGGCTGTTGATAGTTTTCTTTTAACACCCATTAGTGCTAATAAGGTAGTCCAGAATTTCGAGGTAAAGAGCTTGTCTCTGTCCGAGATTATCTCATCTGGTACTCCATGTATGCTTACTATAACCCTAAAGAATACATATGCTAGTTGCTTAGCAGTCTATGTTTCTTTGAATGGTATCATGTATGCAAATTTTGTCAATCTGTCTACTACGTTGAGTATTGCGTCGTACTCAACTCCTATAGTAGGGTCTTTCGAGAGTGGTAGTTTGACCACAAAGTCCCATGTAATGGACTTCCATGGCTGAGAAGGCATGTCTGGGGTCTGGAGCTGACCATACGGAGCGTGTCTAGAGGACTTATTCCGTATGCAGGTATCGCAATTTCCAACAACTTCTTCAACTATCGTTCTCATTCGTGGGAAGTAACTGATTTCCCGTAATCTTGCAAACGTCCTTGCAATTCCTTGATGTCCGTGTGCCGGTAACCCATGTTGTTCCGTCACAAATTCCTTGGTCATTTGACTCGGAATGTATACTTTCCCATGAAAGTATATGGTTTCGTTTTCTATTGTGAATCCTGGTTCTATTGCCTTGCGTATGCGTATAGCTGTAGCATCTTGTCGTAATGTGATTGTATTTGGTTTTTTAGATGGTTGTCTTCCAATATATGAGTAGCTGCAAGCTGTGGTGCATTGTAAACCAGTGATTCGCCTTCTTTCTTGAATATTGCGTATGATTCGTACGACTTATTTTCTTGGTATTCTGGTTTTCGGCTAAGAGCGTCGGCTCTAGCATTTTCTGATCCTTTAACATATGAAATCTTGAAATTGTAATTGGCCATGGTCTCCGACCATCTGACCTGTCGTCTGTTTAACTGCTTCGTTGTGGTGAAGTAAACCAAGTTCTTATGATCTGTGTACACTTGTACTGGGTATTTTGATCCTTCCAAATATACTCGCCATTCTCTAAATGCGTCGACTATCGCCAGTAATTCTTTGTCATATATTTCGTAGTTCAATTCGGCTGGTGATAGCTTTCGAGAGTAGAATGCGATTGGTTGCTATTTCTCATTTTGACCTGGTTGGCTCAACACTGCGCCTATAGCAAAATCTGAGGAGTCCGTTTCCACTATGATTTGCTTATCAGGATCGAATGTCAACAGTATTGGCTCCTCGGCCACTGCCTGTTTGAGCGTTTCGAAGGACTCCTGCGCCTTGGCGGTCCATTCGAAGCTTCCTTGATCTTTTCTGGTTAACGTGGTCAAGGGTGTAGTAATTCCTGAATAACCCTTGATAAATCTTCGGTAGAAGTTGACAAATCCCAAAAAGGATTGTACTTCCTTAATGGTGTTTGGCTGCTTCCATTCAAGCACTGCCTTGACCTTATCTTTGCTCATCTTGAGCCCTTGGCTTGACACGGTGAATCCTAGGAACTCTGTTTCCGTAACGTGGAATTCACATTTGCTTGGTTTACATAGCAAATCGGCTTTGGCTAAACTTTCAAGAATGTTGCTGACATCTTTGATGTGTTGGACCTCGTCGTTTGAATATACTAGGATATCGTCCAAATAGCATATACAACAGGTGTCCAAGTATTGTGACAGCACATTGTTCATAAGTCTCATGAAAGTAGCTGGTGCGTTAGTTAGCCCGAATGGCATAACTTGATACTCGTATAGCCCGTATCTTGTCTTAAAAGCGGTTTTCCATTCCTCGCCTTCCTTCATTCTGATCAAATGGTACCCGTTGCGCAGGTCCATCTTGGTGAATATGGTAGCTCCGCCTAATCGATCTCTTAATTCCGTAGCTAATGGAAGTGGATATCGATCCTTCTTGGTAAGCGTGCTGAGCTTTCTGTAGTCCACAACTAGTCTCTTAGTACCATCCTTCTTGGGTACCCACATAGTTGGACTTGCCACTTGGGACGTGGATTCCCTGATCCATCCCTTGGCCAAATTGTCATCGATATATTCCCTGAGCGTCTTCAGCTCATCGGCTGACATTGAATAAATTGGGGTGTGCACAGGCATCTTGCCTTCCTCCAATATTATCTCATGATCCCATGGCTTGTGTTCTGGCAAAGCCTCATGGATCCCTGGTTCCTTGAACACATGTTCGTATTTCTTGTACTGTTCTGGTATCATAGGCTCTTCTGCCTTGATTGCGATTTCCTGCCGTGTCGTTGGCTTCTGCATTTGTAGAGGAGGTGTACTGGCCTTCGCTCTTAATGGAGGACCCTGGACTGGGTGTCCTACGTCGCCGGGATTGTTCGCGTTCAACTCCCCTTGGCGCGTGTTCCGTCTCGCGGACGCCTTGAACGTGTCCTTGTGACCGTTCTTGCACTGATCGAATGTCACTGTCTCTTGTGACCAATCTATCTTAGGATTGTGTGCCTTCAACCATGGCATCCCTAAGATGATCTGTTGTTGGCCCAATGGCACAACGTCAAGCTGTATAACCTCTGAATGTTGGGTTATGTTCATTTGTACTGGTCGTGTCTCCTGTGAAACGTTCCCGTCAGATCCTGCTAGTTGTCCGTCAACTAACTGCAATTGGTAGGGTTTTTGTTTCTTCTGGAGTGGAACTCCCAAGTACTTTGCAGCTTCTGGTGCAATAAAGTTTCCTGTAGCCCCTGAATCTATCATGGCTTGCTGTATTTGTCCGTTTATTTTGACCTTGCAGTATATCTGTCCTGCTTGTCCTGTAGCATTCAATTGCTGGGTAACTTGTTTTTTGTCTGTTTCGTTGGATTGTTGGTTTCTTGTCTTTCTTTTCTTGGGGAACCATCCGGTTGCTTCTTTATCTGATCGATGGATTCCGCAGAATTCATCATAGCAAGCAGTCCAGCTCATCATCGCGTGATCTGCTGGTATCTCTTCCTTAATACATTCTTCCGTTACCGATG
Organism: Botrytis porri; assembly: GCF_014898465.1. Classification (NCBI taxonomy): domain Eukaryota; kingdom Fungi; phylum Ascomycota; class Leotiomycetes; order Helotiales; family Sclerotiniaceae; genus Botrytis; species Botrytis porri. The sequence continues at coordinate 393,363 of NW_024066092.1, forward strand.
GTGATGGGGTTCGGTAGTACTCCTGTTCCCACAAGTCTACTGCATTCATACCCTCTTGGTTTCGCGGTAACTCGTCCAATAATTTCCGGAATTCTTCACTGGTGAAGGTCTCAGTTTCTTCGGTCTTAGCTGGATGTTCCTGGGATACAAAGGTAGCGTTAAGTTGGCCTTTGCCGAACTTGGGTTTGAAGTTGCCTTTCTTTCCTCCTGTCTTCTTACTTCGGCAATCCGCTGCCCGGTGCCCTGCTTTTCCACATTCAAAGCATAAGTTGTTTTCTCGCCTTCGTCTTTTCTCTGGATCATCATTCCCGTTCCTGTGGTGCGTGGCGTCTAGTTCCATGGGGTCCCCGTAACTCTGTGTACTGTAACGTGGTCTACCCTCATTCTTGCGGTAGCGCCCTTGCCTATGATTTGTCTGAGGCTTGTATGATCGTTGGGTTTGTTTGTACCTGTATAGTCGGTCATCGGCATCGATGGAGCTTTTGATTAGTCCGTTCAAGTCATCGTCCTCCCCTTCCCTATCAAGTTCCAAACGTACTTCTGGTTTGAGTCCTTTACGGTAATGACTCATGATGGCGACCTCGTCCCATTTAGTTGTCCCCGCATATCTTCGGAACTCCGTAGCATACTTCAATGCCGATCCTGTCTGTTTGAGGTTGAAGATCTTCTCTTCCGCTACCTCTAACTCATTGGAGTTTCCGAAGATCCTACGGATTTCTGTCTTGAATCCTTCGAAACTGTCGAAGATGGTTCTTGTGGGTTGCATGCGTTCCCTGTCGTCATGCTCGAAATAGTCGCGCAGGTATGGCTGAATCCATTTGCCTGCCTCGCCTCTGAGGTATGACACGGCCCAAATACTCTTAGATTCCTTTTCGGTGAACTTGTCTTGGTTGAATCTAAAATAGATTTCAAGTTGTAATAGGAAGGTGTCGAGTTCCTGTCGACTTCCTTGGTATTTGTCTGGTAAGGCAATCTTGAGTGTTTCGTTGATGGTGATCTCCTTGGGAGCATCAGTCATTTCGACATCATCGAAGTTGCTTGCTGGAGCCTGTTGGCTTCTGGAAGAACTGTTGGCTGCCATACTGGCGGTTGGTATTGAATTGGTACTTGAAGCAGAAATGGTGCTCAAAGTGTTACGGGAGCTGCCTCTAGGGTCACGTGGAAGTGTCTAGAGATCTCTCGAGGTGGTTTAGACTAGACTTCAAGTAGGAATTCAATAAGGTTGTAACTGGTTGCAATTCTCGTAACTATAGTATGAAACTAATGATTGATCTTGAGCACGAAGCTCTACATTGTAATGAAACCCATTCCCTTATATAGACCTTCGTTCTCTCTCCTGGTCCCTAGGACCTCTCCTATATGTTGGATCGTTAAGGATCGCAACGCGCTCCAGGAGCGCTGAAGCTCCTTGACGCTCCATCACGTGTAATTTATGTCATGTGACGCGGTATGTTGGATGCCGTCGTAACAGTTTGATTGTATATTAGGATATCGTTTAGGTAGGTAGTATAAAATACATCCAGGTACTCTTACAGAAAATCATTAATATACCTCTGAAAGATTACAGATACTCCTATTAGTCCGAACAATATAATTAAGAATTCAAATAGGCTAAATTAGGTATAAAATATAATTAGGTATTCTTGCCTTTTTTTTATTCTTATATTATTAAAGGTAGAAATAATATTAATCTTATTAAAATATTTCATTTTTTTTAAATTGTTTAAAGATTCTTTTATTAATAATAAGGGATATTGATTTTTAACAAACAAATTATTTAAGGCACAATAGTTTATACAAAACCGGAGATCTCTATTAGCTTTCTTGATAAATAGAACAAATAATTCAATAGGAGAAGAGCTTAGCTGAATGAACCCTTTCTTAAGATTTTCCTTTAATTACTATTTCAGAGCTTTTAGTTTAATATGAATATAGAATATAAAGCATTAAATAGCAGAACGGCTTCTTCCTAGAATTAAATCTTGTAATCGTAAGGCCGATAAGAAGGTAGCTTTTCCATATTTTTTAAGGAAAAGATATCTTTCCAATTTTGGAACTTAGATGGTAGGTTTTATAAATTGAATTCTTTTTTTTTTTTTAAAATGTTATCAATTTGTTTTATTGATATTTAAAACATTTTATATTTTTAAGGAAATTATAGTTATATCTTAATTTTCTAATTCTTTAGAATAAATTGGTAAGTATATAGGTTGAGTTTTTAAAAGGATGTTAGATAGGGCTTTAATATGGAATAAATGGGATAAAATGTTATAGAACTTGTAATAGAATGGACTATCAAATTGAAATGAATTAATTATAAAGTCAATATATGGATTATACTTTTTAAATTAGGTTATTCTCAATATAATAGGATAATAGGCTAATTTGGTTATATACAAAGTAATCTTCTTTTCAGTATAATTGTTGATTTTAAATTTCATATGGATATAGGATATAACCTAATTTTCTAATAAAATTTTCCTATTAAATCCTATAATTTCGAAAGCAACAGATAATTATTGTACAGATATTTTCTGGGATAATATTCAGTTTTAATTAGCGAAAATAGTTCCTTCACATTTATTATTAATTATAATATAGATTAGGAGGTTTTCCTTTCCTATAAATAGTTTGATAAATAGGATTATAAAATTCGTATAATTATTCAGTTCATTTTCCAATAAAAGGCTATGGGTAATAGTGGTAGATAAACGGAAAATATATAGGGAATCGTTCTAATTATGATTTAGGTTAAACATATTCCGTTTCCCGAATTAATCGAATTGATTAATAAGTGAGGAGGGGAGCAAAATAAGAAGTATATAGAGCCCCAACCTTTCGAAAAGTTATTCAATATAGGACTGTTTTTAATGAAACTAATTATAATAATGGTAACTTGGAGCTAAATAGAATGGATATTAGGGTATACATAATTGTAGATTAAGTAATCAACAAAGTTGTAGTAATAATATTTGTCATATTCTTTTTATAATAAACTATTGTTAGTAATTTGTTATTGAAAATTGAAATCTATTGGATTTTTAATGAAGATAGGTGGAAGAGTTATTTTTCAATTATAGATTGAAGTGAAAATAAAAATATAAATAGGTTGAAATGAAGTAGTGATTAAATAATTATATTTCAAATATCTATAATAATTCTTCAGCTTCTAGTAAAATGTAGTGTAAGCGTTGGTATTATACATTGATGGTTTGATAGTGATAATCTAGTCTACCAACTTATTAAACAGATTTTATTCCAATAGGATAATTAGAATTATATTATTATCAGCCATTCCTATTTCTAGTACTAGTTGTTGAAATTCGGCATAAAATGTATAGAATAATTAATTCTTTTACTATAAGGATATTAGTTGTTTTCAGGCTTTTATAGTCTTATTTATATTTTTTATAAGTTTATTCTAGAATATCTAGTAAATTGATATAATTCTTTAAATGAATAAATTCTCTTTTCATATTGTACAGACGGATTTGCAAGGCAATAGTTTCAATAAGTCTCCTGATGATATAGGACAAATGGGCATAAGTGGTATTAAAGTGATTGGAATTAGTATATATCTTATTCTAAATCTAATCTATAAAGCAATCGAGATTGAATTTGATACTATTGAATGAGGTAGGATTGAGAAGTTTTTCATTTAATTGAATTTTAATAGAAAGTAGAATCAATGTAATTGTAAATTTAATAGAAATCTTGAAAAATATAATTTTAATATAGGTAAAGATGGTAAATATAGATTTAATAAGGTAATTGAATAGATAGATATTTTATATAACGATTTGTTTTTGTGATATAATTTAAATATATTTTTTAACTAATATTTCGGAAAGTTCTTGTTCGAGTGATTAATTAATCCTTTCCAGCTTAATATAATATATATTGCAGGTTATGCGCTTAGCAGGGGATTGACTAGGCTGGATTGGGAATAGTACTATAATAGTACTATATGGGAAGCTTAGGCTTATAGAATTTATAAATAGAATTACTATTATTATTGAAGCTTGAATTGTTATTGTATTATATAATCTTGAATACATATAAAAGTGGGTTCTAGAAAAAGATCTGAATACAGGGACCTAAGCCACTTATTTATGCTTTTTTCCTGCCCTCTATACAGCCTATAATACGTAGGTGGCGTACATGAAAATTCTGATTTGAAATCAATTTCTTTATTGATTTCAAATCAATTTTATAATAAAGAAAAATTAATATTGCGTCTGTCATTCCGCATTTGGACTAGCTTCCACGTGATATTTCAAATTTTTCAAAATAATGAATTATTATTTTGAATAAAGAGCTAATAAAGGATTTCTTTTTGAATAAAGAATTCTTTATTTTATTTTATAATAGTATTCTTTCTTATATAAAGAAAATAAAGAATATAAGAAATTTTTCTTATAATATTGAATTTTTATTATTTTATTATAATAATAGAATTTTATTATTATAATTAGTTCCCTTAATACTATAATAATATTAAGTGATTTAATTAATATTTATTAAAAACAATAATATATAAATGTCGATTGAAAATATTGGTATTAGGCTTAAGGATCTTCAGATATAGAAACGCTAAAAGTTAAGGTATCTTCAGGCTGGTTGGGTGGGTATGGAATGGGCATCGTGGAAACGATGTTTATGGAGTAGGAGCTATAGAGTATCACGAAGCCGACAGGTAAGAATAAGGCTTCAATAACTTTGCTCTAATATAACAAAGTTATAGCGATACAGATAATAGATTCAGATTTTAAGATTAAGATATAGTTTGAAGAACTATAATACAGAATTTTCCCAAGCGAGCTAGCCCGATCGGGCCCTAGCTCACTTGCGCTCCGGCGCAAGCGCCCATTCCGGACCCCTCCGAGAGGTCCAATATGTCATGTGATCTCACACCGTGACATTTAAAAATTAATATAAATTTAAGCTTGAATTACTTTTGAGCTAGAAAATAATTTAGGAATAGCTTTATATTTTAAGTAAAAAAATAAAGATTCTTTACTTTTTTTAAAGAATCTATATATTTATAGATTATTTGTATAAAATAGGTAATTTTAAAGCCTCAATAGATAATCTGTAAAGCAAGTAGAACTTCTAATGGATAACTTATAAAAAGAATTATCTACAGATAATCCACGGGTATAGATAATTTGTGCACAGTCTAAGTACAACTCTTAGGAAGTTTTAGCAGCGAGAATGACTCTTCTTCAACTAAGTTATTTGTACATCTCGAGTCAATTACCTGCTTCATATAGCCGTTTCCACTATCACCAGAATTTCGAGTAATGTTTCCATACTTTTTAGACCTGTAGCAAAGGATTTGGTTGCATTAAATGTTGAGCGTAAGCGTTCACTTTCCAAGTATGAAAACAATGAGCGATAATTTGGGAAGCAGGCGGCAAGGAAATAGGTTCCTGGTTCAGCAACGGTGTATGCAAATACTGTGACATTGAGCCATCCAAGATCTGCGAAGATGGGAACGGTGAAAAATCCGACAGTGCGCAGGATCACTGAAACGGATCTGATAGAAGTCCCAGATCTTCAAGATTCCATGGACCTTGGCACAAAGTCGTCCGAGTATCTCACCAGGGTGGCCACTTCTACACAGGCATCTAGCAGTTCGACGGCAGGCTCTCCAAATGGCACACCCAACAATGGTGTTCAAGGATTAGACGACATCAATTTCATGTACAGCTTAATATCACGCAGCCATAGCTCGTTTTCGACACCGTAAATGACCGACTATCAAGCCAATTTCGACCCAAATGTGGACTTCATTTCTCTGAGAACACCAAGGAAGTCATCAGCCAGCCCTATGAGCTCAGACTGCTTCAACTTTTATGGGACCCTAGAAAGTCTCTTTTCACCCACCCGCTCCGATCATGCACACCATAAAGGCTCTGGAAATGAACCGCATATTCATCCGGACATGGCATTGATACCGCAAAATTACAGCAATTCCAGTCAATCGAGTTTGACAAAGGAACAGCCCACTTCAATATTACCCAAAGCAGATGGAAAAAGTGAAGGATGGTTCAGTCCGCTACACATCGCCGCTCGCAGAGGTCACGAGACGATCGTCCGCACCCTCACATCACACAATATCGACTGCAACGAAAAGGATGATGAAATGCGAACGGCTTTAATTCATGCATCAATAGACGGGCATGAACCCGTAGTCAGTCTACTTCTTGCACACAGCGCTCGTATCAGTGATGTAGACCGACGGGGACGATCCGCATTGTACTGGGCTACCATGAATCAGCATCAAGATGTTTTACGATTGCTTTTGTGGGAACACGACAAGAGAGATTGGGAGCAAAGCCTTGATGCGTTTGATTACATGGGTTGGACTGCTCTGCATATTGCTATTGAAAAGGGCTTCGACGTTGGAGTTCAATTGTTATTAGCAAGTGACGCTGATTTGAATGCGAAAGCGCAAAAGACGTGCAACGGTGATGGTGACAAGGATGATAGTAGAACCGTGCAAGCGGGCTAACTAGAGTGGAGTGATTTCATGGTGTTAGGGGTTGCGGGTCATGGATCATGGGTCGTGGTTAAGACGATTAGATTTAAGGTTATGTATGGCTCTGAATTTTGGGTTACGGGTTTCATAGAATCGATCGATGATTAGGTCGTAGTCAGGAAGGGGAAAGTTTCAGCTCATATATATACCCTTTAAATCTACAGGACTTGACTGAAGCGATTATCTTCTCTCAGTCACCTCTTCTCTAAGGCCTAAGGCTAGGGCTGAATCTTTTCATCTATTCTTGTTCAAGTAAAAACAATCTGGCTCTATGATCTAAGCCATGAATCGCTACATTAAAACCTTAACGTATGTTAATCCCCAGACCATTGATCGACCGACATAATCTGTACTGACTCCATATATGAGACTCATTGGAGGTGAATTCGAGGATCGGACCCATGAGATATCAAACGTTTTAGTCAAGACTTAGAAACCTCGAAAGTTCACGAACATTCATATAACAAGGTTAATTTACTTCCCATCTACCCCTGGGAACCAGTCCAGCCCAAAGCGTAAACCAGAATCGCCGATGCGAGCTCCCAGTCTAAGTCATTTTAAACAATAGAAATTGACAACAGAAGAGTGCAAATGTATGTGGTACATGGGTCAATCATGCGCCTAGCGATAATACGAAGTTGGATATTATTCAAGCATAGTACCCGGGCGAGGGCATATATAAGAGTCGCATGCGAGTTTGTCTATAAATCTGTGTTCCACCTGAAGTTTGCATCGCTATTACAATTAACCGACTGCTAGAATCAACTCTCAGCTGTTCTCCTTTCATCCAGTCTTATCGGACTATATTAAGCTGTCCATTTAAGGGGAGTAGGGATGCGGTATCAAAGCGCTCGTCTCACTTCCAAGCTGCGCGATTTCGATTCAGATAATTCTCGAAGGCTGATATTACCTTTGTACTCTTTTCTAAAGGGTTCGCTAGAGCATTTCTAGTTTTACAATTCTTGAGTGAGCTTCTCTGGCAAAGTAGATGTGGGGCAGAGGGCCTGGAAAAGGGGTAGCGAGATGGTCTGAGCGGAATAGTCGGATGCGACCAAGTATGATTCTGAGTTGAAAGATTGTAGCATTTCATTTTGTTTCAAACAATCTGATTCTTGATTTCATTTATCCCAACTCAACTTCTCCACCCTGTTACCGTAATTATCAATCATGTTTACCCCAGCGCCTTCCGAATCTTCACCGCCCTTTGCTCCAATGAGTCCCCCATCACGCTCGCTCTCGTTTACCAGTACTTTGAAGAAAATACTTCCAAATCAACTCTTTTTCGAAGCCACATGTCGAAGTCTTGTTGTCTTAGAGACCATTGTCATTAATTCACGGGTCCTTCCAACGTCCACATATCATGAAGCTTGCGGAGCATTCACCTGCGCTTTCCAAGACATATATGCCACCTATGCCTGAAATATTCACAAAATAACGCTCAAAAGACCGAAGAGTGCCGACAGAACAAGGGACAAGATTGCTACAAACAAGGCATTCCTCTCCGAAGCGTTTCTTTGTATCCATTGACTAATACGATGACTCGACCTTGGATGTGTCACAAGATGATTCAACTTAGCAAATCGATCACCCCAGTAATGATATTCCAGGTTTTCCGGTACCGGTCTATTGTATCTCTCATGAAGCATGCAATCGGGGTCAAAACTCGATTCCGAATCTTGAATAATGTTCTCCAAACATCGAGACGATTTTTCATCAGCTGGAGGGAACAGTATACATTGCAATGAATGTAATGTCCCTAGGAGCAGTTGCGGTGGTAATGTCACTCTAAAAATGCAAGTTAGGATTAGCTGACGAGAGTAGGGTTTCAAGATTGATCAAGTATAAATCTCACACTTTGAGACTTTCAGTGATTCCGAGCTCTATAGGTTGACAGGCTGAAAGTCGGAGATGAGCTTTTAGAAATGCCGTTTGGCGAAAAGACGAACGACATTGTCTTGGGGGTTATGTAAAAGGTGCTCTGCTATGTTGTCTGTTGGAAGGAATTTGATATGTGCTCGCTTCCTTAATTTCCACCATTTCAACGCATTTTTCTCATTCAATGCCTTTCGAACTTTCTCCTGATCATGAACGTCTATTGAAAAGACTTTCTTAAAAACATCGACGAACTCCTCTGAGCTATCCTAACTGACTGACCGGAAGCCGCCGATCTCGTAGCCTTCATAATGACGATCTTTATCAGAGCCATCAATCATCAACGTAATCTGCACAGCGACATTAACATCACGCTCCTGGTCAATTACAACCTCTGGATCTGTCGAAATATTTGGAATTACTTTAATTCTGAATTCTTCGCATGTGCTTTGTGGATTTGCCCTGAATTCAAGAGCTAGTCTTCGAATATCATCATGATTTAAGGCAGAAGGATGCACTTGAACCGTAACCATTGATCACGGGCCGACTGAACAGTATGGTGAATCTATAAAGGGCCACAAGGTAGATATCCTGTCTGTAATAGATAGAACAACGACGAACCTCGACTGAGCCTTGATTGAGTTTGACGGTGAATACTACAAGCGACCTAACGCATTATTTTGGAGAATGATCCCGCGAATCCCAAGTTTTTTGGAATAATTTCGTAAGCACCAAAACTAGTGAAGTCAAAGTGTTCATGATTTCTGGCGTGAGCGGAACAAGAAAGGGTGTTATGCTCAATGGCAACTCCTATATTGGAGGTAAACCGAGCGAAGATCTCTGTCAGGTGTGGAATGTAATTTATCTGATTCTAGCCGTTAGTTGAGAACTTTCCGGGCGAAACTTGAACTGACGGTACCTTTTCAAGTGTCATTGATGGTGACTGTGGCTCGTTGATCGTGGACCAGGAGAAGCTGGAAGTCTATAGCCATGTAGTTGCATCGAATCCGCTTGGCGAGGCTTATGTAGTTTCTCTGTAGAACACATTTTACCAAATCAGCTCCGCTTTCGGAGCGAAAGATTTATCTTTGCCCAATCCAGTGCTCTTGATGGAAAGCCTCATCGCTCATTACTCCCAGAAAGACGAAAGTGGCGTAGTAGATGGGGCTAAACAAATTCTCACTTCGATGAACGAACCAGTTTCTGAATTATCACCAAGCTCTCTAGGTGGACTAAAGCTGCGTTTACTTTCGAAGTTTGCTGTCGCCGTCGGAGCTCAAATGAAGATTGAGCGGTCCGATCCTTCATCAAGAGCTTATAACAAAAGCCCATCGGAAACCATCCTGATGAGAGTACACTGACCGGTCGCGGCTTGCTTGTCAAAAATCAACAACTCAGGATTACCACCGTCATCGTTTCCCACCAATCAATCCTCTGGGACAGAATCCCCCTTGCAATACTCTTTATGTGAGAAACCTTCCGAGGGATACATCCCAGGACGAGCTAATGGCAATAATTCCTAAGCAGAAAGTCTTCAAGCGCTTATGCTTTGGAGCCAGACAGTATAATTAAATGATTTTCGTCGAATTTGAGGATGTTTCATACGCGCCAAATGTATCTAAGAGTTGTACGAGACGTCTCATCAAAACAGTACTAGCGGGGAGATCTGGTTGAGCTTTTTCAAGTAGACCTCCGCCTGGTCTGCCACCGCCGACAGGACACAGTGCATCCACTGCTCCGAGTGAATAAATGTCCGATTATACATCACCACGTTCAGCAACTCATCGTGGCGGAAAGGCTTTCTCGGCTGGTTGGAATGGGTCTTAGTTTTCGACGATGAAAACACGTGCAACTAGTGACTTTTCGCCTGCATACGTGTATAGGAAGTAATCTTGTGGAAGTTTTGGGTAAGATCGAGCAGTCACATACATCATATAATAACCACTAATGAGTGTATGGATTGACGGGACACTTCCCAACTTCCAAAAAATCTAATAGATTCATTCTTCAATTGTTTAATATCAGAATTCACAATTCGATTCTTCTATTTCTTATCAAAAATTATAACAATTCCTAAAATATACAATTTAGTTTATCAAAGGATTATTCATATGTCCGTTTTTGGAGTATCCCGTCAATACGTACACCCACTAGTGACCTTTCAAAGTAATCATATCCCCTATCGTTCACCAACGGGTACACGAACTCATAAGATCCTCTCAAGGTGTAAAAAATCACAAATGATCTGAACAATATTTGATTTTAATTAAAAGTGTATTCCTGGTAACTTGATATAAATTAGCCACCTGTACAAAATCTCAAAGTCTTGAGACAACACATCAAAATCTATCCCCAAATGCAACTTTCTGATCATCTCACGAATCTGTGCATCCATTATTGGTTCCCTGAATTTGCGCACGCCATTCGTATATGAGGTAGATTCATGAGGAGATAAAGAGTCTGAAGATCGTGGAGTAGGAAGTGGAGTGTTGTTTAAGGTATTGAGAGTTCTTTGTGTGTGGAGTAATACCGAAGGGGGGACAGGGAAGAAGGGCGATTTAAGATTGATATGAGGAGCGGACAGCTGGTGTAGAGTGACGGGGTTGGCTTAGATAGAGTAGGACGATAAGAAATAGTGATGCAACGAAAAACTCAAACCCCATTCTCTAATTGATGTACTGAAGCGAAATCTAAATCTCAAATCTTATCTACAGGAACCTCATTTTTCTTCTTCTCCTTCTCTGCTCTCTCTTTCCTCTCACTAAATCTATCACCAAAAATCTCAAAATGAGGCCTCATAATAATCGTATACCTGACGAACTCCTCCATACAATCGACCAACCTCTCTCTATTCCCACTTGGGAGTAATCTCGCTTTTCCACTCCCATCGCCTCCCTCGTCTTCGAATTGTTTCCATGCCATTGGCAAACTACTCTGATTAGGACATGTAAACATTCTCATCCATCTCCCCAGAATTCTAAGACTGTTAACTGCGTTAAAACTTTGAGATCCGCCATTAACTTGGATTACCGATAACGTGCGACCTTGAGTTGGGCGAACCGAGCCAGTAGCAAGTGGAATCCAGTCAATTTGGTTCTTGAAAACAGCAGTTAGATTCCCATGTTGCTCGGGAGAACACCAGATGTGACCATCAGACCAGAGGGAAAGTTCTCGGAGTTCTTGGACAGAGGGATGAGATGCATCGACTGAATCGCGAATGGGCAGATCTTTTGGGTTGAACACTCGAACATCGCAGCCAAGACGGTGGAGAATTCGGGAAGCTTCGAAAGCCATCAACTTTGAATAAGATCTTGATATCTCGTTAGACATATCTTGCACACGAAGCCCGGTAACTGGAAGCATACCGTTGCCGTAAACTCCCATAGAGAACTAAGACTTTTAATCTAGAGCTAGTCTTCGCTAAGTGTTCTTCCACTTGGGTAACTACAGAGTCTAACTCTAACTGAGAGATCCAATCTGTAGCTTCCATTTCAGAATCCAGTAAGAAAGGACGATATTTAGTTCTGATTTCGATGTCATCCTCTGCTTCGGCAATGGCAAGTTGCGGACATTGTGCTAACGTTCGAAACTCCCGGGCGATAGGAGTAAGAAGACTCATCATTTGTATTGTTGGTCTTCCAATTATCGTTTTCCGTACAAGGTTGCGAGTATAGAAAGAAAGATTCATGTGAAAAGAGCTATTGTATTGAGTGGTAGGAGGGATTGAGAAGTAATAAGTACACACAGGAAGATATCTCAGACTTTGTAGGGGATTTCGTCTAGACTTGGCCCAAGCTTTCTCAGGTACCAGTGACATTCCGCTACTTCTTGATTGGTAAACCCAATTTAAGCGGGTCCTGAGGGCAAAATGCTGTCTTAGCTGCGCTACTGCAGTAGCGACGGCTAACGATCGATTTGGGCTCAGTGTAGAATAGACTATGATACAAAATTGTGTTACACACTCGAATTTAATGCATTAGGTATAAAAGATATGGAATTCAGATAGCAACCATCATAAGCATGTAAATGTGTGAAAGTTCAGGGCACTTGCCATATGCGCGGGTGGGAAAACAGAAATGTAGTGTAAGCCAGGCTTTTGTAATTGGTGGATATCATTGTTCTAAAAAATCAGACGTTTTATGTTTCGAGTAAGCATCGGAAAATGCTTATTCCTTTTTCTCCTCAGCCGCGGCTTTCTCAGCCTCCACTCTCCTCTTCTCATCTCCAACCTCATCTACATATCCTTCGGTCTTCATGTCAGAGAGACCTAGATCTTCTTCCTCCTCTACTGTTCTCTCATATTCCTCAGTCGTGATCGATGGATCGTCATCTGGCAGATACAAATTCTGTACGTAACTACTAGCCAGCGGATCTCTAAGGATAATGGTGAACTTTCTTTCGCCCTTGATGGCCTCGTCAATACCATCAAAGAATATCTTCCAGTTCTTCTTAGATTCTGATATCATGCCATCTCCACCTTCTCCGGCATCACCAACATCAAAGATTTGTTGATGTAAATCGTCTCGTACCTGTGTAAGTAAACCTTCAACGGTAGTGAATCTTCCTCCTAGAGTTCCAGGGTTGACTGATAGTTTGAGTTCAGGGCATTCCAATGCGCATGACTCTGACTTGAGGATATCTCTGGCTAGATCTACGGGACTCTCTACCTTTAGAGTAATGCATTTACCCTTTTCTGGAACTTCACCTCCAGTCTTGACCTCGTTCGAACGATATCCGCAATGTTCACATACAGTACTCATGATGACGACTTGTTTGAAATGTGGGATTTCAACCATCTTCATATGTGTGACACAATGCCTTGTGCATCCAGGACAGGTAGCTGGGAAAGAATAAACTTCATTGGGGATGATGTCGTCGTCTTCAAAACTTGCGGCGGTAGGTTGACCTCCAGTTGCGGCTTCGGTAGGTTGTTCACCACTGAGACCAAGAGCCTCATTTTGTTCTGGGGTTCTTGGGTATTGAACTTTGGCGAGCTTTCCTACACCATCCTTTTGGTCTGGCTCAATCCATGAATTTCCTGCTGGATCATCAAGAGACAATCTGAAAGGGAAGGCCTCGCCTGCGAGCATCTTTCGGCCTCTGGTAATAACATCTTCGATCTTTTCGTAAACTTCTGGGATTTGCTCCTTTCTTTCAGGTTGTTTGAGAGCAAGATCATCAAGAATCATGCTCAAAAGGCCTTCTACATTGGTCAACTGTCCTCGTCCTTCTGGGACTTCAAGATCCAACTCAATGAATTTGACAGTACAAGTATCAGATTTTACTACTTGTCTAGCGAAGTCTTCGAGAGTGGTGAGGCGCAATTCAAACCTTGATCCTTTCTGTTGAATCTCACCAGCAGATTGAATCTCGGAATTTTTGAAGTTGCAATGGGGACAGAAAAAGGACATAAGGATAATTTCGCGGAAGTAAGGAATTCGCGTGAGGAGTAATCGGGTGATTCCCTAAGAGTGGAGGATTAGTAGATATTCTTGACAGGAGATGGTTGCAAAACGTACGTTTTCATGGCAGTTCATACACAATGACTCGATCTCATCCACTACTCTCTGTTCTTCATCTGACTCTAATGTGCTGCTGGTTGCGATACCATCTTTTTGTTCGTTGGCTGAAAGGTTTTGTGCCTTTTTACCCAAGCTCTCAAAATAATCGTCGAAGACAGCACCGTCTGGCTTTGTTTCGGTTTGATTTGTACCGGCCATCATATCTGAATTTTCTGTTGTTGATTAATTTTGTGTAGATTTAATATGACGCAGAATACTGATTGTAAAAAATTGGAGGGGCAATTGTTTATGAGGGGTCGAGAAATTATATTTTTCGATTTGTCTGATAAGATTCTACCCCGGTTATATAATCTTAGCGGGGCGCGTTACCTCATCAGGCGTCAGGCTGAAAGTCCGAGAAAGCAGTGGAATGTCTGGTTTGTCATTGATAAAAGGGTCCAAGAACAATTATTATATTATGATGGGGAGTTTGTATTGTGTGTTTTATCGTCGGATTGTTCATATATAGGATCCTTGCGACTGAATCAAAAACTTGACGTCCGTCATAGGGAGCCACACATTGTCTCGTCGTAGCATATGGTTAATCCAACAATTTGCCCCAACTTAATGGTTCCCTGGAGAAGTATACAATATCGCATATATTCGAACCATAACTGTATGGCCAAGATCCAACACTGCGATGAATACTTGGCTCCAAAGATCGAAATGTCCCATGTTAACAGTACCATGGCGTTAGGTGCACAGTACAGTACGGATATTCCAGTGACGATTTCTCCGCCCATATCTGATTGATGTTTGTTGAACCTTGCACAATCTCGAGAAAAGTAGGAAACATCTTGGATTTTTCAACTCTTCTTCATCAAATCCATCAAATCCAGACCGAACCCGGATGAGCTTGTCTGTGATGCTTTTTGCTTTGCTAGCAATGCTCCAAGCCCACCGAGCTTGCGATTCTTGGCTCTTTTCTTGCTACTTGCATTCGTCGAAGGTGTACCTATGGTAGTTGCAGTTGTCAAGTTCTGCGCTGGTAAGGGGCCGGTTTTAGAGACAGCTCCATGCTGAACTGCACCATTCTTAGACCTCGATGCCACAGGAGCTGGATTCAAACGATGTCTGGTCATCTTGTTGCAAGAACCACATGTATATATCATCGCCTTTTCCACACTGGAGGCGGCTTTTGCTCTTTTTCGGATTGGTTTCTTTTTAATACTTTGCGATTTGACTTCTAATCTGCCTTCGGATCCCAATATCATAATAGCCCCGCAAGCATTGCATGATCCTCGTTTTGACAAATCCGACTGTTCAATTTCGTGATCAAACAATAGAGAATTGCATTGCGACACTAGATATTTTGATGTCGTAGGTGCTGATGTTGCCAGGAAATGTGCAGACTCATTCAAATATCGTAGACGCGCCGCTAATTCTAAATCTGCCATAATCATCATAAGGTGTTATGGAGAGTCGGCAGCTGGAAACTGTGACGCGTTGTGTGAAAAGAAATCTTAATAAATTATGATTTTCGGTTTGTGCTTGAGAGATAACCTTAGACCAAAGCAAGCAAGCGAACTGATGAACAAAGCATGAATTTGTTTCTCAACGGTAAGCATCTGCGAAATATTGTGCGAATACAAAAATCGCCTTATTTGTGCAATGGGAGAGGCTACATCTATACAATTACTCGTAATTATTCCAGCAAGAAGTCATCTAAGGGACTGCCCAAAATGGCTGCCTCCATTCAAGAAGTAAATGGTTTGCGCGTTTCTGTAGAGGGATGCGTAGGTTTTAAGGCATTCTGATCATTTTACTTAGCCATTTTGCTGAGTATTTCAATAGGGCCATGGCACTCTTAATGCAATATATTCTTCAATAGAGAAAGCTTGCGAAGCTCGAAGTTGGGATGGCGTTGATCTTCTCATAATTGGAGGGGACTTCCAGGTTCGACAAAACCCTTCGTTATTCACGCACGAATTCTTTGGCTGACTATTCCAGGCAGTAAGAAACGCAAATGATCTTACAGTAATGTCATGTCCAGTCAAATATCGAGAAATTGGCGATTTCCACGCATATTATAGCGGACTCAAGAAAGCCCCATACCTTACCATTTTCGTCGGCGGCAATCACGAAGCTAGCAGTCATCTATGGGAACTTTATTATGGAGGATGGGTTGCGCCAAACATTTATTACATGGGAGCTGCAAATGTGCTACGATTAGGCGGAGTGCGAATCGCTGGTATGAGTGGAATTTGGAAGGGTTACAATTACAACAAAAGTCATTACGAACGATTGCCGTACAACCAGGATGATGCCAAATCGATATACCATGTGCGCGAATATGATGTCAGAAAACTTCTACAAGTAGGAACGCAGGTTGATATTGGGATCAGTCATGATTGGCCAAGGGCTGTTGAGAAGCATGGAGATGTGAAGAGGTTGTGGAATATGAAACCAGATTTTGAAAGAGAATCTAATGACGGATCGCTGGGGAATTTGGCCGCCAGCTATGTTATGGATCGTCTAAGGCCACCCTATTGGTTTGCCGCACATTTACACTGTAAATTTTCTGCGGTGAAAACCTACGAGGACGCTCAAAAGTCAAACGCTGTGGAGGAGCCAAAGGAAGAAGTCAAAAGTACCGAAGTCGCACCCCTAGCCGAAATCAACGATGCAACTGTCGAGCAACAGCCTATAGTACCACATAACGATGATGAGATTGACCTTGATATGGATGATGATGATGATGCTAGCCCACTAGCTACGGACGCACCAAAGCATGTTGATGCCACAACGAATAATACTGAAAGCAAGCAAATACCAGCACCCACAGAGGAATCTATCCCGTCATCAGTCCCATCTGATATCCGAGCCCAATTACCAGCTGCTTTCTCAAGACCAGCACCCTCAGCTCATCGAGAGCCTAGGATACAGCCAGGACAGCCAACACCACCCGAGATCACAAACAAAGCAGTTCGTTTTCTTGCTCTAGATAAGTGTTTACCAGGTCGTAAATTTCTACAGCTCCTAGAGGTACAGCCCTATGACAGCTCGGAAACGGCTTCGACATCTACTCCACGAGCTAAACCAAAGTTTGAATATGATCCGGAATGGTTAGCTATTACGCGGGCATTCAACACCGGCCTAATTCTAGGGGATAAAGCAAGCAAGTTCCCCGAGGATAAGGGAGAGGATCATTATAAAACTCTGATCGAAAAAGAGCAAGCATGGGTTGATGAGCACATTGTTCAGCAAAACAAACTAGAGATTCCCGAGAACTTCGTAATCACTGCACCACCCTTCTTTGATGGCATGCCAGAGATTGTGAACGAAGGCCCGGTGGAATACAATAACCCTCAAATGCAAGAATATTGCGATCTCCTTGGAATGGAAAACAAATTCTACGCTTCCGATGAGGAAAAGCAGATCAGAATGCAGAATGGACCACTGCCAATAGAAGAACGAAGAGATGGAGGATTTGGTGGTAGAGGAGGGGGAAGAGGTCGAGGTGGAAGAGGTGGAGGAAGAGGGTTTGGAGGAGGACGTGGACATAGAGGGGGTGGTAGAGGGGGTGGTAGGGGCAGAGGAAGAGGTGGTTGGCATTAATTCGTTGTTACAAAAGTTCTCCATGATAAGATACCCCACTTGCTTCCATCACTCGCAAATCGCAGTCTTACAGCAATCATTGCTTGAGGTACAATGTGCATTGCCGTTTTATGTGATGTTGATGCAATGCGTTACAGATGTCGAGCATTATGTGGCGACTTCTCGGTATCCCGTATTAAATATGTGCAGTAGGCCACTCGGGTCTATATCAGATCATGCATTGCAAAAGAGACCGCCATAGCTAGCCTATGCCAGTCCTACACAATTAGTCGGTGTAAGTCTTGAATGTTTCATTATCATTCCCAAATAGTCCGGGGTAAGACCCCTAAAATGGTTTCTACTCCAAATCAAACATTCTCGAATCTTATTAGGTCTATGCGTTGATCACAAGTCGTTAAGTTATTCTTCTCGACCAGATCTCCATGACCAATTCCCTGGGACTGGTAAATGATTAATTAGTAGAAGTTTTACAAAGATCTGTTGGATCCACAAACTTTGGTCCCTTGATCTACCTTCCGCTGTCATGTGGCGTTTATTAATAGATGCGGTGTACACGGAACAAAAGGTTATTAATGATATTCGAGTCAAGTACCCCCCTACTCCAGTTTTTGAGTAAGTCTCTTTAAAAAACTTTCACTGATTTATGCCAGGATTTCAACTTGAATTGAATATAACTTCATGCATGCCGAATTTCTAAACAAACAACGCGTACCGATTTCGGCAAGCCCGGTAGCCAGCACACATCTCTATCTAAATCATGTGGTCTTGATGTCCTCCGTCCTACAACATATCCAGCCCCAGAGAGCCACCAAAGGAAGAGAAATGCATATGCACAACCGGGAACGAAAGCACCGTAACTCTCTCGATGGTCTGCTGCAGGGTCAAGCCCTTGGCTACCTTGGCACTATCCTGGATTACGGGGAGAAGCACCTTACCGCATATCAATTAAAAGCCCGGTCGATAAACCAATGATGATTTTCATGGAAGTCCGCATGCGTACGTGGGACTTATGTGCCGTGAGCATCCTGGCGTATGTAAAATATTTAAAACATGAAAGAAAACCCTTGAGGGCTTTAGTGTTTGATTCAATTGTTCTCTCTCTAAAATTTATTCGTGTGAACCCCTTTTCTTCTTTACTTGAGTCTCGAGGAGGAAGGAGGAAGAGAACACAAGACCTTTTGTCCAGCTGCTCATTAATTAGTAAAGGTTAATAAAGGGGGAGAGACTTCTTTCTGGTGGTCTGGTCTATTAATATCCGAGCTTATTCCTACACACCGTTTTTGATAACGCCACTCAAGCTATCCACACCGCCCCGCTATCGAAAGGCAGAATTCTGACGAATCCGAAACTATTTCACAAAACGTGGATATACTCATTGAATCTTAACCACAGCAAACATTCTACAATCGAAGAAATTGATTACTACAAGAAAGGAGAATCGACTCATAATATCCCTCGATTTTGGTCATCATTACGGCTAAATTCTATAACGGATCCTCATCCGCCGAATATTCATAAAGGAATCGAGAAAGCGACTGAATGGATCACATAGAGCAACTATTGTTTGATCAACGGAGCTGCATTTCAATTTCTATGAGATAACCCAGGTGGTTTGATTTCTTGAATCGTTAACTTTATTTTGGTTTGTACTACAACTTTTGCGCAAATCAATACAAAACAACATACATATTCTGTACAATTCGAACTCTCACATCATGAAGTTCGGACGCACGTAAGTCTTTCTCCCTCTTGATATGAAGGTATTCACAGTACTCATATGCTTCTAGTCTACCTGCTTCTCAGGTCCCAGAATGGTCATCTTCATACATCAACTATAAGGGCTTGAAGAAGCTTATCAAAGCTGCTGCGAACGCTGCGAAAGATGGAAAAAGTGTTGATTTAGCAGGTGTGCCTATTACGTCATTCATAACATATTGTACTTTTCCTAACTGATCTCGATCTCAGAATTCTTTTTCTCGCTCGACCGTAACCTCGAAGATGTTGACGCGTTTTATAACAAGAAATTCTATGATGCTTCCCGCAGACTTAATCTCCTCCAACAACGATATAGCGATGCCACAGTTTATACCACACAAGGGCTAGATCGCAATGAAGTCGAAGAGCTATTGGGTGCTCTTCTTGAGCTTCGATCTCAATTGAGGAAGCTGCAATGGTTTGGTGAGGTCAATCGTAAAGGTTTCCTTAAGATCACTAAGAAATTGGATAAGAAGGTTGCAAATGTTTGTACCCAAGCGAGGTACATGGCTTCGAAGGTCGATTTGAAGCCTTTTGCTGCAAACTTTGCCTTATCCAAAGCTATGAAAACGACAAATGATTGGATTGCCGTTTTGGGAGAGAAGAACATCAGCGATGACGCGCTGTCGGTTCATTCCGCTCACTCAATCAAGAGAGTCTCATCAAGAACAATTCTCAATTTACCCAGTGGATTGGTTGATACGGTTGATCAAGCAATTAGAACTGATGATGTTCCAACCCTGAAGGAAGCCATTGCAGAGGCTGGTTTTGACGCCGGTGATCGATCGATGCAAAAGCTGTTTTTGAACTTATTGCAACGTTCCATATCTTGCAAGTCCAAGAACTCAATCGTTTACTTCCTGAAGATGATACACTCTTTAGATGAACCAGATGATATCAATGCCCGTAATTGTATCCATCGTCTCGTCATTTCTATCAGCCGTTCAAAGATTGCCGCAAAGTCACAAGAGAAGGAGCCTGAGAGTGTTTCTTTCATAGATACGGATCGCGTCAGATTCATCACGCCGGCCCTCTCGCCTAACCCCGGGCCAAATTCGAAAAAACTTCAAGAATCAACACTCCTGAGTCTAGAAGATGAATCTGTCAAACTTCTGTCTTTTGTATTGAATAATTTGGAACCCCATCAAAGATCAGCATTAAGTGGCAAAGATTCTTACGGCCGTCTTCCACTACATTATGCTGCCGAATTCGGCTTTGTTGTTATTTGCCAATTAGTTATGAAATTTATGCAGACTTGGGGCCAATTCAATGTCGAAAATGGAATTGATGCACCAGAATGGCAAGATAATGATGGCTTGGCACCCCTTCATCTTAGTGTGATTGGTGGTCATGCTTTGACAACCAAAGCTCTTCTCGATGGTGAAAACTGGGAGGGTACTAGCGACAAAAAAGCTGCTATGAGACGTGATATTGCAAAGTCAAGTGCAGTTCTTGCCTTGGCTACAAAGTCCAACTTCAAGAAAATTGTTAGACTACTTGTCGATGCCGGAGTCGATATCAATTGGAAAGATGCAAACTCGAATGATGAGACTGCCTTGCATATCGCCGCACGAACCGGTCATGAGGAGTGTGCAGACATTCTTATTCAAGGTACAATAGATCAAAAGGCCAATTTCGAACTCACTGAGAAGGTCTACTCGTGGACACCATTACATGTTGCTTGTGTTGATGGCCACCTTGGTATTGTGGAGCTCTTAATATCAGCTGGCGCCGATTTATCTAAAGCTGATGCCGGAGGATGGACAGCTAGAGAGCATGCAGCTTTGAGAGGTCATATGGATATTGCAGAGAGACTAGTAGAAGTTGAATTGGAGAAGGGTAATTCTGGGAGCGAAAAGTCTGCCGACAGTGGCAACTCGTCTCCACCCAATCATTCCTCAATCGAAACATTCCGATCACAGAGCACAAACTCTCCTCGAGTTACTGAGCCTGTCAAGACATTCGGACATCGATATCTTACAAATGAAAGCATGGTGCTTGTTAGCCTGGGTTCAATGGATATGAGAAAGAATATCCCTGCAGTGAAGTTGGAAAACATTCCTATTTCGGAAGCTCATTCTACTCAACTCGATACTGCTCTATCAATTGTGGTTTCAGCAAAAGGGGCCACAGGCGAACCTACAATCATTGATCTTCCCATTCACGATAATATTTCTACCGATCCTATTGTTTTCACAACTCTAGACGCCTCCAATGTTAAGTTATACTTCGATATCGTACCGACATATGCTGGTAGCGAAAAGCATAAGATTGGAAGAGGAATGGCAATTCTGTCTAGCATTAGGCCAACGATTGGACTGAAGCGTATGAATCTTCAAGGAGATGTCACTGTACCAATCATTTCCAAAGACACTTTGGAGGACATCGGAACTGTGAACTTTAACTTCCTTGTCATTACTCCATTTTCGCATCCAGAAATGGGAATCACCGCGCAACAAACATATTGGAAAGAGTTGTCTTCAACAATAGTCATCGGTCATAGAGGTCTTGGCAAGAATACTTCTGCAAATAAGTCACTTCAACTCGGTGAAAATACTCTACAGTCTTTCATCGCAGCTGCTAATCTTGGAGCCAACTATGTCGAATTTGATGTTCAACTTACAAAGGATCATGTTCCAGTCATTTACCATGATTTCCTTGTTTCCGAAACTGGTATTGATGCACCAGTTCATACTTTAACATTGGAACAATTTCTTCATGTAAATGAGACCACATCTCGTTCAACACGTCCTCCATCCCCTCCAAAAGATTCCCCACGAGTTCATGCCATCAAAAGAGGTATGGATCGTCAAAGATCGTTATCATTAGGCCAAGGAGAGTTCGAAAATGACATGGCAGAGAGAATGAAGCACACTCGTGATTTCAAAGAAAAGGGATACAAAGGCAATACTCGTGGAAACTTTATTCAAGCACCATTCACAACCCTCGAAGAGATGTTCCGAGAACTTCCCCAAAATGTCGGATTCAATGTTGAGATGAAATATCCTATGCTTCACGAAACGGAAGAACAAGAAATGGATACTTATGCTGTGGAACTCAATAGTTTCTGCGATACAGTTCTTGCAAAAGTATATGACATGAAGCAAAAGCGCAAGGTCATTTTCAGTTCGTTCAATCCAGATATCTGTCTACTGTTATCATTCAAGCAACCAAGTATTCCAATTCTTTTCCTCACAGATGCGGGTACAAGTCCAGTAGGAGATATCAGAGCTAGTAGTTTGCAAGAGGCAATTCGATTTGCAAGTCGTTGGAACTTGCTAGGTGTGGTTAGTGCGGCGGAACCTTTGTGTAATAGTCCTAGATTGGTTAAGGTGGTTAAGGATAGTGGATTGGTTTGTGTCAGTTATGGAGTGTTGAATAATGATCCCGTTAAGGTTCAGGTATGTGTTACTTTCGTCTTATTACCGGAATTTACATACTAATGAAGAAAATAGGAACAAGTAAATGAAGGCATCGACGCGGTAATTGTAGATAGCGTCCTGAAGATTCGAAATGGATTGACGAAAAATGCAAAGGGCTCGGGAGTCGCAACGCCGGCTTGGGCAGATGGTTTGTTAGAGGGTGTTAAGGGTTTGGATAATGATAACAAGGCTTAGATTGGATGGGGAGTTGTTTCTGAAATTAGATAGGATGGATACTTGAGTAGAGTGGATGATTAATGGTGGTGGATGTGTGGATGGTGTATCGGTGGTGGATGTTCGTTTGGTGATTGGATTGTACACACGTACCTAGAAGTGAAGCAACGATGCAGGATAGAAAGTGAATAGAATAGAAGATGTGTATTCCTTTCCCTAATTGTATCTACTGAGGTAATTGGTAGTGTAATTGATAGTGATTTAGTAATAAAGTCATTTTATTGTATACTATGCTATGCTATATGTTACGGAGGTACCCGCACCGCAACATGGATTATAAGATAAACCTAAGGCCTTGATATTGGGACCTACAGAAACAGCATTGTAGGGGATAATCGGCTAAAGAGCACAGATTAGATAAGCAATAGCATCATTACCAGTCACAGGATGGACATCACATGATCAGGAAACCGACTTGTCGAAATCGGCTTTACGATAATCGACTTATCGGTCGACTTCAGTACGAAGGTCTATATAGGGAATGGGTTTCATTATAATGTAGAGCTTCGTGCTCAAGAGAACAATCATTAGTTTTATTACTATAATTACGAGAATTGCAACCAGTTACAACCTTATTGAATTCCTACTTGAAGTCTAGTCTAAACCACCTCGAGAGATCTCTAGACACTTCCACATAACCCTAGAGGCAGCTCCCATAACACTATACTATGCTACGCAATATATATATATATATATACATATATACACAGTATGATATTGATACCTCCTCCCTTCTTGTTTATAAGGTATATATCTACTCAATTAGTAATGACAACTACAACTGTAATTGTAATTATAACTGTAATTATAATTGTAATTGTAACTTTAGCGGTAGTAGTAGTAATAAAAGTGAATAAAAGGTGGGTAGGTAGATATTTATTTAGATAGATAGATATATAATTTAAATAAATAAATGAATAGATATAACGTAACGTATGGGGAACTCGGACACTTTTAGCCCATCACCAACTTGAAACCGCAATAACTTTTATTATGCATACCCAATCACCTTCTACATCTGCTCAAATTGAAGAGAAGCTTCAAAAGGCTATAATTTCACTTCAATTGAAAGAATTTAAATCAATTAGAAAGGCTGCAGAGCATTTTGAAGTCCCTAAGTCTACCCTAGCTGATAGGCTGGCTGGGAAGAAAACACGTTCCCAAACCCACGAAATGGCTCAAATTCTTTCAAACGCAGAAGAAAATACTCTTGTACGATGGATTTCACGACTTACCATCACTGGATTCCCTGCTACACCTATGTTGGTGAAGGAAATGGCCGACGAAATTCGTCTTCGACGCGTTCGGGTCGCGTCATCTCGAAATCCTACCTCGACAGAAATTCCACCTATAGGCCACGAATGGATCTATAGATTCCAAAAACGACATCCAGAACTTAAAACATGCTATTCACGTCAATTAGAGTCTAATCGGGCTAAAGAAGCAACTCCGGAGAATATTCAGGCTTGGTTTGACGCGTTTCGCACGCGTCTCATTGAGCGAAAGTATGAATTAGATGATATGTATAATATGGATGAAACCGGATTTGGAGTTGGAAGTACTCAAAGTACGCGCATTATAGTCGATTCTACTCAGAAATCGAATTGGAAAGTTACGGCTGGCAAGCAAGAATGGATAACTGCATTTGAATGTGTCAATGCAGCTGGAAATGCTCTATCACCTATGGTCATTTTCAAGGCTCAGAATACGAATTCTGCATGGATTCCAAAGGACACACCTCAAAGCTGGCAGTTCTCTACTAGTACAAATGGATGGACCTCAAATAGCCATGGATTAGAATGGTTAAAAAGGGTTTTCGAACCAGAATCCAAGAAAGTGTCAGGTGACCGACCTCGACTTTTGATCATGGATGGCCATTCAAGCCATATTACAGGTAGCTTTATTGCTTTCTGTATAGATAATGATATTGATTTACTTATATTACCTCCTCATTGCTCTCACTTGCTTCAGCCACTTGATATTGCGGTGTATGGGCCAATGAAACGATATCATGCTTTAGAGGTCGATCGATATTCTCGAGCTGGTGTAAAGCGAATCCAAAGAGCTGAATGGGTAGAACTCTTTCAAAATATTAGAAAAAAAGCATTGAATTCTTCTAATATTAAAGCTGGCTGGAGAGGAGCTGGTTTAGTACCTTTTGCCCCACGAAAAGTACTCGATTCATTACCATTTAACTCCTCCCAGCAACCTTCTACTCCACAAATGAGAACCCCCAATCAAGACCTAGACTTGTCTATACTCAGGAGTTCTCCTCCAGATGGAACAGAACTAAGGCAAGCAAATCAGATCTTTAATACAGCTCTAGCAAGCAGTGGTTCTCCTGCATCGCCAACTCGTCGATATGCCAAGAGAATGACTAGGCTTGTAGAATCTCAAAATGCTGAGATAGCCCTACTTCGGAAACAGCTCTCTGATGCTCAGGAGGTAATTGAGACTCGAAAGAAAAGAACTAAAGGCAAAAGAGTCAAATTACAAGGTCAATTTGTCTTTAGTACTAAGGAAGTATTGAAAATGGTACGTGAGGCGGAGGAAAAACCGAAGGAGAAAAAGCCACGAGGACGGCCACGCAAACGCCCAATTGAAGAATCAGAAGAAGAGATTGAAGAAGAAGAGCTAGAGAATAGTTCAAGTGATTCGGAATTGGAATTGGAGGATTGTGTGGCTCGTAGAACAAGATCGCGTGTAGAATAATTGAAAAAGTGTCCGAGTTCCCCATATGTCCGAGTTCCCCATACGTTACGTTATAAGAAATAATTAATTTCATAAATTCGTTTATTTTCTTGTCATCCTGTTCCCTCATTTTCTCCTATCATGATGTATTTACCCAATCGTCTCAAGCACTGTCCTCAAGGAATGCTCTTTTACAGCCTGCTAGATATTCATCTATTGATTCAGTGGAGTGAATTCTCCCTTTCCCCATCTTTGCAATTGCATTACATACTCCATACTCTCTACCTCTCTCTCATTCTCTACACACTCCAATCTAGCAATAACCCTCTATCTGAACTCTCCCATAAATCCCTCGTGGAACTTTATAATTCTACCAACCCATTCTGTACCTGGCGCCAAAAATGTCGTTCTGAAATGCAGCGTATTTTCTCTTTGACCGAAACCACTTCCAGGCACTACACAGACACCCGTGGCCTCAAGTAATTTATGACAATAATACTCATCTGGGCCCATACCCTCTTTCTTCGCAGCCTCTACCGCCTTTTCTGGGATATGGATTGTAGGAAATAGATACATGCTTCCTTGCGGTTCTTGACATTCTACACCTTCCATTTGCTTGAATGCTTCATAGAGAGCTGTTGCGCGTTTTTGGAGTCCAGAAAAGATGCCATCGTATTCTTGCTTATAGAGTTCGTAGGATGGTTCGCCTTGTTTTGGAGGATTGACCATGAGTTCGACGAGACACTGTCCGATAACTGGTGCGCATAAACTGATACTGACGAATTTGTATATCTGTTCTACGACTTCTGGATCGAAACCACACAATTCGAAATATCCACCTCGATGTCCACATTCGCCAACCATACCCTTTGAAATACTGTGCAGAGAAGCGAGTTCGACATTGTCGTATTTCTCAGGAGTCTTGGATTGGAGATCGCGGAGGATTTGTTTAAAAGAGTGGAATTTTCCCTTGAAGACGTTGGTTTGGTATACTTCATCAGCCATCACAACCAATTTTTTCTCGGCGGCGAATTTGATGACTGCTTCGATATCTTGAGGTGGAAGACTTGCACCGGTTGGGTTACCTGGATTGATAATGACGATGGCGCGGACATCGGTTCCTTCCTTGACAGCGGCGGCATATGCATCTTTTATGGCCTGGAGGTCTGTACCCCAGTTGCGAGCTTCGTCGAGGTAATAGGGGACGCATTTTGCATTGAGGACGGAGAGGGAGGCGGTATATAAAGGATATTGTGGGATGGGTACTAAAACACCTGTGTTGGGACCGGCACAGATTATGTGGAGGAGGGTGTTAACTCCAGCGGAGGCACCGGCGGAGAGGTAGATGTCCTTTGGATCTGCGGGGAATCCATCTCGATCTGGAAAGAGGTTAGCCATGCCAGCCATGCGAATAGCAAACAGTAGAGAACATACTCTCAATAAATCTCGCCACACTGTTTTTGATTCCCGTCGCACCAGCACTAGCACTATAAGCACCCACGCTTCCAACTTCCTTCAATAACCACTTCGCTCTCTCTATGACATCCTTCTTGTAGCCCAAGCCATTTAACAATACATCTTCCTTCTCCAATAACGGTGGGTACTCAAGTAAACTCAAGACTTGTCTGAAGAAAGTAATAGGTTGCTGATCCAACTGTTGCGGGTTTCCAATGTTGGCACTTATGACTGTATTGAATGGAAGGTCCTTATCACCCTTTGCAAGCTTGGCTCTGTATTCTTCTGATTTGACCGCGAGGGCTCCACGGACGGCATACTTGGCTTCTTTGACATGAGGGTTGATGTTGTTGACGTTCAAACTGCGGAGAGTGGTAGTGGTAGACATGGTTCTAATTCGGGGTTGTAGTAGTGAGCGGGAATGGAGAGAATCTATGATGAGGTAAATGATGGTTAGACAAATGGTTTAATTTATGTACATCAAGTCATCGCATGATCAATGAAAAATAGTCGAACGGTAAACTTATCCTCCCCTCCAGATAATGTGAAGGACTCAAGGTAGGGGAAAATGGGGTACGGACGATAATTGCCCCCACCGTTTTCTGTATTGGTTGTGTCACTTGTGTGTGTGGTTGGATAAGGTCATCCCACATAATCCCGGAGAGAGGGACGATGGGGATTGACGCCGTTTGAGTCAGGGTAAGTCAGAGACTCAGAGCTCCAATGTCAACGCCGATGTTCGGAATCATCCCGGTCATGAATCTTTTTTTTTTTCTCTGACTCAATTGGAAATTATATATGAACGACGCAGAGAACTCAAATGAAAATGTGCAAACAACGTACCTGCAGCAGCAATGGATCTTGTCAATCGAAATACATTCGTCCCATGTTGTCGTGGAGATCTGCCCGTAGATATATACTGTCTACTACCGATACATCTTCTCGCGCCAGTGCCCAATGACGCGTTGATAGAAGCCATTGTGTAGTGTCGTGTGGTATAGTGTAGTGTAGATACTATTCTTGATAGTAGAAGATATATGAGGTAAGTGTAGCCGATTAGGGAACTCAAACTTCCAAGGTAATACTATATCGTCCAGATATAAAAGACGATATAGTGGTGATGTGTTAAAACGGCGATGGCTTTCTTCAGCTGGGAGTCAAGATGGATGTTATTATCCGAGCGGAATGAAGCGATCGATAATGAAGGGGTAGGTAGGTAAAGAGTGAATGACTTTGGTATTGAGAGAATACCATACAACACCAACAATTCTGGAAGAAAACACGGGTCTGAAAAAAACAGGTCGAGTTTCAAAAAAGACCCTGATAAGAGCTTTGATAACTAAGGTTAGAGGTTGGGTATGATCTACCCGTGCTCCACATCTGCTGCTTATTGGGAATATCTACAGAGTAACAAACGTTGTGACAAGATGAGGTGTTAAAAGCACTTCTAGCTGTCAGTCTAGCTTTGAGTCTCGATTCTAGATGTCAAAAAGTCGAAACACAAGACATAAATCTGCATCATCTCACAGAGATAACCATGCACGCAAGCAGATTATGCAATTCTTCCTACTTACCTATCGAATGAAAAATCTTTCGGGGCAAATGGTAACATTCGGACTGTCAGCTTAGGCCGATTATGTTCTATACCATCACACAATGTGGAAGGTGTTGAATATCTGATACCGACATGCATATATATATCAGTAGTCAAGATGTTCAAATGTTGGGGCCGGCTTCATGTTTTCTGTATTTCTAGAATGGCACATAAATAGAACCCGAGATAATTGGAGAAGGATACCGTGAAAATTCATTGAATATGTGTCTGTCATTGGCAAACCATTGCATGATATCTACTATTAGCTCAGCCCCATATTTGAATACTCCTTTCGTTCCAAATCCCATGCACATGAGCACAACTAAATGAATGAAACAAGTCCCCGCGAAATCCCAATGATGCTCCAAAACCCCAATGCTGTCGACCCAAGGGGTGTTCAACCGACTCCACGCTGATGCATCTGCATTATCTAACGCAGGACCTGAAACCTTCGAGGTACAGGAGCTTAAACCTTGTAGAAGCAAAAGCCCACATAGAAGCTAGCAGCTTCCATTTCCTCGTCACTGACAAGAAGCTTTCCATGGCCCCTTTCCCTGACATTCATACGCTCACTCAGAGGACCTAAGACATCATCGTCCTTCTCCGTATCCCAGATTTGATTGAATGGCTTTTGATACTGCAGTTCGAGGTTATAATCTTCCGCAATCGCACGGAACGCCTCCCATGGTACGACATATTCGGGAACTTCTTCGACGGCCTCGTGGAGGAAAAAGTTATACTTCCATCCAAAAGGTGGCTTAAAGACACCATCGGTAGGAGTTTTGCCTGGAAATCGGACCTGGTAAACCTCATTTCCCCAATGAGCTGTATCTTCAGCTTCGCCCTCTTCTATTTCTCCATCCTCAGCGTTATCTTCCACCTTCTCCTCAGCCTTCTCACCATCGCCATTCTCTAGCGCTTTTGCTTTTGCGGCAACTCCAGTGTGAAACTTCTCAATTTTATCCGATATGACGTGGGAGTTAGGAATACATCCAATTAGCCTACCACCTTTCTTTAATGCGCCTGAGACATTCTTCAACATGGTTCTAGCCTTTGCCTCGTTCTCGAATGCGTAATGTAAACAAAACATCATGCTGACCACGTCGAACCCACCGCCACCAAATCTTCCGGGTCCTCCGGAGCTATCAAAACCGACATCTCGAATAATAGGAATTCGTTCAATTGATTCTCCGAAGCAGTCTTGAGTGAAGAATTCTCCGTGGAAAATTCGAGCTGGTTGTCTATTGTATCCACCTCGGCCTCTGCCACCCCACCCTCCGCCGCGACTTTTCATTTCACGATATCGTTCCTTGGCTTGATCAATTGAGATATCCGCTGGATCTAATCCAACATATAATTCCACTTTTTGAGGTGCCTGTTGCCATTTTCCCAAATCACCACCTTTACCACAACCGATATCGAGAACCAACAGACCCTTTTCTTGACTTGGATCTGGTCCTTCGGCAAATTGATAATCTCCACGCGATCCACGTTCTTGCGCTCCTGGGGTATAATCTTCATTTGGTGAGAATTTCTGGATGATCGTGCTCTTGACCCAATTGTTAAAGCTTCTCAAGCCCTTAATCTTGCTGTCCGTCTTACGCCATTCTCTGCCTCGTTGTGGAACTGCATTATAATGTTCTCTGACCGCATTATGAATTCCTTGAGCAGCTACGGCTGATTCGATTTCTCTTTCACGTTCAATTTGTTTTTGTCGGATTGCTTTGCGCTCGGAATCACCAATTCGTGCTCGTTGACCAGGACGCTTTTGTTTTCGGACAGGCGATGGTGACCTACGACTCTTATAGACATCAGAAGGAGATGGTGATCTCGCGACACGCTTTGCGCCTTTCGTAGGTGAACTTGATCTTTTGCGTTTCTTTGCGGCTTCGAGTTTTGTAGCATTGAAAGGCTGAGGTTGTTCCTCAGGGCCACTATCATCAGCCGTCATCTTGAATAGCAACTTTAACAAAAGTCAAGTTTTTGTAGATTGTGTGAAAGATTTTTTGACTTGAAACTAATAAGAATATTAATTTCTAAATTGTTGTACTCTTGTGTTTGAGATTCGTGTTTTATTGAAGAAAGGAAAGGAAGGTCGAGAACAAAGATTGTAGGTAAGCTTAGAGGTAAGACAGACCACCAGGATCCAAAAATGACGGGCGGCCAGAATTTAGCCTTGCCGGCCTCGCGTTCACACTAGTGCCTGGAATACCAAAAGTAGCTCAGAGCTTCATAGGTAAATACAAATCGCATAGCAACAACTAAACCTTTTCCTTCTTCCAAAACGTATCAAATCACAAAATCGACTCCCCTCTCTATACTCATTGTCCATCTCATATCACAATATATCTGTCAAGATGGGTTCCGATCCTCAATACGCAAAGTATCCTCTCCTCCCAATCGCCCAACACA
Organism: Botrytis porri; assembly: GCF_014898465.1. Taxonomy (NCBI): domain Eukaryota; kingdom Fungi; phylum Ascomycota; class Leotiomycetes; order Helotiales; family Sclerotiniaceae; genus Botrytis; species Botrytis porri. The sequence goes on from NW_024066092.1 coordinate 424,461, forward strand.
TCTTCACCATTACAAACCCATCCGCTGCCAAAGCAACCCAACAAACATCTTTGAAAAGCCTTCAAGATGCAATTGCCGAACATAAGATGGCTCCTCTTTACAGATACTTGGCACATCCACAGGATGGTATTTTGAACGATGCTGGAGTGACTTCCTCAAATACATCGAGCAGTGTTGGTAGAAAGCCAAGTGCGGCTGGATTGGTGGCGAGCAAGAACTCAATACCAAAAGTCGATTTACCGTGGGATGAAGCTTTGTATCAAAAATTAACAAAGGAAAATGAAGAGGAGCTGGAGGGGTTCAAGAAGGAAGAGGAAGAAGCAGCTGAAAAGGCTGGAGATACTGAAGTACAAGCTGCAAGAGGAAAGCGGGCAGAGTTTTGGGCTAGAGTTGGAGACAAGGTATGTAAATCTATGGCGAGGGTGCGTATTGGTTTTAATGCAGAGAATTAATAGGACCGTGCAATTGCTGCGTACGAAGAAATATTCGAAAAAACTGGTGTTTTGGGAACTAAGATTGATCTCGTCCTCGCCATTATTCGCATGGGATTATTCTACGGCGACAAGTTATTAGTCAAGAAGCACGTTGACCGCGCAAAGGCTTTAGTAGAAAGTGGTGGAGACTGGGATCGTCGAAATAGATTAAAGGCATACACTGGACTCTACCTTTTGACTGTCAGGTCATACAACCTCGCCGCACCACTCCTCTTAGACAGTCTCTCCACTTTCACCAGTTACGAACTCTGCTCATACTCATCCCTCGTCGTATACTCGGTTCTCGCCGGCTCAGTCTCACTCAAACGCGTTGACTTCAAATCCAAAGTCGTCGATGCCCCAGAAATCAAAGCCATTCTTGGAGATGGAGAAGATAAACTTTTAGCATTGTCAGGAGCTATCTCCGCCGGTCCTGGTGCTGATGAAGAGATGCAAGATATTACATCAGCAACTCCTACCGCTACCAAAACCGCAGTAAACCTCACCACCCTCGGCACAGGCACAGATGTTCAAGAAGCAGAGGCAGCACTCGATTTCTCTCCTTTGGCTCAACTCGTTTCAAGTCTATACACAGGTAGCTACCGTTCATTCTTCGGGGCCCTCGCTGCTGTCGAAGTCAACTTCCTTACTCAAGATCGTTACCTCTATGAGCACCGTGGTTGGTTTGTCAGAGAAATGCGTTTGAGAGCCTACCAACAACTTCTTCAAAGTTACCGAGTTGTAGGTCTCGAGAGCATGGCAAATGATTTCGGTGTTTCAGTAGATTTCCTTGATCGGTATGTTTTCAATCCTCCTTTCACTACTCCCCCCCCCCCCCAAATTACTAGTCTCACTTGACTTTATTAATGGAATTAACTAACATCACACCCCTCCAATAGTGACTTGGCGAAATTTATTGCTGCAGACCGTATCCCATGTACCATTGACCGCGTCACTGGCAAGGGCATCATCGAAACCAACAGGCCCGACGACAAGAATAAGCAATACAATGATGTTGTCAAGCAAGGTGATCAGCTGATTACCAAATTGCAGAAATATGGACAGGCGGTTAGATTGAGGGGGAGTGAGAGAGCCTAAGATTTTGAAAGCTCCAGCTGAAGTAGGCGAAGATGGTGGTGAAAAGGAGAGAGGCAAAGAAATACCAGAGATGAACTTGCATGCATGCATAATACATACATTTTTGTAAGATTAAGATAATCATACAATGGCACAGAATGAATTATGAATGAGAATGTGAGGATGAAGGTGACTGATGTGTATGACTGTCATGGTATTTTGAATTTTCTACTACAGTGATTTCAACATGAGACAGCTTACTTTCTTTTCGACCTTTGGGTGGGTACTGGCACTGCGAAGGATAGGCGTTTTTATTTTTTAATCTTAAAAAAGGCCCAATGGTCTCCGCTCCCCTTTCCAAAATATTTCATGACATCGACTCGATTGAGCTGAACTGGATTGGGTATCATTTATTCTCGCGAGCTTGCTACACATAACTAGCTTTAACACGTTTTCCCTGCTCTATATCGTACCTATTCTTTTTATCCTTCCAAGATTCTCGTTCAGCCCAGAGAAGATAATTTTCCACGTCTCAGCCTTCAAGGTCCCACCATCTCGATCCCGATCCCCATCTCTCTACCCAACATACCAGGTCCTCCTCCAAATCATGCCCGCTGCCACAAGCGCACAGGCCGTAGCTCCAAGAGCAATCCATACTCCCGTTCTATCTGGTGCTTCCTCCTCACTCTTCGGAAAAGCTTTCGATGGATCCGTTGCGGCTTCTGCTAATGTAACGAAGAGCTCGCTGATACTATGCCACGTGACACTTACATGCACTGGTGCATTCATATTCATGAGGTGAGCATATTCATCTGGTTGTTTTTCGCATCTCTGGGTTGTTTTGTCGAGGTCTGCTTTGAGGGCTGTGCAGATGGAGGGGAGAGATGAGAGGGCGGGGTACTTTTTATGGAGGTTGATGATATGGGAGAAAGAGTCTGGGTCGGAGGAATCGTAGGCGTAGCAGAGGAGATCGCAGGCGTCGAGTTTGGCTTGGTTTTCGAGGATGGCGGGTTCGAGTTGGCCGAGTTCTTCGAGTATTAGATAACATTGCTTACCTCCGGGTAGTTCGACGCTGTTGACCGCGACACGGGGCTTGATAGTGGGGCGGTAGAGGTGATCGAAGGGACGATTGAGGAAGGCGTCGAGAATGGAAGATTTACCCGACGAAGAGGCACCGAGAACATAGCAAAGAACTACGTTGCGCTCGGTACGAACAGGTCGGCGACGTCTTTTGCGAGGTTTGGTAATTTTCAGAGCGGTGGTTGTGGAGGGTTTCCCAGGGGTGGGTTCAAAACCAAGGTAGGCTATGTATGAGAGAGTAGTGGCGGGGCTGACAAATGTGGTCATAGACCATTGTGCAAGCCAACCTTGAAGGGTTATGTGGCCAGCTTCATTGCGGACTGTAGAAGCTGGGAAGTTTGATTCGAGCCAGTGTGATGGTAGACCGGGAGTAGGTGCGAATAGGGCATTTAATTCGTTGTCGTTTAGACCTCCATCGTTGTCTTTGTCGAATAATAGAAAGAGATCGACGAAAAATCGATAACCAGCGGGACTGAGTTCTGCAGAAGCAAATTCTGGTATATCTAATTTAGGATGAAGGAAACTATCTTTCAAACTTAGACTATCTGTGTAATGATATTTCCGTAAAATAATCCATATAGTCTCGTGCCTACCCTTCTCCGCAAATATCTTGTTGAGCTGAATGAACCCTTTTTGATCAATGCCCCTCTCCATATTAGAACTTGGGGAAGCTCTACTGATTGAGATCTTTATGTTTTCGAGATCAGTTGGAGCCAATGGCTTTTCAAAACACTTGACTTGAAAGTCCTGCATTTCTTGATCATTCAAGTATCCATCCTGATCTTTGTCGTTCAAATAAAATATCCTATTTAGAGCTGCAACACACGCAGGTTTCAAAATTCCCTCCTTGGAGTCAAAAAGTGGTGCAATTGGATGTGTAACAGCTTTTTGACAAAGGAAGAACACCTCATTGACATTGTGATGTTCCCTAGCACTCGTCCGTATGCATGAATCTATCTCCTTGAACTCTGCCATAACTGGTAACATCTCATCCTCTACCACTTGTGCTGTGTTCCCATTTGTAGTCGAGTCCGATTTATTGGCGCATAGTACTACCGGCACATTCACACCCAACGAGCGGAAGTATGGCATCCAAAATAGAGCCACTCTCTCATAGCTGTAATGATCCGAGTATACCAAGAGGATAACATTTGATTTTCTTATTTCTTTCCGTAGTGTATTGCGTTCTTGGGGTTCTGCAGAGGTATCGACAATTGTTGTGGTAACATTTTCGGGAGTTCCAATGCTTGGAGGAATGGTGATCTGAGGAAGAACTGATTGAATTTTGTTCGTAACAAATACATCTTTAACTAGTGATGTGATGAGACTCGATTTCCCAGTCCCATCGTCCCCGCAGACACATATCCGTACTAGTATATCCATAGCAGTCAGCATAGATTGAAGAATGTAGAAAGCTTCTAGAGGGAGGTATGATAGCTAACCTGTAGCCATATTTATATGTAGCCTTGGGCTGTTACACTTTCATCCTTGTTTCACGCCGTCGGCGCTGTACTCAAGCTGGCAAGCACTATACGGTGTAGATACAGCACTCGCGCTTGTCGTATTCTTTTGATGGTGGAATAGAACTCGTGGCTCAATAAGTGTTGATTGATTAATGTGTAACTTACTTGTACGAGTGTATGTGATTGATTGTTTGTTCAAAGACTCCGTACGAAGGTACAGGTACTCGGACAATCAGATCCGAGAGGTTGTTTTCCGGACTATCAGCACTACTTCTGTCCTAGGAGATGAATACGTTCTCCACGTTTAATATTTAGGTTTATGGCGACGTTGACATGCTCCGTGCCATGCTTGATGAATAGGTAATAATAGGCATAGGATAATGGATGAAGTCCTCTTTAGATAAAGCTTGGAATGCCTTTCCAATCTCTTGCACCATTCCATCTCTACCACATTTCCGACGGATTGAATTGGACTTTTCGTGACTACCATCTACCTGTTTTATATACACAATCATCCGATCTTTTGGTACAATCATTCACACACTCACGATCCCTTCATTAAACAGATCTTCAGGGTGACAATACAAGCATCTTACCCCACACTTTTGTTCCTGCAGCCCCCAATAATATCTTCAAACATTCAACTGGTTGTTCGTGAGGAAACTCAACTATTGACACCTTCCTTTCTCATTCGGCTTACAAGCTCGTCATCATAGTCTTTAGCCTTAGATTAGTTTGATTCTAGTCCACTGATTTTCGCTCCAAAATACTATAGCCGTCATGTTGTAAGTGTCGCATTCGAATTTATCCAGAGTACAGCAAATGAACTCGTGCCAAAATTACCGATGGGTGTCGCATTGTGTCGCATGGCTAACGATGAACATAGTGTGTTACCACCACCGCCGCGGTATCCATCGCAGGCAGCGTACAATCTCGCTGTTCAAAATGGAATGGCTATGCCAATGGTAGAGACAAATAATCTGCTTAAGCATCCCGAGGGGCTCCAATTGCTTGCCGGCGAAGGTGAGGTCCCATTTGCAGGATTCCAGGCACTCAATGCTGAGATCATTTTTATAGGGACATACCTGCTGCAGGATGACCTGCATCTTGCGACACCCCCTCATCATCCATCCGACACTCCAGTCATGAACCCAAATCCATTATCTACGACACCGCAAGCTGCAACTGCTGGAACCAAACTTTCTCTCCTATCATTCAGCACGAAACCTTACGCGTCTCCTTTATACAAGCTCGATACCAACAAAAGTTCCCGGACGGGATTGGCTCAATCCAGTATACAAGAACACCCATATGAGAATCGTAATTCTTCGGAGGCACCTGGGAGTAGTGATGGTGGAGGAACTTCGGTCAATGGCAGTGCGAGAGCTGCTACATCCATAGGGTCCGCACCGGCGTTTGGGGAGGGAAATTCATTGTTGTCGTTGACGACTAAAGATACTGGGAAACGTCGCAAACCAAAGAGTGGTATTTTGAAGAGTAATTCTTCATTTATTTCACGATGTATTGTCAATGAAAATGTGGTCAAGAGGCTACAAGATCGTCCAATTGATGGGTACTTTGGGTTCGCCAATATTAATAGAGCTTTTCAGTGGCTGGATTTGTCTTCTCCAAACAAAGTAAGTTCTGTCGCGATCATTGGATATCCTAGAGTATCAAATGCTCATGATCACAACAGCAAGGTCAATTACTCAAAATTCTGTTCACTAAGGCCCATTGCCTTTGTCATGATGTCAATCAGGTCACCAAAAGTCCAAACCATATAGATATTATAATGGGGTTTTCCACTGGCGAAATCATCTGGTTTGAGCCTTTCACCCAGAGATATTCACGGTTGAATAAAAATGTAAGCACTAATTCCTGAGGGAGTCTATACGAAATTCTAACAACGTCAGTGTGTTATAAATTCAACGCCCGTCACACAAATCAGGTGGATTCCTGGTTCCGAGAATCTATTTCTAGCATCTCATATGGACGGCTCTTTGGTTGCTTACGACAAGGAGAAAGATGATGCAGCTTTCGTGCCAGAAGAGGCCGGACCCAATGGCAATGGCAGTGTACCAAGTGAAGAAAATCTGGACCCAACTTCCATGCCAAAAGCCAAACTTCAGATCGATAAATCAGTGCATTCAAAAAATCAAAAGTTCAATCCAGTTTCATTTTGGAAGCTTTCCAACCAGCCCATCAACAGTTTCGCTTTCTCGCCTGACAACAGACATTTGGCTGTCGTGTCAGAAAATGGTACTTTGCGAGTTATTGACTATTTGAAAGAGCAGTAAGCAAATCCCATCTCATCACATTTTCAATACTAATTCGCTTAGACTACTCGATATTTACAACAGCTATTTTGGTGGCTTGACTTGCGTTTGCTGGTCACCTGATGGCAAGTATGTCCTTTCTGGCGGTCAGGATGATCTCGTATCTATATGGTCAATGGCAGATTCTGCCATCATAGCTCGCTGCACTGGTCATACATCTTGGGTAACAGATGTAGCCTTTGATCCATGGCGTTGCGACGACCGAAATTATCGTTTCGGTAGTGTGGGCGAAGATGGTAAACTCCTATTATGGGATTTCAGTGTTGGAATGTTGCATCGTCCTAAAGCCGTAAGCCCTCACTCTTTCATATTGTCAGTGGCTCATGGAGCATATGTTGACTAACGCAAAAATCAGGCCTCTGTTCGTCAAAGAGGTAGTATATCTTCCCGAATGCCAAGCTCCCTTTCAAGGGTTGAAACGCAGGGCACAACAGCGACTGCCGGTCGATTTCGCTCAAACTCAAACCTTTCCTACGCCGAGGGCCGATCAGAGGCCACAATAGATCATCCAGTAGAACCAAGAGCCAAGATTTCTATTTTACCCGCCGTGTGCACGAAAATTGTTGCTGATGATCCACTGTGTTCTTTGGCATTTACGGAAGAGCATATTATTACTAGCGATAAAATTGGTATGTCTTCTCTTCATACGCTTATCTTCAGGACCATGCTTTGTAGGATCACTGAGCTAATCACGAACTAGGACACATTCGCACTTGGAACAGACCAAAGGATCACGACGATAGGGCTGATGAGGATGCTGATGTAGTGCCACCATCTCAGACCTCGTGAATGAACGATTGTAAGTAAGTAGTGAGGATTAAGTAGTTGTATGTTGTTTTGCAGAGTAGCGGTATCAAGCTTGTAACTAAAGCTGAACTTGGAGTTGTGGCGAGCTTGGAGAAGGGGTTCTACATAATAATCGGCGCAATCTCCTGGATGATAATCAAGACGTCATTAGATGTTTTCAGGGAATATACAGAGAATAATAAAATGAATACCCAGGTAGTATGTGTATGTGATTTTTTCACTGTCTAATAAGTAGGTATTTGATGCGACGTCCTATGATTAAAGCAGCGAGATGTGGTGGCTGGAAAAGGTGGCTTGCCGCTAATTCGCTCAGTGGCCCTTCATCCCATCTCAGATTCCAGAATTCGTTGAGGAACGTTTGATCAGCTCAGGCTATTTCTCTCTTTCTTCCTCCGTTGAACAATAACAGATTTCGCAACATGGAATCATATTCTTCCACAAGCCCAAGAAAACACTTCATCTTACGGTTGGGAATCTTGTCGAAAGGGAAGCAAGCAAGCATTTGTATTGTAAGTGAAGCAGATGGCTGTTATCAAATCTACAAGATCTGTTGGAGTCACTAATGTACTTGGAGAGAAGGCTACATTTTCGTCTTTTCATTCCTGTACGAATTTTGAGACGGAACCTCGAGATGCAGTAAAGTAAATCGGAATATGCACGATAACAATGAGATAATCGAGAAATTAGATTACATTTTCTAAGCCTAAGGGGATTAAGGAAGTTAAAAAAAAATAAGACTAAACACGTCCAAAACGAGACACTTCAAGAGCCCAACCTCTAACGTCAGCTTCGTCTTCCACATGATGGATGAGAATCTCATAATTGCATTGTTTGGAAAAGCCATTGTATTTTTGCATTCGCTTTGAGAACTTGCTACTGTATGTGTCTACTATGGAAAAGAGATAGCTAATTCCTCGCGATGCCAGCGAAGACTCGATTACTCTTCGATGGCTTTAATAGCTCGCTGTTTACGCGGATGCTCTAACGCCTTTTGGAGACGTGGGGTGGTTCAAAGGAACTTCCATCAACTGACATCTTTCGATTTCTGCAAGTGTGTGAAAAGCAGTCGCTCGATAAGAGAAGATGAATTCGATTCAACTTATATAAGTTTAGATTTCCTCCATTCTGGCACACTCTTTATGAAAGCCTTCATTTCCCTCTCTAGCTTAGTCACATTCTTACAAAAGGATGTGTTTGGCTTATTGTACTGTCTGCAGTTTTTGATGATCAACTTGACATCTTCCACGAAAGCTTTGGGTGTATCGTATAGACCCTCATCTAGCTTTTGCTGCATGGTCTGCAAATCCATCGGATGCTTGACTACTGTATAATAGTCTTCGACTTGCTTCACATCAACAGGTTCGAGGAAAGGCCAGGCATGCTTCCCCTGCTTCAAATGATTTAAGAAATCCTGGAGTGGATTGAGGAGGGGTGTCGGTTCTTTCTCGCGTGATAGTTCGTCCATTTCTGGTGCCCAGCCAGATTGACGAATGCCAGGAACAGTGTAAGGGTCGATTGGGCCAACAATTCCTCGAGCCCATTGCGCGGGAGGATGATGTAGAACCTTGCTTTTGTTGTTGGCAGCCATTGTGGCGATCAAGTATTCTTTCTGCTTACGAAGCATTCGAGCCGCTTCGACATAGCGCATTCTTGGGAGCAAGGTGCACTGCATAAGTTCCGATTTGATATAGTCCTTTATGACACCCGCCCATTTGCGTTCTTCCAACTGAATGTCTTTGGTAAAGCCTTGCCTCTGGAAGAAACCAACAGCAGTAAGATCGGCATATCCGAGAATTTCCATCACTGTTTCCTTATAAGAGTATTTGATCTCGTCTTTGAAATGATTCATCATGTGCGCCCCATACCCCCCTCCCTGTTTGTTCGCACTAACAACAACGTAAACCATTTCGACAAACCCACGGTTCTCGAAAACACGATAACAAACCCCACCAATGACAGTCTCCAATTTTTCAAAAGTTTGAACAATGCCCCCTTTCAATTTTTCATTGATTGGTCTCTGCGATTTCTGTATCATGACTAGAGTTTTGTGGCTTGCATCAAGAACTGTTCTGGCGATATACGCTGTGTTCATCTCCGCCAGTCCCTTTCGAACTACTTGTTGAAATTTTGTGAGAAGGACAAAATTCTCTGGACTTCCATCATTCACTACAGTTCGAAATTCGATAATGCCATCTCGTTCAGCCATAACAGCATCCTTCAAACCTATCAGTTTTAATACTTTCTTAAGGATAAAGGGTTAAACTCACACTATCCATATTTGCTGGTATTTGACAAACTTGAAAAATATTTGTTCAATATTAGATGAATGGGTTGCGAGAATCTGGTTGCAAATTTGACTTTGTTAACATCAGATGTGGAATAGAGTGAACACATGTGAAGTCTTTTGAACAAACAAATAGCTTGATGTAGCTATTAATATATAAAGGAAGATGACCGAACCAAGTTAATTTCTCTTGGGATTATCGAACGATAGTACGGTCATTGAGTCAAGTCTTGTGTAACAAGATGCACTAGCATCTTTATATTCACTCTCGTACGGTTTGATCAAGTTCATACGCTTGTTGACTGTATGGCTCTTGTGGATTGATATACAGAGATTAGGTGAACCTACCTTCTTGCGTGTGAAAAATGATACTGTGTATAACGATGATTCTGCGTCGTCTTCACATTTGTTGACATGAGCAAAGATTTTTGTAGTTTCAAGATTGATTATTGTAGTAAAGATACAAGAAAGAAGGTTTGAATAACCTTGAGTGAACTTGGATAAAAGGAAGGCGCGTGGGGAGTTGGCGAATCAAATTGAAAATGGGAATGGGGAGGAACCAGGGAGGTACCTACTTCAAAATGATAAATGCTTGTTCACATGGAAAGATTATTCAACTATCCATGACATTCATTCAAGCAGCATAGTCAATGTATAAGTGTCGCGTGGCAGCTGGGAACTTTCTGAACTTTCTATGCTATATAGATGCTATCGCTGCAGGAGCAAGTGAATCTTTTGAATGGATCATCTAAATTACATGTAAATGATAGTATCTTATCATATCTTAATGTGCCTCAAGAACTCAACTTGAGTGATCAAAAACACTCTTACAATACTCATCGCTCGAGTGTTCATCTATTAAGCACTAGTGTTATCAAATCGCTTCATTTCTCTCGCCTTTCTAGCACAATCTGCCTATGACGTCATTGATTTGTTCACCATTTCCTAAGATTTCAATGTTCCATCTTTCACATGTACAATCGTCTATTATCGCAGCAGTGGATAATGTATCGACCTCTTTCGTTGATTCATCTCCGGTTTCTTGTTTGTGTGGAGATATTGGGGCAATTTTGTAACCATGCTGAGGAGCTCATTTTGTCGGTAAATCTGCTGATCAACGTCTTGGAGTATTTTTAGGGAAGCGATGATGTTTGTTTAGGTATATTGTTATAATAGATAATTTATACGTTGTATGCAATAGTCAGCAGGTGAACGGAGTGGTAATACATGTTTGTATTGTCCATATATCTATCACATCGTTTTCCTCACTTGAACTCAGGAGATCGATTCTAGTGGTGCGGATACAATAAAGCTGTATAGGATTCCTATAGAATTGTCTATATCTTAGAGGCCTATCTATCTCCATTCTTGTAGTAATTGCGGCATTTCTTCTTGACAAATTAGCTATGATATCGAAGTTCCTTTAATTCCTGTACAGAGATTCGTCTGCTTTAATAGAAACTTCGGGTAATCCATTCAGATAGACGCATTTGCTTGCAAAGTTATAATCAGTGTAGGCAATAGTATACTATAGTAAAACGGTGGCGCGTATGAAGCTTTTGATATGATAGATAGTATGTGTTGGAGAAATATAAACTTATTGCTGTATATATTACTTAAACGGGTATATACGAAGATATATGGTAGAATTGAAATATAAAAACTTAAAAATTAAAATTAATCTCAATAAAGTCTAGATAAGTGAAAGAATATTTTCAAAATGTTTAAATTCGTGAAAATAATATAATAATATCGATATTTATATTTAAAGATATCAAAAAGATTAAAATATTCGATAATATTAATGGTTTTTATAAAATCTAAAGATAACCTTAAATCCGTATATTTTGGCTTATTTAATATTAATAAGAGATTTGTATTCCTGTATTTTATTAGTAGTATTTAATATTAGGATAATATTGAATATCTTTAGTAGTATTGAATTCTATATTATATACGTATGTATTTCGAAAAAAATCGATACGTATTATCAAACTAACCCGTATACGAATTACGGGAAATATTATTGCCTATACTGGTTATAATACACTTTATATCTAATCTGATCTCTATTTTAAACTCTATTTTGAGTTCTTCATAACTTAGTTTAATCTTCTTGTTCAAACTTTTGACTTGCAGTGTAGAAATCAATTGATGGAACTATCACATGTATTTTGTTTTGTAGAAGTACTTTTTGGATATCCTGTTTTCTAGACAAATTCCCCTGACTTCGTAGGTGTAAGAACCGGGCTATTCTTGTTTAAACTAATTCTTGGTGAAGAAGACAAGTTTTGTTATACATGCTTCGCCTACGCCTATCAACTCATCGCACGTATCTTTGCTATCTCCACTCCACATGAATTCATATGTTCTAGCAACACCATCAGAGATTGAAGAAAGACTTCTGTATCATGATAGACATTTAGAGAGTTGACTTTGATGAAATTCATTTTTGATTATTCTGATCCCGATAACAATATTTTGAGACTAATTTCTCAACAAATAGAATCAAATAATAAACCCCCTTGCACACCTAAAGAATTCCGAAGCTGGAGACGTCCTTGTATAAGAAGATGTTTTGTTGAAGTTATATTAGTTTAGGATCGAAGAGATCACATGTGAAAGGAGAATCCAATCCAAAGAGAATGATTTTAACGAAAACAGGAATCCAAATCATTGAGGAAACGACAATTTCAAAATCTGTCAGCCTCCAGCCATGTATAGAGGAGTACTTGCTAGTCACCAATCTTGATTCAAAAAGTGGTCGGCTTTGTCAACACTCGATACTCGACGTAATCTTCTCCATCTATATTCAAAAGCTGTGGGGGTCCAACATGTTTCCCCTCGAATATACCATTCTGTCTTCTCGTGTATTTGATGTCATCGTGTATCTTGACATTATCGTTAGACAAAGAGCTGCTACTCGCAGAAGGCTCTGGACGTGTAGAGGTGACTGGCTGCTGAGTCTTCGCTTCCTGTTGAGCTTCCCATGTTTTGTTCAATTTGGTCATCGACTTTGCGAGTTGTCGCTCAGCCGACGATTTTCTTTGGGGGGCAGATTGGTCTCCCAGAGTACAGTCGACAGAAATATTATTTGCTCGCTGCGGATGTGGCGGCTGCTTTCCATCTGCTATCTTTCCTCTCGATATCTCCCGGTGTCTGATAGATTGTTCAATTTCGGGATCGGGATTGGAAACATCGTAGCTAGAGCCGTTTCGATCTGACGGATATCGTGATGCCACAGCAACCTTGGCCAGTCTGACTGCGTTGAGTTGCTGGCTGCGCGAATCACGATCACCACCTTCCAGTATTTCTCTTTGACGAATAAGAATATACTGTTCAACTTCCGGGCGCTTCAGCTTAGACAAATGCTCCTCAAGCACAATCTTTTCGTATCGGGTTTGATAGTTTCCAATGCCCAGCGGAAAATTGCCTAACACGAAACGCCCATCACGAGTAGATTTTCGAATCATGAACCTGAATTTACGATTGCCATTGGTAACGGTACCAAATACTGCGTGTTTGTCTTTTTTATTCACCTGGTTTGAGTCCGCCCAAAATCCAAGAAGAATTTCTGGTTTAGGCGATGTTTGAATGTCATTGACTTTAGCAGAAACATCATCGTCAAAGTCATGGGATTCACGCGAAAGCCCATCTGATTGTTTTTGATTTTCTTGTGACTTGAAAATGACGTAGTCTTTGATTTGATCGGGAGTCTTTGTATTTAGATAAGGATCAAAGGCGATCTTTTGGAATTTGACCCAGCAGCCGTAAGCTCCTGGAGAAATAGCCAGAGACTTGCTGTGTTGACGATTTGTTCCGTAGATCCTGAACCGAAGTCGTTCTCGATCATCGATAAATCCATGGACGATATGTTTGTCGTGGTCGTCAAGTTGCTCTGAGTCCTTCCAAGTACCAACAATGACACCACGGAATTTTGAGACCGAATTTGTGGGAGTTAGCTTAGTTCGCTTTGGACCGGGTATTTTGATGCTCCAGATGCCTTCGTCATAGTTAACCGATGGACGATTTCGTTTCGGGTAAGATGAGACCGTGATCACTTCCTCAGCCGTGCCGTGTCTGGCAGATCTTTCCTCTACCTCTTTATCTTCGTTAAGTTCGTCATCAGAATCTGAATAAATATCAGTAGACTTGATGTTACTAGAACCGGAAGTAGTTTGAGAAGGCTTGGGTAAATTGATAACAGGAGGAACACTCGTAATACTTTGGAGAGTATCACTTTTCATTGCCATTGATTTTGCGATTTGTCCATCCTCTTTCGGTCGATCGTTCATCTTTTGGCGGGTATATGATCTCAGTATGCTATGAATGAATGGCATTAGCATCGATTCAAAACTTGAATTCTCGACATTCAGTTCAAATTGTACAAACAGACACGAGACAACGCTGTTTGCTGAGATTCAAAGTGTAATTCTAAACACCGATGTGTCCTACGAACAAACGGGTATACACATACACAAGTTGAATAATGATTAACGCAAGTAATTGATGCGATAGTACACAGGCTGACTATTGATGATAGTATTCTTCAGAGGCTATGCACAAAGTTCATACTTATGAGCAAAAGAGAGATAATGAAATACACGATAAAGTGTTATTATGAAGTTGTCCGCAGGAAAAAAAACTCACAGAGAAGTTCGCGAGTAACTCTGATGCCAAAATGAACCTTAGGGTTGGTTGTTGATGAGCCTTTGTACAATTGCTTAAGATGATTCTGGAAATTGAACGATTGAAAAACTTGAGAATAAAATGAAAAGAGGGGAAAAGAAGAGGAGAGTAGAAAAGATGTGATGAAACAATTTGCATTTGCTAATCCCTACTGTCTGGCCGTGCAAACCGGTCAATTATTCATTGGTCCTGAATATATTTGATGGAAAGGTGTGATAGGCTAATCGCGAAATAATGATAGATGCTAGCTTATTAGTCTCGCTTGCCTGCATACCAAATTTCAGCCCATGTCAGGATGAAAGACCATCTACTTCGATTTCTTCTCAAATCTTGAAGGGCATCCCCTAATTCGACGCTGTACTTAGATGCTCTTCTCAGTATTAGAATTATTTTAAGAATAAATCTCCTTCATGCTTAGTTTTAAAGTAAGAGTAAAACTTGAATTAAAAAGCTACTTTAACGGAAACTTTCGTATTAATCTATATGTAGCTGAAAGAGTAACTGCGTATCTGCAAGCAGCCGCCTTAGGCCCTAATCTCGGCTGAATACTACAAGCCTTCAAATAAGAGTGATAGCAGCTAGTCTTTTACGAGTATAGATGAGTTGATTCTCAACAAAATTATTGTTGGGCAAGGGAGAGTTAGATAGAATATCATTTTTTTGGTTCTAATCGTTTTGAAAGTTGGCTTGTATATACGTATTCTTCGATTTGCTTCTCTATCTTTTGTTTGTCTTATTGGTGAGTGGACAGGTGATGAGATTGAGGAACAAAGGTACGTTTCGGAAGATGTGCCTGTAAATGCGGTTATTCTATCTCGATAGTCTTTATGTTTCAATGACATTTACGATGCGTCTGTTGTAAGAATAGATTTTGAGATTGTATTTCAATATCCAATTCGATACTCGTGTTTGTAATGTATGGATTTGATATTTTTCTGGTGAGTATCATCGGTATGATAATTAATTTTTTGCATAAATATGTCGTTAGGCAGGTATCGCTTGTTTTCTTTCGCTACTGAATTAATCAGTTGCTCTGTTTGCTTGGCGTTTAGTCATTAGACATAGGTACAGCATCTCCTAACAAAAATGAGTCACGTATTTTCAATATGACGAAGTTTACAAACCGTAGTTCGAAGTTGATAGCCTCGTTCCTTGAAGCTTTCTTACTACAGAATTGAGCATTTTCACATAAAGTGAGATGAGATAGATTATATAAGAAGATCAACCTTATAGAATGTTCTCATTCTCTGAAGCAACTTCCGACTATTAGGTTGTGAAAAGATGATACACATTTATTTTCAACACAAGCATCATATCCCAACCATTTAAGTTCTCTTTTAAAACGGACTCACTTTTGTTAAAACATAACGCTTGAGATAATCGTCGCCATCTATTTGTATAATGCTGGGTCATGAAACATGCTTACCCTAAAACATACCGTTATATCTCTTCGAATACTCAATCTCATCGTAGACTATCATCTAATGTTGGCGTTGGGCTTTGAGTTGGGACGCTCGTAGAAGTGAAACCACTCCAGGGCATACAAGTGAGCCGGATGTACTGTTGGAGTTAGCTGCATCATGTAAAATATGCGTTTGACTTGCCGATGACGTTGGTATATTAATCGAGGATATCTGGGTGGAAGAAGCAGCAGGGATTGAATTTGACAGCAAAGCAATGAGTAAGGTTGTTGCATTAGCAAAGAATGAAATAGCAGCCGATTTTCCACTTCCTGAAATTGATGATAGACAATCCAGATTTTTCTTTTTATGATCGATTTCTCTTTTTTTGATGTCTCTCAAGATTGACGGAATCTTGCCTTGTGCCGAGTATTCTCGAAAGAGTTCGAGGCTTGATAAATTTTGTCCTGGCGCGATATGACTGGAGTGACCGTGGTCATATTGGCTTCTTGGTAAGCCATAGATTCAAATTTATGAACCGTTTCTTAAGCTTCCTGAATGGCCCTGAGATCATCTACACCTGAAAGCTCGATATTTATTTCCGACTTTAACATCTTCCCTTCGCTCCATGGCACTCAATGGTCTGAGGTGAAGATAGCATCTAATGCGGGCTTCTGACAACAAAATGCCACGATGCTGTTGTGTACTAGGGAGAGGGCACTTTAGAACAACACCTTGTGTGTTCCGATTGTGCACAACGTATTTAAGTACACCGGTCTCGTTGATGGTTGCGCCAAAGACATTTTCGTTACTAGTAGGGCCAAATCCAGAGGAGCCTCAACAGATATCTATTTCTTTGGGTATCTTGCGACTGCATTGGCTAGCAGCAATATTTTCGATTGAGGTTTTGTCATTGTAGTCTATCTTTCATAGTTTCTTGACTAATAAAATCGATGACTTTGAGACGAAACAAACCTGTTTCTCTGAAAATCAGTCGCTGCAAGACTTTCTCTTGGGAAAAATTGCGATGGAATTGTCTGAAAAGGCGGGAAGCAGGAACTTACCAAGAGAAATTATGATTCATCGAAATACTATGAATTCAACGATATTGCAACAATGAACACTTAAAAGAAAGTGGTCCGGCATATAACTATTATCAAGCGAGCACTTACTTTTAATATCAGAATGCCCTCTACCCGGGAAAAAGATTTAATAATCACCCTTTTTGTGGCTCTCGTATATCCTAATGTATCGAATTGACCCCGAATAAGTTATCAAATCAAATAGCCAAACCGAAAGGACCCTGACATCAGAAACGAGTGTAGTAACACCGCGAGTTGAATGACAACTGATACATGCGGGGGATCTCAATTCCAGGAATAAAGATAGGGGCACCTTGTTGAGCGCGGCTAGCTGCAGTGCGCCTTGAAACCTCAGATGAGCGAAATGTTGAGAATATATACTAGGTAGTTTCTTGGTATACATAATGACAAGTAACATCCATCTGTTAAGTGATTATCCCAATGAATGACTTCCTGAGTAATGATATATCATACGATGATAACTTCGAATAGTAACATAATATATTTCATGAGTTGATATCCCGCCTAGTATTCTAATTGGTCCTTTTTATCTAAACTAGGATTCTTGATTTCCCACTCTTTACTTTCTTCAAAAGTGTCATTACTTCAATCTTTAGAAAATCTAAGAAAGCAACTGAGAATTCAAGACATTCAACAGATTTGAAAATAAAGTTGTTGGGAAAATCTAAAAAATTGGAGAAGAGCCTTACAAATCCCAACGCTGGATGGCGTACAACCGGACCTTCTTCATTTGACCAAGTCATTGTGGACCCAAAAGACATCAATTCTACGTTCGCGAGTTGGCGATTTTTTTGATTAAATTTTCGTTAATCGTGGATCCATTATCTTGGAATATTCCTCTTCTGGATTTGACATACCCCATAGTATACTACCTCCCTATACCACCTCCTTTATTTCGTTCCTCTTGAGTATAGATTATATAGCGAATAGTGTAAGAGTAGACTAAGAGCTTCATTTCAGCACTATTCCACTGTATACAACGCTCAGTAAAGCAATATTACTGATAAAAGCTGATGATTTTACAGAGGCCAAGTCCCATTGAACGAAACGAAATATAGTGACTGAATATTATATACCATGTAGATATAAGTTCTTAGCTTCTAAAATATTTACATACTTCTGGAAAGCTTCAAGGCAAAAAGAAGAGAAGAACCTATGACAGTCTGTCGATTATCTACAATATATCGCAGTCATCGCTATCATGATGTTTAACCAAACGCAAGATACCTTCGCATCAAAGCCTCAGATAAGCGAGCGGTTGTATGATGAGTAACCGATTTTTGAAGCGAAGTCATCTCTCAATCTTGGGGGATTGATTGCGGCGTATGGGTTGGTGATTTCACAACTCTTTTGTAAGACGTCGTTTCGCCTTAGTTCTCCTACTTTCACCATTTCAACCAATAGGGAAGATTCATCTAAAATGACACGTTTTGATTCTTCTTCCGGTTTTCTCAAGTATGATGAAAAAAGACAGCAGTTGATCAAAACATTCCATGATGATAGTCCATAGTCCCACAAGAGTCGTTTGCAATCCTGATAAATCAGATTGTATTGATGTATCAGATCATTTTTTGAAGAGTTTTCCCAGTCCACCGAGGAGAGTATGGCGAAAAAAAATTAAAACAAGTTAAAATCAAAGCTGCTATGAAATATCAAAACTCAAATTCGGCCGCCAAAGAGAATTTGTCTAATTTTCCAAGAACGATTTGTGAAGAAAGGCCAAAGGTTGACAAAACTCAGCCAGCAAGGAATATCATACTCTAGATCAAAAATATCAACGCACGAAGACTCTTTAATATAGATTGCATCGCATCTCACAGCAGCTAGATATTCATCGCCAACTTCAATAATATCGCCTAGTACACTTCTCTCACTAACTATGGCTTTCCCGTAAAATAAATACGATGGACTTTTAGATCAATAAGCCGCAAGTGATTGCGAACGGCTCAAGGAGATTTTGTCTGATGATGCTGATTCAGTCATGATCTGGTCATTTCGTAAAGCAAATGCATATCCATTACCCATGAATTATCTCTAGCATTTATATATCTATTTGTACCAACATAGAAATCATTGATTTGGCAAACCCACATATATCTATCCGCGGTTTATAAGTCTCCCCAAAGCACCATCATCAGTTTGCATAAACCCAATTGACACCTATAGAAACACGAAATGTTCAATAGATCATTGTGAGATGATAGGATAGGAGGTTCGCCTTGGAATGAGGATTGCAAAAATAGGTTGCAAATGATCCAATTTTATTTCTTTCTGAGAATTGGGATTTTTTGGATAAACATTCTTGTATAGATTGTTATCTTCTTAAATGCAAGCGACCCTTGAGAATACTTACTTTTGATGAGGTCCCTTGAATTAGTTTCGTAGTTTTGACCTTAGCGAAGCGTTCATAGCGGAATTGACGTAATTCGCGAGATTAACAATGTGCACGATTGTCCTACTCAAATAATGTTCTTCATACATTATTATCCTCATTTATTTACTATCACAATGCAAATAAATCTCTCAAAAGCAATAGCAAAGGCTGCGCAACTTGTTTTTTTTTTCCAAGGTCAAGTGTCGTCGTCATTAGATCATCATTAATCATACATCAAATTCTATTGAGGAACACAACATCGCCCTTTAGAATACTTATTTTCCACCCCTCCCTCTACCTCTGCCTCTCCCGCCGCCTCTACCACGTCTTCCGCCCCTCTTATTGCCACGTGAATTGCCCTCATCGAACCTTTCGTACAATTTTTCTTCCCCGAATGCACAATCTCCCATCCTCAGGTAGCTGATTATTCCTTGATCATTGACTGCCAAGATAACATTTCTGTATCCATATCTGATCCTATGATACATTTTATTTGGACCTTCCATGGTTTTTCCTGGTGGATCCCAGGGTGAGCTTTCAAATAATGACACTACCTCCGGTAATGTTGGTACAAAAGTTTCTCTTGCATCCACGATGGCTATGCGGAAATCTGGAAGACCCGGGTTGGTTTTCGCGAATGTAGGAATACTACTTGGTTTCCAGATGTGGAAACAAACACGGAACGGGTGAGATGGAGGCTGTGACGATACATCTGGTACTGGAGCAGGTTTGTAGCGGGGTATTATGGCCATTTGGCGATATATAGAGTCGTAAGATCTGTACAAGCCAGGCTTGACTAGTGGACCATAGGGAGAATGTGTGATGTCTTTGGCGAATAGATCGTAAAGCCAAGTGAACATGCCCTTTGACTCTCCAGGTATAGGTCTTTGCTCAATGGGTTTGGTGGGAACGTTTGGGTCCCAATCTGGACCTCTCATGACGACATATCCATTTCTTTTCAGATTGGCATAGACATTATATCTTTCCAAACTAATTTTCCCTCTCTCGCCATCCAGACCGATAAGCATAGCATACGCAGCTTGTAAACTCATTGGTGCACCGTCATCTTCGTTTTCCGATTGTTCTTTCTTTTCACTTTCTCCGTCTTCAACTCCATTGTAAGAAGATTTGTTTGGCCACCACAAATCCAAATTTCCCCGCTCAACCAAGTACAGTGCTTCCTCAGGTAGTAGCCACAAACTGCTCTTATGTTTCCCTTCGTTTGCCCTGCCAATTGTTCTGAAATGTGGTCCTCTAGGTCCTTCCACTACTACAACATGATCTGGCCCCAAGCCTTTCCTCCATTCCTCTGCCACTAGCTCATCTCTCTCCAGTTCCTTTCCTACTCCCTCCCCGTAGTAAAAAGCCCTCACATGCGCTTTTGGCAGATGAAATCTTGTATAATCCAATGCATCATGCATTGCCTGCCTGGATGCAGCTAATACGCCATCTTGTTGTTGTGTACCGTGAGGTTCGAAATCTTTCTCTCCACGTTTAGGAAGTGAGCCTGTCTTTGAGCTTAGGGATGCGAGAAGTCGGAAATCTTGGGTCTCGTCGCCTTCTTCATTATCATCATTTGGTCGATTGTGAAGGGAATTGATGGGCGCGTCTTCATCCATATCTGCCATTTTGTCGAGTGAGTTTTGGTTCGCTGTTTGAGAAGCTAGTGGGATGGTATAGCTGGGGGTAAATTTTATTTTCAGCCTTGCAGAAAGGCTTAATCGGTTCCGACGAAATCCCGACCGGTGGTCCATGCACAAAATCTAGTAAGTGAACAGATTCATAAATATCGAAAATTAGTTCAGTATCAGGCCATATCACCATGTGGTTTCTATTACAAAAATATATAAAAATCGAGCTTTTTTTAATATATATATTTTAATAAATAATTTTAAAAAAAATTATAATTATAATAAAAATTAAATATTTATAATATTTAGATTATATTCGAAATTATTACATTTTATTTTTTAAAAACTCTTTTTCTCTAATAACTTTGATAATAATTAAAATTTTCAAAAAAAAAAGATTTTTACAATAGTCATATAATTTGAATTTATGTTTAAAAATTTTATAGAATTTCATAGATTAATAAATAAAGTGTATAATTATATATAAACGGATTTTGTATATAAAATGAAATAGTCCATAAGATGATATGACCTACATGCTGATGAATCATATTAAAATTTTATTTGATAAGATGTCGCCTTGTTTAAAGCTGATTCGTGCGTGAATCATGAGATACATAGTTTTAATCGTCCTGGCTTTATCATCAAATAATAAAGGAGGTTTGGCCGAGTGGTTAAGGCGTTGTGTTTAGGTGCTTCGAAAGAAGATCAAAACCTCATTCCCGCAATTCGAAAGAGCGAGGGTTCGAATCCCTCAGCCTTCATCATCATTTTGCATTTCTTTTGTTTCCCAAATCATTAATTTTACTGAGAAATGGTCGAGAAACGATGAGTTGAAATTTTGTTGTTTCATTTGGTGGGGTTGGGAAACAAAAGAAGCGAGCTGAAAGGGGGTTCATGCTGCTTTTAACATTTCAGAATTCTGAGGAAACATACTCTCTCTCCTCACTCGTAAAAAAGAAAAGATGATGCAGGGCTGAGGTAATCTTCCCTTCGCGCTTTTTAATTGCGGGAATGAGATCTTGATCTTCTTTCGAAGCACCTAAACACAACACCCGAAATTTACATCAAGAAAATTTAACATCTCACTCAATCCAAGCTTGGAATCAATCTAACTTATCTCAGAGCGTCTCAGAGATTCATTCAAGAATATATTTTCATTTCTTTGTTTAGGCAATTCATATATGTTATAGATCTTTACTACTTTGTATCAAGAGACCGGCCCAGTCATTATATCTAATCTTATACTTACGACTTGAAGAATAGACATTGTTCATTCATCCTTATTACACACTCCGTAGATGGAGGGTGTCATAAGCATCTAAGTATGAAGTCATTATCATCTCGAGGGAATGAAATATCATTTACAATGACACTGAACCCTATTTCTTCGACTCACAATTAGATAATACTATTTCAATATTCTAGAGCTGAGCGATAAAATCATCGTACCGACGCTTTTACGGAAAGTTTAATTATCATATATCTAGCACCTCTCAATATGAACATGATTGTGTAACATGAATTGAGATACTGATATTAATCGAAATGTTCATATGAATTAGAATAATCATGTTAATTAGAATATCCCCATCAACTAGATTAATTACATCAAGTGGAATGATCATAGTAATTGAGATATTCATATTAACTGGGAAATGATATAAAATAGAGATAATCATGTTAACTATAGGTATTAACTAGAACTCCTGAAGGTTAATTCTAGAATAATAATAATAGTATTAATATTCTAATAACAGTGGAAGACTTAGTCACTTTTAAGCATAGGAATAAATCAAATATATGATCTGATAATAGAATTAAAGTAAAATTATAAGAAAGAGCTGAATTAATCTGAATTCGCTTGCTTTTTCTAGGTTTTCTTTAAAGAATATTTTAGATTCATAGTTTATAATGAAATTCTAGTAGTTTTCATGCTTATAAATAAGATCGAATTAGATCGAATCTTAGAGAATCATTTATATTATAAAAAGAAAGTAAGAGTTTAGGCCCTGACTTATCGTATACTAAGCGAAAACACATTAAAAACCCTCATTTCTTCAACTTTTAAACTATATATTAATTTAATTAATTTATGAATTAAGTTTATAAAAATAATATATAAGATTTGGAATTATTGAAATAATTCAAAAAAACAAATGAAATATTTTTAGTTATTTTTTTAATAAAATTATAGATTTTTAATATTGAAATTATCAAAAAACTTAAAAAAAAATAGTTTTTTTATATAGGAAAAGTATTACATATTATAAATTTTGAAAAATTTCAACTTTGAAAATCTATAACTTTATCAATTTTATAATTTCAAAGATCAATTTAAATTAAATATTCTTTATATAATTATTTCTTATATATACAATTTTCAAATCAATTCTTTAAATAGTTGAAGAATTATGAAAATAATTAATTTATATAGGAAAACAGTATTTTTGTAGGGATTTTGTCACGAAAAAAGGTAGTGTGTAATAAGCCGGGGCCTCAACTCTTATAATTAATCAATTTAGTTTATTTCATCAACAATCTTTTATATAATTCCATCTCATTTTATTTCATTATAAATCAATTTAATAAGAGATATGATAATATAATAGTAACGGAACTTATAGTGAACCGGGTCATATGGGGAACTGGGTTACATTTAGCTCATTACTGACTTTAAACCCTAACAAATTTTACTATACATACCGAATCACCTTTTATGTCTTTTCAAATTGAAGAGAAAATATAGATTATTATTATTGTATTTTAATTAAAGGAATTTAAATTAATTGGAAAGGCTGTAGAGTATTTTAAAGTTTCTAAATCAACTCTTATAGCTAGGGTTGCTAAAAAGAAATCATATACTTAATTCTATAAAATAACTCAAATTCTTTTAAATGTAAAAGAAAATACTTTTATATAATAAATTTTATAATTTATCATTATTAGATTCCCTATTATATTTATATTGATAAAGGAAATAGTTAACAAAATTCATTTTCGATATATTCAGGTTATATTATTTTGAATTCCTATCTTAATAGAAATTCTATTTATAGGCTACAAATAGATCTATAAATTCCAAAAACGATATCTAGAACTTAAAATATACTACTCATATTAATTAAAGTTTAATTAGATTAAAGAAATAATATTGAAGAATATTCAGACTTGATTTAATATATTTTATACATATCTTATTAAACGAAAGTATAAATTAGATAATATATATAATATGAACGAAACCAGATTTAAAGTTGGAAATATTTAAAGTATATATATTATAATCAATTCTACTTAAAAATCGAATTGGAAAGTTATAACTAGTAAATAAGAATAAATAACTACATTTGAATATATCAATATAATTAGAAAAGTTCTATCACCTATAATCATTTTCAAGACTTAGAATACAAATTCTATATAGATGTTACGACGACATCTAACATACCGAGTCACCTGATCAGAAAGTCACGGGATTAGAGATTCCCACTGGATCCCACTGCTCCCACCTGGTGGGACACGATGGGATCAATGGGACAACAAGGAACGAAGGTCTATATAAGGGAATGGGTTTCATTACAATGTAGAGCTTCGTGCTCAAGAACAATCATTAGTTTCATTACTATAGTTACGAGAATTGCAACCAGTTACAACCTTATTGAATTCCTACTTGAAGTCTAGTCTAAACCACCTCGAGAGATCTCTAGACACTTCCACGTGACCCTAGAGGCAGCTCCCGTAACACTTTGAGCACCCTTTCTGCTTCAAGTACCGATTCAATACCAACCGCCAGTATGGCAGCCAACAGTTCTTCCAGAAGCCAACAGGCCCCAGCAAGCAACTTCGACGATGTCGAAATGACTGATGCTCTCAAGGAGATCACCATCAACGAAACACTCAAGATTGCCTTACCAGACAAGTACCAAGGAAGTCAACAGGAACTCGACACCTTCCTATTACAACTCGAAATCTATTTTAGATTCAACCAAGACAAGTTCACCGAAAAGGAATCTAAGAGTATTTGGGCCGTGTCATACCTCAGAGGCGAGGCAGGCAAATGGATTCAGCCATACCTGCGCGACTATTTCGAGCATGACGACAGGGAACGCATGCAACCCACAAGAACCATCTTCGACAGTTTCGAAGGATTCAAGACAGAAATCCGTAGGATCTTCGGAAACTCCAATGAGTTAGAGGTAGCGGAAGAGAAGATCTTCAACCTCAAACAGACAGGATCGGCATTGAAGTATGCTACGGAGTTCCGAAGATATGCGGGGACAACTAAATGGGACGAGGTCGCCATCATGAGTCATTACCGTAAAGGACTCAAACCAGAAGTACGTTTGGAACTTGATAGGGAAGGGGAGGACGATGACTTGAACGGACTAATCAAAAGCTCCATCGATGCCGATGACCGACTATACAGGTACAAACAAACCCAACGATCATACAAGCCTCAGACAAATCATAGGCAAGGGCGCTACCGCAAGAATGAGGGTAGACCACGTTACAGTACACAGAGTTACGGGGACCCCATGGAACTAGACGCCACGCACCACAGGAACGGGAATGATGATCCAGAGAAAAGACGAAGGCGAGAAAACAACTTATGCTTTGAATGTGGAAAAGCAGGGCACCGGGCAGCGGATTGCCGAAGTAAGAAGACAGGAGGAAAGAAAGGCAACTTCAAACCCAAGTTCGGCAAAGGCCAACTTAACGCTACCTTTGTATCCCAGGAACATCCAGCTAAGACCGAAGAAACTGAGACCTTCACCAGTGAAGAATTCCGGAAATTATTGGACGAGTTACCGCGAAACCAAGAGGGTATGAATGCAGTAGACTTGTGGGAACAGGAGTACTACCGAACCCCATCACCATCGGTAACGGAAGAATGTATTAAGGAAGAGATACCAGCAGATCACGCGATGATGAGCTGGACTGCTTGCTATGATGAATTCTGCGGAATCCATCGATCAGATAAAGAAGCAACCGGATGGTTCCCCAAGAAAAGAAAGACAAGAAACCAACAATCCAACGAAACAGACAAAAAACAAGTTACCCAGCAATTGAATGCTACAGGACAAGCAGGACAGATATACTGCAAGGTCAAAATAAACGGACAAATACAGCAAGCCATGATAGATTCAGGGGCTACAGGAAACTTTATTGCACCAGAAGCTGCAAAGTACTTGGGAGTTCCACTCCAGAAGAAACAAAAACCCTACCAATTGCAGTTAGTTGACGGACAACTAGCAGGATCTGACGGGAACGTTTCACAGGAGACACGACCAGTACAAATGAACATAACCCAACATTCAGAGGTTATACAGCTTGACGTTGTGCCATTGGGCCAACAACAGATCATCTTAGGGATGCCATGGTTGAAGGCACACAATCCTAAGATAGATTGGTCACAAGAGACAGTGACATTCGATCAGTGCAAGAACGGTCACAAGGACACGTTCAAGGCGTCCGCGAGACGGAACACGCGCCAAGGGGAGTTGAACGCGAACAATCCCGGCGACGTAGGACACCCAGTCCAGGGTCCTCCATTAAGAGCGAAGGCCAGTACACCTCCTCTACAAATGCAGAAGCCAACGACACGGCAGGAAATCGCAATCAAGGCAGAAGAGCCTATGATACCAGAACAGTACAAGAAATACGAACATGTGTTCAAGGAACCAGGGATCCATGAGGCTTTGCCAGAACACAAGCCATGGGATCATGAGATAATATTGGAGGAAGGCAAGATGCCTGTGCACACCCCAATTTATTCAATGTCAGCCGATGAGCTGAAGACGCTCAGGGAATATATCGATGACAATTTGGCCAAGGGATGGATCAGGGAATCCACGTCCCAAGTGGCAAGTCCAACTATGTGGGTACCCAAGAAGGATGGTACTAAGAGACTAGTTGTGGACTACAGAAAGCTCAGCACGCTTACCAAGAAGGATCGATATCCACTTCCATTAGCTACGGAATTAAGAGATCGATTAGGCGGAGCTACCATATTCACCAAGATGGACCTGCGCAACGGGTACCATTTGATCAGAATGAAGGAAGGCGAGGAATGGAAAACCGCTTTTAAGACAAGATACGGGCTATACGAGTATCAAGTTATGCCATTCGGGCTAACTAACGCACCAGCTACTTTCATGAGACTTATGAACAATGTGCTGTCACAATACTTGGACACCTGTTGTATATGCTATTTGGACGATATCCTAGTATATTCAAACGACGAGGTCCAACACATCAAAGATGTCAGCAACATTCTTGAAAGTTTAGCCAAAGCCGATTTGCTATGTAAACCAAGCAATGTGAATTCCACGTTACGGAAACAGAGTTCCTAGGATTCACCGTGTCAAGCCAAGGGCTCAAGATGAGCAAAGATAAGGTCAAGGCAGTGCTTGAATGGAAGCAGCCAAACACCATTAAGGAAGTACAATCCTTTTTGGGATTTGTCAACTTCTACCGAAGATTTATCAAGGGTTATTCAGGAATTACTACACCCTTGACCACGTTAACCAGAAAAGATCAAGGAAGCTTCGAATGGACCGCCAAGGCGCAGGAGTCCTTCGAAACGCTCAAACAGGCAGTGGCCGAGGAGCCAATACTGTTGACATTCGATCCTGATAAGCAAATCATAGTGGAAACGGACTCCTCAGATTTTGCTATAGGCGCAGTGTTGAGCCAACCAGGTCAAAATGAGAAATAGCAACCAATCGCATTCTACTCTCGAAAGCTATCACCAGCCGAATTGAACTACGAAATATATGACAAAGAATTACTGGCGATAGTCGACGCATTTAGAGAATGGCGAGTATATTTGGAAGGATCAAAATACCCAGTACAAGTGTACACAGATCATAAGAACTTGGTTTACTTCACCACAACGAAGCAGTTAAACAGACGACAGGTCAGATGGTCGGAGACCATGGCCAATTACAATTTCAAGATTTCATATGTTAAAGGATCAGAAAATGCTAGAGCCGACGCTCTTAGCCGAAAACCAGAATACCAAGAAAATAAGTCGTACGAATCATACGCAATATTCAAGAAAGAAGGCGAATCACTGGTTTACAATGCACCACAGCTTGCAGCTACTCATATATTGGAAGACAACCATCTAAAAAACCAAATACAATCACATTACGACAAGATGCTACAGCTATACGCATACGCAAGGCAATAGAACCAGGATTCACAATAGAAAACGAAACCATATACTTTCATGGGAAAGTATACATTCCGAGTCAAATGACCAAGGAATTTGTGACGGAACAACATGGGTTACCGGCACACGGACATCAAGGAATTGCAAGGACGTTTGCAAGATTACGGGAAATCAGTTACTTCCCACGAATGAGAACGATAGTTGAAGAAGTTGTTGGAAATTGCGATACCTGCATACGGAATAAGTCCTCTAGACACGCTCCGTATGGTCAGCTCCAGACCCCAGACATGCCTTCTCAGCCATGGAAGTCCATTACATGGGACTTTGTGGTCAAACTACCACTCTCGAAAGACCCTACTATAGGAGTTGAGTACGACGCAATACTCAACGTAGTAGACAGATTGACAAAATTTGCATACATGATACCATTCAAGGAAACATGGGATGCTGAGCAACTAGCATATGTGTTCCTAAGGGGCATAGTAAGCATACACGGAGTACCAGATGAGATAATCTCGGATCGAGACAAGCTCTTTACCTCGAAATTCTGGACTACCTTGCTAGCACTTATGGGTATCAAGAGAAAGCTATCGACATCTTTCCACCCACAAACAGATGGTCAAACAGAGAGGACCAACCAGACAATGGAAGCATATCTTAGATGCTATGTAAATTATCGACAAGACAATTGGGTAGAACTATTACCTATGGCACAATTCGCATATAACACATCGGAAACGGAAACCACGAAAATCACCCCAGCACGAGCTAATTTTGGGTTTAATCCACAAGCGTATAAAATTCCGATACCACAAGAAGTTAATGCCGAATCAGCGATAGTACAAGTCGAACAGCTGAAAGATCTCCAAGAGCAACTGGCTCTTGATCTAAGATTCATATCTTCCAGAACAGCAGCGTACTACAATACGAAACGTAGTATGGAACCTACGCTTAAAGAGGGGGATAAAGTTTATCTGCTACGACGAAACATCGAAACCAAGAGACCAAGCAATAAACTCGACCACAGGAAACTGGGACCATTCAAGATTGATAAGGTAATAGGAACGGTCAATTATCGGTTAAAACTACCAGACACGATGAATATCCACCCAGTATTCCACATATCCTTACTCGAACCAGCACCACCAGGAGCGCCGAAAGCGCCATTTACAGAAATCGAACCAGTCAACCCGAACGCCATATATGATGTCGAAACAATACTAGATTGTAAATACGTCAGAGGCACAATCAAATATTTGATCAAATGGTTAGATTACCCACACACCGAAAATTCATGGGAACCAAGAACAAACCTCAACTGCCCTGAGAAGTTGGAGGCGTTCCACCAGCAATATCCGGATTTGCCCAGAAAGAAGGAGAATCCATTGAAGCAAGGATCGAAGGATCCAAGGAAGAAGAATCGAAAACAAAGGAACCGTCGATAGGGCCAGCAACAGAGACAGACGCCAATTCCTTTTCTTTTTCAACACGCTCATTTTCTAACCTTTCCTTCTCTTCTAGAGCATCGAGCTCATCTAAAGTACGCAGACCACGGCGCAGCATATCGGATTCACGCTTCAACAAAGCACGCTTTTGTTTCCGCAGACGAAGAACTTTAGCCATCGCTTCCTGAGAAACACTTATAGCGCGTTCTTCTTCCTCCTCAAGTCTGGCCTTTTGGCGGTCCAGACTATCCCAATCACTATCAGAAGGGCCACGAACGTCACATCTACGCCCTTGGCGGATACATTCAGCACACCGGGAAGAGTCCGGAGAAGATACAACACATTTGCGCTCTTGGCGTTCACACAAAGAACAAGACGACATTTCGAGACCGCGAGATTCAACAAGACGAGCTAAGCGCAATCTTTCCTTTCGTTTGTGAAAATTATCAGTCATATTGAGAGAAACAAACCATAGTACGACTATATTCCGAAGTGGGGTAAGCCGTTACTATATAACGCTTGGGACAAGCGCTAGGATAAGAAGGGGATAGTGTTACGACGGCATCCAACATACCGCGTCACATGACATAAATTACACGTGATGGAGCGTCAAGGAGCTTCAGCGCTCCTGGAGCGCGTTGCGATCCTTAACGATCCAACATATAGGAGAGGTCCTAGGGACCAGGAGAGAGAACGAAGGTCTATATAAGGGAATGGGTTTCATTACAATGTAGAGCTTCGTGCTCAAGATCAATCATTAGTTTCATACTATAGTTACGAGAATTGCAACCAGTTACAACCTTATTGAATTCCTACTTGAAGTCTAGTCTAAACCACCTCGAGAGATCTCTAGACACTTCCACGTGACCCTAGAGGCAGCTCCCGTAACACAAACCTGAAAGAAATATATTTATTATATTCAAAAGGTTCTATAAATATTGAGAGAAGTTAGCCTATTTGTTAAATTCAAAAAGTATAAGTTTCTAAAATCCGAAATCAAGTTTTTAGGTTTTGTTATAGAAAAAGATAGTATTCAAATAGATTTAGAGAAAATCCGAATAATTGTAAATTGAAGATTGTTTATTATTGCAATTAATATTTAAATATTCATTAGATTCACGAATTTTTATTAATAATTTATTAAAGACTTTTCGAAAATAATCAATTTAATAATAAACCTAATTAAAAAGAACGTTTTGTTTCTTAAAGTCCTACCTATTAAAACATATTCAATTAATTAAAAAGAATGTTTATTAAAACTTTTATTCTAATTTCCTTTAATTAAAAGAAAGAGATGATCTTAGAAATCGATACTTTCGATTATGTATCTGCTAGAATTCTTTTTTAATATAATGATAAGGGGATATTAAAACCTATTATATTCTTTTTTAAAAAACATTTAATAATCAAATATAATTATAAAATTTATAATAAAGAATTACTGACCATTATTTGTTATTTTAAGAAATAACGCCTTAAACTAGAGAACATTATATCATTAATTTAAATGATTATTAATTACAAAAATTTAGAGTATTTTATTATAACAAAGTTATTAAATCATTATCAAGTCTATTAATTTGAATTTCTATTTCAATTTGATTTCCGAATTATCTATCACTCTGGAAAGTTAGGTACCAAATCTAATATATTGATTAAAAGGTTAGAAAATCTTTTGAAAAAAAAGGATAAATGTTTTTTGTATCAAAGCTATACCATTTTGAAACAAGAAAATCTAAATCCCAATTTGTTCTTTATTATTATTATTTTAATTGAATTTAAGATTAATAAAAAAGTATACTTCGTTATAATTACTTATAACTAAAGAAACCTTAATTCTATTAATATTATTAATCATTTAAATTCCAATACTATTATAACTTTACTAAAAAATAATAAAGTTATAAAACTTATAATTTTATTTATTATATCTACACCCAACCCTACAATACCACTAAAGAATTTAAAAACCTTTTTAAATCTATTTACCAACTTACTCAATCTATTTCACAAAGATTATTAAGTTAACCCTATACTCAAATCTATTCTGAAATCTTTATAAAAAAGATTCCTAAAATATTCGAAAATTACTTTTATTAAATATACTAAAAACAATAATCTATTATATTATTAAAAGAAATTATATATCTTTAATTATAATTCCCTAAAAACCTACTTACTCTACTTGTACTACAAATCACCTACTACTAATTATTTACATTATACCCAAACCTTCAAATTACTATCCCGAAATTACTATTAGCCTGAATACTATAATTATATTACATAATGAATTCGCAATTGTTATAATTACTACCACACCACTCCGAATTATAAAGATTAGAAGGAAGTTCTACGCCTACTTTCAATCCCCTAAAGAATATAACAAAATATCTCAATAAATTTCATTACATACTTATTCAAAAGTACTGATTTCAATACTATTATAATAATAATTGATTGATTAATTAAAATAAAACATTTCTTGTTTTATTATAATACCTACAATTTTAAGAAGATTGCCCATCTATTCCGAAAGAACACCTGAAAGCTCCACAATTTATCTCTAATAGTTATATCAGATCGTAGTACTTAATTTATATTCGAATTCTAAAAGCATATCTGTAAGCACTTAGGCATTACTATCAATTACTTATTATCCAGAGACTGACAAACAGATTAAAAGAACTAATACAATATTAGAACAATACCTTTGATCGTATGTAGTCTACCTGCAAGATAACTAAGTAAAGTGGCTCCTATTCACCAAGTTCTTTATTAATAATGTCTAATCCAAAAGCATTCAGATAACCTTGTTTTTCTTCAATTACAGATTTCACTTTTGCTTAGGCTTTGAGTTTATATTATCTTAAAATAATCGTTCTATTATATAAGATATTAAAGAATTTATTATTGAAATAAAAGCTATCTTTTTATATCTACAAACCAAACTAATTATTAATCAAATCTGATATTTAAAGAATATTAATATCTATTATTCTCCTAATTATAAATACCTATCCAATAACTTGATTTAATTGAACATCAAAAACATTAAGATTTTATACTTACAGAAAAAGCTTGATTAAAAGAATCTCAAACTCTTTAAAATCCTATACCTAATAGGCCTTTATGCTTATAAACTAGAACTTTTTGTTTTAATAAAAATCCATCCTATTTTTTATATCAATTTACTATATCCTATATATGATAATCCTATTCTTAAGCAGTATAACCCACCGCCGTTATTTGTCAAAATCGATGACTTAAAGTAATTCGAAGTTGTCGAAATCCTAAATTCTTGTTAAAAGAGAAGAGATTGTAAAGAACCTTATTTGAAATACATTATCCATTGAATTGACTATAAAATGTTGATTAAAGAATCTATAAACTATCTAAAGAACATATAAGAACTGATTCACAATTTCTATTAAAGATACCTCAATAAATTAGAACCTGTTTAATCAAATATTATTTATTTGTAGATTATCGAATTATAATATCCTTGCCTTAATAGAGTTTAACTTTTAGAAAGAAGATAATGTTATAATATAAGATTATATAATATATTAAATCTTTCAAAGGGGTTTGAAATGAATGTTTACGTTGGAGCACAAGTGAGTTAGAATTCGATTAAACTAGTTCACTTAGAAAAATTCTGTATATCTTCAACTTGAAAGATTCTATATTATAGCTCTTC
Organism: Botrytis porri; assembly: GCF_014898465.1. Lineage (NCBI taxonomy): Eukaryota > Fungi > Ascomycota > Leotiomycetes > Helotiales > Sclerotiniaceae > Botrytis > Botrytis porri. Next base: position 457,503 of record NW_024066092.1, read on the forward strand.
AAGCTATATCTTAATTCTAAAATCTAAACTTATTATCTATATTGCTATAACTTTGTTATATTAGGGCAAAGTTACTGGAGCTTTATTCTTGCCTGCCGGCCCCGTAATATTATATTAATTATAAAATTATATTAATATTATAAAAGATTATAAATAGTTATATAATATATAAATAAATAAGTATTTACAAGTAATTTATATTTACTTTATAAGTTATTTATTCAGATTCTGAATTGTCTGCTCTGTAGACAGATTATTCGCGGATTATTTGTCGAGGTCATTATCCGCCCTGCGAGTACCCATTGCGCAGCCTAGTTGTACTCAAGTCACCACAACACATGAGTAGCTTGTTGGCATAAATACAGAGGTAGTTAACTTTCTACGAATACGGAAATGAGAATGTTGTTATCTTGAACAATACCATAGCTATTTGTTACCATGTGAGAGTTTACGCACATTGTATATTAGTTTGTTTTTATATTGGTAGTATCTGAGACCCCGTATAAATAGAATCCAAGTTCCACTACCCTTGGCATGTATGAATGACTGCTACATGGTGATGAGAGCTGGCTTTCTCTAATCATGCACAATATATTCTCCCATATCAAAAGAGACCTTCAACAAAGAATAGTACGGCGCCAGGAGAATTGTACACTTGTTTGATTGGAATTCCAACCTTAGTCCACAAACTAAAGACTGCTTCCAGGGTCTTAGGTACCTCTGAGATACTAATTGGCATTATTTTCACATTAGAAACACTTGCAGGCCAGTAAACCGGGCCAAAGTGAAGCAAAAAAGCCTCCTCCGCGGCATGGTAAACACATCTAGCTGCCTAATACCCCTCTTCATCAAATCATACATATCTGGGGCTTTCTTTCAGGGTTAATCCAGGAACTCAAGAGCCTGTATGGTTGGCATAGGGCTTAGATCTTGACCGGCCCGTAATATCAATGGCGGAACGTCTATCCCGGTACCATAATCCAATCAGAGGATCAAGTTAGCCTCGTAATACGATAGCATAGAGTACCATGCCATGCTATGCCTCACTCATATATTATGCCGTCTGGCAATGCAGTCGCGAGGTTGTAGCATTTTTTCAGCCCAAGTGTGGTCGTTGAGATAAGGTCCGCATAGGTACTAAGGCCCGTCGAGCTACACGTAGTTTATTAGCCTGCATTCGCTGTTCCACACCACATCTGCCGTCAGACACACAATTCGGCCGACCGAGTAGAAATCAATAAGGCTAATGATTCGATTGACTGTGCTCCCAATACACTTTTGTTGCTTGTAAGCAGACAATGCTTCCAACCGCTCTGATACGTTTGTTGGGATTCAAAAATTGTATAATGTTGCGCCAGAATACTACCAAAATCGGGAGAATTTTGCCTGTCTTACTGGGAGAGCTAGCAGTGACTGAATATGAGTATATTTACATATGTACATGTCACGATACTACCCTCTGTTATTTGCCGTGCTACATCAAGCATGTGATATCTGCCGAATTGCGTCTTTCGAAGTTCGAACCTGAATACTTTTCAGTTTGTCAAATTGGGTGATTTCTTACCGTCTTACATTGTGTGAGGTGTAATTTTGCAAAATGAGAAATTCGGGGTTGCACGATATATAAGCCTTGGGTTGTATTTGATATGTATCTTCAGGTTTTAGGGCTACTTTGTAATCTTACGTACAAATCCGGTCAGATTTCGTTAAATAATCTGTTCATTTTGATAACAGATTTTAGATTTCTATTTGAATATCAAATCATGAATTCTCACTATTGAATATTTTTGTTTTTAATATATTTAAATAATTTCTCGCCGTGTTGCAACTACGCCGCTCAAAAGTTCGGTTTGAGGGTATTTAAAGTTGAGAACATTTAATACAGCATCAAGAGTCAAATGTTAGTTTACTATAGCTCTGTTTCAGTTTGCAAACTGCTAATAAGCCATATTGATTAAATTTTACGCGGGTTTGATTAGAAATCGAGATATAAGTATCCTTAAAATTTAATTCATGCCCTCTGCAGATACCCGAATTGATCTCCTTTCAAAGCAGGAATTCCAGGAGCTTGTAGTACAAACTCTTACTTGTCATCAATTCTCCAAATCCTCTCAATGGAGCATTACCTATAATATCAAAAACTAGAACATCTGTACATATTTTTCTCAAACCTCATATTCTAATATCGATTATTGTTAAAGAGTTTATATCATAAGTATGAAGCGATTTATATTCCTCTAAATTTCTATTTTTATTAATGAAATTAAAAAAGCTTTTTAGTTAAAGTTTCTATAATAATATTTATATATGTAAATATATCGGATTGTACTTATATGAGTAAAATTAAGATATTGTTTTCTTATTTTAAGAGATATATCAACATATAATTTAAAGATTTATAATTCCTTGAGTTTAAAAACGAGAAGTAAGCTTATTATTTATTTATTGTAATTCTTTACAATTTTGAAAAAGAATTCTAAAAAGAATTCTAATATTTATTAGAAATTAAGGGTATAATATATCAAGATACGAATAATAAAAGTGATTAAGTAGGTTATAAAGATTAATTCTAAACTATGGAATCTAATTATTATTCTTGAATATATACTTAAAAACAATAAGATTACTAGTCGAAGATTTATTTTCGTTTATAGATTCAAGATTAAAGAGTACTATGTATTATTTGTTGATAAATTGATAGTAAGTAAATATATTTTAGTACATGGTTTTTATGATATAATTAAGAGTTGTCTGATAGAGTTTCAATATGAGATTGGATTTGTTCGAAATATACATTTTTAATTCTAAGCCTAATGTGATATATCTAATGAGTGGCTCCTAGAAGACTACCTCTACCAAGGAAGAATCTCGCCATCCCACTTGTACAACTTTCCTCCGTAGGTTTTTCTTGTGCTCTTAGCTATCACCTGGTCTAACCCAGCAGCACATTCTGCGACTCCTAGGGGAGTTGCGTCAAAGCCGAAGTGGTTAGCACCGATATTTCCCAGGTCGGTTTGGACCCATCTAGATAGCATGTTAGCGGGATTTGAAGACAAAAGATAATGCTCCACTACAAGAATCATAAGTTGGAAATTACCCGGGATCAATAGGGAAAGCTATAAGAGTTGGCTCTTCACGATGGATAGCTTTTGTAAGCCAATGTACGGCAACTTTAGAAGGCGCGTAGGCCGAATTTGGCATGTCTAATTGGTTCCTGTAAAATGTCAATACATACTATGCATTTTAGTTACTCATAGATGTTGTTGAGGAGAGGATCGATTACTACATAGAAGATTGTTAGCCAAAAATTACGATGGTGAACTGATATTTGGGACCGGACTTACCATGAGATATCCTGCGGAAGAACAAATGGTGACAAACTTTCCGAATTTGGACTTCTTCAAAAGAGGAAGTCTAGCTTGGTACAGCCACATAAAACCGTGTACGTATGAAACAAAATGTCCTTGGATATCGTCGGCCTTTACTTCCGAAACCCTAAGCCAAACGTAGCAAACGCCGGCATTCGCAATGACAATATCAATATGATCAATACCCTGAGATTCCAATTGCTTCCCAGCCTCGAGTGCATCTGTGGAGATAGTAGCATCAACTTTGACCAGGACAAGGGACGAGCCTTCAGCCGTTGGCAAATCGGCGAGGGCTTTGGAGGAAGGATGGTTTGGATCGCGGTTTGCGGCAACAACAGTGTGGTTGGGCTTAGAAAGATAAAGTTCGAGAATTTCCTCGCCAATGCCTTTGTTGGTATCGGAATTGAGAACGATAGTTGGTGCCATGATGACTTAGTATTGGATTGGAGTTTATGCACGAGGCTAAGTCGTGAAAAGAAGCGATTGTTGATCTGATTTTTGATGTCAAATCACAATTCAAAAGGTCAGAGAAGCATCTATATATCGTTGAAAACTCCCTGTGACCGCTTTCAATTAAGCGTTGCAAATGCAATGGAATAAGAAATGTATGGTATTACTCTGCATACTCTGGATTACTGATGCCATCGTCTCGAGTGCTTGATTTCCGCATGTATATAATGTTACCGATTCACTTCAAGCAAGTGATGGCAAAAACCATGATGGCAAAAACCATGATGACATACACCATGAAGTAGGTCATATTGTAACGGGAAAGTCAGGTACGAATCGTCGGGATAAGCTTCATGCTAGGTCAGCAAGTTGCATATAGACGCTCGGTAACGTTAGTTAGGAATTACCTGGGAATGATTGTGGGGTAAGCGAATCGGCTAGTCATGCAGAGTAAACAATTAGCCGCGTTTATGCTCACCTTGCATCATGCGTACCTGACGGGATTGGCTATCGAAATTACTTTGTCACCTTCTGCGGAGTCTAAGCACTGCAGGTATGTCAAATGCACAGTGCCACGATTTCATTAAACCTTTCTGGCACAAAGTTTTAGGAGGAAGGATTTGATACCCGATCGACTAGCTCTTCACGATATCCTCTTACACGTAAACCTTCAGCGGGATTTTGCCGACATCGATTGCGAATAGCACGATACTTTCACCTTGTAATCGTTATCGGTGCGAAAGAGGACTGAGAATTATGGAATATGGATCGTTATCTGATCCTTCGAGTCGAACTCTATACGCGATCTAACAACGCCCCTATCCGTAGGGCTGACACTTGCTCACACGATGGATAACAGAGCTTATAGAATCTTTTGTAGAAGCGGTGACGGTTAGAGTCTGGTAGGGAGAAACGAAACATCATAAATATGGCGGCAAGACTTAGGGCTCGTTTGGATATCAATTCCGATTAAAACCTATCGAATTTTCCTATTCTGAAAAAGATGGATTTTTGTATTTCATTTTCTTATTTATATATCGATTTTAATATTAAATCTGTAGAAACAAAAGTAAATAGAATATATGTATTATATATATATTTAGATGCAGAAATTCGAATTTTTAATATATAAATATGAATTTTGAGCTTGCTATTACTTATCACGGTGTCGATCACGTAACTAATCGGTTCTGCCGAATGGAACCGAAACAGGCGTCTACGCTGGTGCGTAGTAGAGCTAGAACCCGATTGGGCTAGCTCGATGTGAAAACTCTGTATATCTTCAATTAGGAAGATCCTGAATTGTAGCTCTTTGAGCTACGTGAAGTCTCCCCTATGGACCTTATAAGACAAATGATATTATCGAAGGACGTCTAATTCCCTGCTCGACGGTTCAGAATAATGTCACTAACCTAATTTCCGTTTTCCAAGACATCATCAGTACGACCGGGATTCCCGCAACGTCTTTGCGAATCAGCGGAATAGCAGCTAACTTCACACATTCTCGCGTTGGAAACGATGTAGGCTCTAATGCTGTTCTTTCTACATGGCGCGATTCTCTCTATTGGCTAAATATTGACGTCGGCATCGATGCCACAGCTTCAAGAGAGATAATACAGCAGATCTAAGCGCGCGTGGATGCATTTCAAGAACAATTTAAAGTCCTGACACCTGGTGACGAGCATATATGAATGAGGCAACCTTTGATAATCCGACATGAAAGGAGGATTATTATGGTGCAAATTATGATCAATCATTGGAGGTGAAATTGTCTTATGATCCGAATTTGGTTTTGTATGCTCATACGTCGTTTAGGAGTGATCTGATGACTGTAGCTTCGGATGCGGGATTGTGTAAAGATTGATAGGCAGCAGAACCAGTCACGTTAGAGCGATTAGATAGATAGTGATGCACTGCCATAACCTTAAGGTAGTTGAACGATATGATGGGAGTTTGATAAACCATAAACGAAAATTTCTTCAGCTAGAATCCCTGTGCAAGTGATGCGTTGTTCAGAGAATTGTTCTTCGAAGTGTTAGGAGAAAGAAGAAAAGATGTCTGTAAAGATCAGTTAGATCTTAAGAATGGGAGATATCTTCCACAAGCTATCCACTGATTATTGACTACGTAGATATGCAAGCACTTTTATACATAATGTGGCACAACAGTCCAGGTGCCCCATAGTCCGAACTGATAGACTCTAAATAAGCCTTCAATGCCTGAAGCGCGTTGAACATTCAAAACTATTTGAGTTAAGTAATCGATATCAGAACTAGAATACCTTTGGCTGCCCCCCTGCAAGCCGGACATAGGAAACTCCATGGGTGTCGAACTCTCAACCCCACACAAGAAAAGGAGAATAGAACTAGTGGTATATCATTCTTGGATGAGGCTTGTGTGGGTACTTCCTATGAAATTCCTTGACAAGTTCCTGAGCACCTCTAAAGTTCTCGGCCGGAAAATATTGATCATCTTGCTTGTGTCCAACCCATTTAGCCTTATAACAGACTAAGCCATTCACCCATCTAGAGTCCAAAATTTCCTCAACCTCATACATTTTCTCGGAGACCTCTGCCCTCGATCTAGATGAATCATCTCTATCTTTGTTATCTTCTTCACTGACTTTCTCATAATAATTTGTTGGATCTTCCAAAGGACTATCTAAAGATGCGAGAGTCTTGGATTTTCTTCTGCTTTTTCCCATCTCTTTTATCTCCGCGCGAGCATTATCAATAACTCTTCTCATGGCGAGAATAATGGCAAACTTTACTTTCTCAGGAAGTTTATCCAGAGTCTTGTGGAATGATGTTATCCCCAAGTCCCAAATGATCGTATCGATAAAAAGCTTGCGGATCAAATCCCCCTCTATTGTATGCTCCCAAACATATTGAACATTTTCGGACTCAGTTAGGTATTCCTTTTGGAAAGAGCTCATACGAGAGAGCTTCTCGATGCAGTCATTTTTGAGAGTCGGTACTTTGATCATATCCGCAAAGATGTAGAGTCGCAACAGAGTGCTAACATGAAGTTCATAGGCGTGGCCCGATTTTGACTCATCATCCGAGAGAGCGAATCTAACTGCATCTTGTTCCGGCTCGCCGATTTGTTGCGTGTATAGCCATCGAAAAAACAGCTCGAAAACTCCAACATCGACATCTGCAAGTTTGATGATGCCAGTGATCGTTTCTTCGAAGCCAGAATTAAATGCAGCCTTAAAAAATGGGGAGCAGTGGCATATTAGGCTTTTGTGTACACCGAAATCTTGTAGGTCTTTTCCGACTTTGGCATGCACGACCTCGCGTCCAATGGATCTGAAAACTTGTTAAATTTGTCTTGATATTGTGTTAGTGGCAACACGACCAGCGTGCATCATGTAAAAAGAGGAGAAGTTGAGAAAGAGACTTACTTGATGATCATTCTGGTGGATTTGTCTCCTTCCATCTTAGATTTAATTTTACCTGTCTTGAATGGGTGGATTAGAGTGAGTTGTTGCTGTAATAATTATAGGAAGTCCAAGATAAGTTTTGATTGAAGTATCAAAAGCCTGGCCTGAGTAAAAACGGAAACGAAGATAGTAGTTGCTTCAGTATCACTTGTTTCAGATCACTCTCGGCCTCAAAGATGGCACTCCCATAATAGTTTATGTGCGCATGTGCCTGGAAGAATCACATCTCGAGACATGACTTGCTCGAAACAGAGCAGAGAATCGAGAGGTGCCCAGTAGCTTCTCACAGAGTGTAAGGGTTCGTATATTGGCGTGGATTCGAACAGATCAATGGTGAGGGTTTGCAAACCTGTGAGGAATAGGCATGTTTTGGAGGTCTGGGGAAAAATCATAATATCGAGGTTTTAGCAGAGGAAATCTGTGTCTTCACACTGTTGCAAAAATTGCGCAGTGGCTTAGGACTAAATCTTTGAGATCAGCTAGACTCAACGAAGATAATTGATTAAATACGCTTTCTTGGTGGCCAGAATATGTGCTTACATTCATATTTCGAAGCACAATTCCCAAAGATTCATCAACAGACGACAAAGGGTGCATTTTCCTCAAAAGCCATATCTTCCAGAAACAAGTAAAGAATTGCTTGTCCCTCGGTACCGCATAGGTTTATCTTTTGTACACGTCCAGAATCTCAGAGGAAGCAAGTGCGCGTGATATTATGCGAGTTGCCCGGAAACGTAAAAGCCTAAGAGATTTGTATGAAGTAGGTTCAAAAAATGTGCAGGGTGCGCTCTTGATGATACTATAGAAGTTACAAAAAGCGATGAGACACAGTTTTTGACTCCATTATAGGAAAGCACTCGATTTTACGAGTTTCGAGACAAGCTCTCGAGGCTTGCCACTATTCTGTGCAGAGTCTGGTGTAAATAAAGCAAAACTTTCTATTCTAATGTTGTAAACAAGAACACTGTAGTCGCACATGAAGTAGTGATTTGACTGATGCTTGTATGGTTGCATTGAAATGAGTTGATATTAGCGGCACTCAAGTTGTAGACATTGATTTAAGGATGTGGATGTGGATGGGGATGGATAAGGTGTGACGTTAAACTGAGAAGGAAAGTTGTGTATTGGGAAGGCATGGTGAGAGGCACATGTTGAGATGATACATATCATGGATAAATAACCGTATTTAATCGAGAACCTTGAATGAGAAAACTAATTATAAAAAAGAATTTGTGTAAGAAGTCCAACGATTGCCTTGAGACGACCCGCAATGATACCTAGTGATTCTGATTTTGAGCTTTGCCAAATCCCCGTCTACTAACTTGCGCGTCGATTAAGCTGTGCTTGTAATCAATGGTAACCACAAATCATGAGATTGGATGGTATATTGCAGAATAATGTAGCCATGATCTGACCTGTATTTCTTCAACTCGGTGGAATTATAGAGCTTTCGATCTTGTGGAAGAATTCCGAGATACTAAAAGACCAAGGATATGGTTCGGGCCATCGAATGCACTGCTGCAAATCAAAATCCAGCTGACATGCCTCGATAGCCATTATCTGCCTCCGTATCGACGTTTATAAAGTATTTTTCGATGTTCCACAAAGGATTGCTTAATGCACCCCCAGTTCCATGAACAGCAGCTCTAAAGTTTCTTCTCATGGTGGAGTGAACTTCGCCCAGAACGAGAGTCGGTATGGGATGGGCTACAAAGAGGCTGAATTCTGGAGCCGTTTCCCATACCATCATGTCGATTATGAGTTTGCGAAGTTTGTCATGTTCCATTGTGTTCCCCCAAATATATTCTATGAGTTCGACAGGAACACGCCTTCCCAAGTTTACCATTTCATGAAACTTTTCGATACAAGAGTTCTGGAGTACGGGAACCTGTGTCATGTCGGCAAAAACGTAGAGCTTTGAAAGCAGTTTCAGTTGCTTTTTACAAAACAAATGCAAACGGCAAGTATCATTATGCGTAATTCTAAGCCAGCTGTCCGCGTCGCTATCATAGGCGCTATCAACTGAAAATGTATCTTCCTGGTTGCAAAAAGCACACACGCTGTGATCCTCTCCCAAGTCCCTTGTGATACGAACCTCAGAACTCGATGTGGTTGAGTCCCACAAAGGCAAATGCAAGTCCTGAGTATACAGCCAATGATAGAATAATTCGAAAACTTCCACTTTGACTTCCGGAAATTTTATAATTCCAGTTGTAGCCTCCTCAAATCCCGAGTTCAAAGCAGCTTTAAAGTATGGTGAATGATGACAGACAAGGTCTTTGTGGACACCGAAATCCTTGAGGTCATGTCCAACGTGGACATGAATCATGGCATAGCTAAGAAGTCTATACTCGATCAGCGAGTATTCAAAGATAAAGAAGGGACACTTACTTATTCAACTTCCCAGGCATCTTTGCAGACATTTTGGAGTGGAAGTTATCTTCAATATAGAAGTACCAGTCTGTTGGTCCTTTCAATATTTTCGAAACTTCTTTTGGCGAATACCGGTTTAACGAAGCACTAGGCAGTGTGTGTTTCTTGATCGACAGAAGTTTAGTAATCGATCTTGGCACGAAACTTTCCTCTACGGGGCCGTAGAGATTAAAAAGAGCACATTTAGGTAGGTGACAAGAATGAAGAAACGAATCAAAGTACATATTCCTACCTTAATTGATTGCAGAGAAAGCACGAAAGAGGGGGAGATGTTCTGAATAATGCTTCCCATGATCTCCTTTGCGCCACACATTTTGTTTTGGATTTCCTGGATTAGACAGGTGAACGAACGATACATATGCAGCAAAGCAAGTAAGATCTTACAAACTCAAAATTGGTGAGCATCCGATTGCCAGATAATACAGCAATGCAGAATACAGAATAGAGACCAGGTGTCTGGAGTGGATAAAACTAACGGAAAAGGGTAAGTAAGAGGGGTGAAAGATCTACCTACCCGACTAGTTGAAAGTCATATATAAGTCCATTCACCTCTATCCCAACGGTATTCAATTCCTCTGTGTTTAAAAAATACTTGCTTTCACTTGCACTTGCAATTACCAAGGTATGATACACTTACTCACGTGATGCTAGTGATTACCCATGGTATGTTGAAAGGTTTAGGCAGCTCACTCTTATATATCATGTTTAGCCAAGTGTTCTGGATACTGTTTGGTGGTAGTACATAGGAACAAATGGCACACAGGAATGGCACTGAAGACATTGAAGGGGGTCGTTCAGCTCCTGCTCACTCTTGCAATCTCACTGTCTAGCTGCCACAAGGACATGGAAATGATTTGAAATGGTATACGGAGAAGTGTATGTAAACGGATGTAATAAACAGTCTTGTAATAATACCTACTTGGGTATCAAGGAGTAATTTCGAGTTTAATAATCGTAACAAATCACCGTATAAACTTACTTGCATTCAGTTATAAACGGTAAATCAACTTTTGGAAGTGAGGTCTGAAGTGAGGTCTGAAGTGAGGTCTGAAGTGAGGTCTGAAGTGACGTTTGAAGTGAGGTTTGTTTGATGACAGAGAAGTGTGGGCTACCAAATCAAGCTGAAGGTTGCAGGGATGTTGTCGTCCTTAGGTTTCCAATTTGGTTGTAAGCCGTGCGAAAGAGATTCACTCAACTTCAACCATCAAAAAAGGTACTTCCTCCTCAACCAAAAACCTTACTACATACCACCTTCCTTTACTTCCTTTAATTAATCTCCTCCATCGTACCTACTTGTTTCGACGAAGAAAGCGCATAGAATAATTCACCTCTTTACGCCTTCCTTATCTAACTGTGAATCACCACGATCTTGTGAATTATGGCCAATTCTGTAAGTGGAATACCCATTTTACCATTTCAAACATAATCTTCAATCAGACAATCTCTGTTCAACTTCCGCTACTCCTCTACTGTCTCATTCAATCGAGAATGGCTCTAGCAAGCTCTTTCGTTGTCGGGAGACGACCCACTTACTCTTCCGTTTTTCAGAAGTTTCCAGTACATCCCAAGCTAACAGATCCAATGTTTCAGCAACGACTCCCTCCCCAACAACCTAGCTATAACCAAGCTTATATGCCAAATGGTGCTGTAGCAGGTCATACTGGTATCCCACCTGGAGCTACCCCTTTACTCCCAAACAACGGTAGAATCATACAAACTGGAGGTGTGAGAGTTTTGTGTGTGGCAGACGTACGAGGTGAGCTTGACCTGAAGATTTGACTTTTCAGGAAACGCTGACAACTTGGAAGGAAATTTAAGATCACTCAATGAACTCGCAAAGCAAGCACGCGCAGATCACATTATTCATACAGGAGATTTCGGTTTCTATGATGACACCTCTCTCGATCGCATTGCAGAAAAGTGAGCTCAGCATCAAGCTCAGCACCTCAAGTCACCCACTAACAAAATTCAATAGAACCCTCAAACATGTCGCTCAATACTCTCCCCTGATCACAGAAGCTACGAAAAAGGCAATCGCAGCACCGGGCGGCCCAGTAAAATCGAGATTCAGTCCTGGCGACCTTCCACTTTCCGAGTTACCACAGTTCTTAAATGGCAGCCTGAAGCTTGATGTACCAGTCTACACTGTCTGGGGTGCATGTGAAGATGTGCGAGTCCTCGAGAAATTCAGATCGGGCGAATACAAGGTTGACAAACTTCACATCATTGATGAGGCACGCTCAATGCTTTTGGAAATTGGAGGCGTTAAGTTAAGACTTCTCGGACTTGGTGGCGCAGTTGTCATGCACAAACTTTTCGACAATGGCGAGGGTAGAACCACAATTGCTGGTGGGCAAGGAACCATGTGGACTACACTACTTCAAATGGGAGAGTTGGTAGATACCGCCAATCGTGTATACGATCCTACCGAAACCCGCGTATTTATTACCCATGCGTCACCAGCTCGCGAGGGTATTTTGAACCAGCTCTCAGTTACCCTCAAAGCCGACTTCTCGATATCTGCAGGACTACATTTCAGATATGGAAGCTCCTACAACGAATTCAGTGTCAACCCTACCTTGGATCATTACCGGGGTAAGCTCGCAGCATCCAAAGCTTCCTTTAATGACGTATGGGAGACGGTCAAGAGCGAAGTTCAACCGGCCATTTCTCAAAACGAAGCTCAACAAAATCTTCTTAACAACGCCCTTGGTATTGTAGAGAAGATGCCAAGCACCGCACATGGAGGTAACCCATTCGGCGGCCCCGTTGGTGGTTCCAATGCCGCTACTTTGGGTCAAGTTGACGAAAGTGCTTTCAAAAACATGTGGAACTTTAACCTAGCTGATGCTGCCTTTGGATGGTTGGTTTTGGAAGTTCAAGATGGGCGCATCGGTACCGAAATGCGAGCTCAGGGATTCAACTTCGCTCATCGAGGTGCAAAGCAACACCCAGGTCACCAACAGCAACAAGCACAAGCACCTGCGACCGGCTCTGGAACACCTGGATCAAGCCAAAACCTTGTATCCTCTGCACCACCTACTGGGCCAGCTCAGCGTTCACCTGCCGCACAACCTCCAGCGCAACCTTTCGGTCAACGAGGACAAGCTCAACAACAAACAAGAGCTCCACCAGCTGGTCCTGAACGTACCTCAGAGTCACCAGCTCCATCATTCCAAGCAAAGCCTGCCACACCACAACCAGCTCAAAGCAACGTTGTTAACCTACCATCTGCCAAAGAGGACGAGAAGACTCCCGCGACTACGAATGGTACAGACAGCTCGTCCCCAGCAGCCAAGCCTTCTGCCGAACAAATCATTGGTCTCTTCGTTATGAATGTAAACTCAGAAGATCATGTCCGCGATTTGTTCTACGACGATGACAAGGCAAAGATTATTAGAGTCGATAAATGGGGTGCATCCAACAAGGTTGCCGTTTTCAAGACAACGCAGGAGAGAGATGATGCTCTAGGTCGTCTACCTGCAGAGGTCACACAACGTAGCAGTGAGGATCGCTCAAGACCTTTGGTGAAGTTATTCCAGGCTAGGGATAATAACAAGTCTTACTCTTCAAGCCGTGGAGGCGCAGGCAGTTGGGGCAGCAGCAGAGGTGGAAACAGCAGTGCTCCCCGAGGTGGTTACGGAAGCGGGGGTGCTAGCGACAGCGAAGGTGGACGAGGCGGTCGAGGCGGTCGTGGTGGAGCTAGCCGTGGAAGAGGAAATGATAGAGGTAGAGGTGGGCGTGGCGGACGAGGAGGCTTCAACAAGGAAGGTGGAGCATCTCCTGCTCTAGCTTCAGCTACACCAGCAGGAGGCGATTCTTGATCAACGATAATATTCGACGTCATACATCACCAGTTTTCCTTGCTTTCTTGCACCAAAAGTCATATTTCTCGTACAGTACATCTTCTAAATGGTCACTTATTGTGAACAGAAGATATCTATCTTGACAGAGGCTCAGCCATATTAGTATTTCGGCTTTCTTTCGTCCTCATAAAAATATTTTAAGGTACCGGAGTGGAGTTATAAACATTTGCTCATACTTCACGGTTCCTACCTTTATTTGTGTGCAGGCGATGATGGCTACTAGCTCGTTCCATTTCCTTCGCATCTGTATATTTGATACAGGTAGCTTTGAGTCGCATCATATCATGGATCTCATTATGGAATGAGATATTCGGAACGAATCTATGAATAGCGCTGCACATGTATTCTAGTCTTTGCCTCAAATTTCCGCAGGGGAAAACATGAGAGAATTGAAAGGTTGGTGGTTGCGAGGTGTCAGAAAGGGGTTGGTTGTCAAATGATTGCAGATGCATAGAAAACATCAATTAAATTCTAGTAAATGTGTTTGAGATTTTTCATCGTGATATTTGGAGCTTATGGTATCGTACAATAATGTGTATATGCATTTTACATGGTGGAGTTTTACAGATCTTCTAACGTGATTTACTTGAGAGTCGGAATGATTCAAGCTCATAGAGACAACGTGATATCAAAGCGGATGCTTAGCAAATGGGACAATCCCCCTTGTCTACTTCTCTAGAGGTTTGATACCCTTATGGATTGCTGCAATTCCGCCTGTCAAATCCTCCCATCCCTTTCCAGGAACCACAAATCCAGCTTCCTTAATCATATCTCTGAATTCCTCCTGTTTAGGGAACTTCTCGATACTCTCTACCAAGTATTGATAACTATCTCTATCTCCCGCCACCAATTGACCTATCAATGGTATGGCTAAGAAACTCCATTGTTTATAAATCGCATTGAATAACGGATTGGTCACATCCGAGAATTCTAAACACGCGAAGAGTCCACCGGGTTTCAAGACCCGATGCGCTTCCCGCAACGCCGCGGCTTTATTTGTGAAATTGCGGATTCCGAAGGCGACGGTGTAGAGATCGAGGGAATTGGAAGGGACCATGGGGAGAGACTCGGCGTTTGCGAGGAGGAAATTGAGACGTGGGGAATGGGCGTAGGAGGTTTGCAGCGAGCGTTTGCGTCCTTCGGCTAGCATCTCTGGGTTGATGTCGGAGATGGTTATGCTGGAGGAGGGGGATTGGTTGATATTGGTTGCGTGGTCGAGGAGCCGGAAGGCGATGTCGCCGGTGCCGCCGGCTATGTCGAGCATTTTCCAGCCTGGAGGGGGGGTGGAGGAAGAGGTGGAGGTGGGAGGGGTGAAACCGGGGTTTATGGAGCGCACGAAGTGGTCCCTGGGTTAGGGTCAGTAGGCGGAACGGATGTGTATAAGGTGAAAGACTATCTAGATTGCGAAAGCGAATGTAAAAAAGAATAAACATACTTCCATAATCTATGAATCCCCAATGACATAAAATCATTCATGGTATCGTACGAGGCTGCCACATTACTGAAGACGCCCGCGACTATTCATCACGATATACGGATTAGCTTTTGTTCATGTATCTAATCGCTTCATTTTTGACTATTCAAGCCATTGAACACACCTCTAGCTTCCTTCTCCGCCTCCGGCACAGTCTTGAATCCAAAATGTGTGGTTCGTCCATTATTGCTATTCGATGCACCGGCAGACGATGTTTGTGTCGAGGATGAATCGGCTTGACGTGTCGGACTCGAAGTAGAAAAACATCTCGAAGCGAATTGGGTTCTTGCAGACCTAATTAAAGGCCTGAGTGCTGATCTGCAAGCCATTTTGTATTAATCGACTATAATTCCGTGGGAGGGGCGAGAATTATACGTCGATAATGAAACAATGGGAATCCGAAATTCCCAAGTTCTTTCCCAAACCCCGATAAATTTCTCGCCTCGTCAGCCTTGCCAAGTTTTTTCTGCGGCTGGTGGGTTGGTGAAGACTTGAGCTAGGAGAACAAGGGATAGGAGTGGATCGGTTATCGACGGCATTACCCCAGATTTCAGCCTTGGTCTCCAGTGTTTTAGCATGGTTGGAGTCCCCAGTATCTGTGGTGATCTTTCTTGGGCCGGAGTTTCTTTTTGTTTGGTATTTAAGAAGGGCTCGGATGGTATTGCTTGAATGATGTTGAAGAACTGATTTTGCAAAAAGGTCAGTTTGTCGCTTGGGATTGTTATTTTGAGGTTCAAGTGGTATATTTCGCATTGAAATTAAAGGCGGATAAGCAAACGATTATGAATTCACAAAGAGTCGGAGGACGTCTTTTGCGGGGAAGTAAGAGGGGAAGAATATCCCCATCTTTCTTGAGAAGTAAGACTCATGGAATATGGTCGGCAAGATGTCATTCTACCGTGGGACCAAGTCAGAAACCTGGGTCTGCAGGGTAAGTTTTCATCGATTGAAACAGCGTATCAATTGCTAATAAAAACATAGAGTACGCTTCCCAGGAGCAGTAGACAGTAAATTTACCTCTTCTCTCTCTTTCGAACACCCCTCAACCTACACCGCCATCCCTACCTACCGCACCATGTCCCCGGATGGCGACATCCTCGATCCATCCGCTGTTCTCCCCTCCGATGAAGCGGCGCTAGAAATGTATCTCAACATGCTCAAAGTATCTATTATGGATGTTATAATGGTTGAAGCACAGCGACAAGGTCGATTGAGCTTCTACATGCCGAGTCAGGGTGAAGAAGGTACTTGTGTGGGCTCGGCGGCGGCGTTGGAGAAAGATGATGTGATTTTTAGTCAGTATAGAGAGGCAGGTGTGTTTATGCAGAGGGGATATAAATTAGAAGATTTTATGAGTCAGTTGTTTGCGAATAGGAAGGATAAAGGGAAGGGAAGAAATATGCCTGTGCATTATGGGAGTAAGGAGTTGAATATTGTGAGTTTTCTTCTGATATTGCCCCAATCTTGACGTAAAAACAAGGGAAGAAATTGAGAATAAACATCTAACAAATTTCAGCACTGCATCTCTTCTCCCCTCGCAACCCAAATTCCCCACGCCGCAGGAGCAGCCTACGCATTGAAACTCCAACGTCTCCAAAACCCCTCTCTCCCACCCCGAGCCGTAGCCTGCTATTTTGGCGAAGGAGCCGCCTCAGAAGGAGATTTCCACGGCGCCCTCAACATAGCCGCTACGCGCTCCTGTCCCGTCATCTTCATCTGTCGCAACAACGGATACGCCATCTCGACCCCCACCCTCGAACAATACCGAGGCGACGGCATCGCCAGCCGCGGCACCGGCTACGGCATCGACACCATCCGCGTCGACGGCAACGACATCTGGGCCGTTCTCCAAGTCACCAAGAAAGCGCGCGAGCTGGCGCTCACCGATGGCGGCCGCCCCGTCCTCATCGAAGCAATGTCCTATCGCATTTCGCACCACAGCACATCCGATGATTCCTTTGCCTACCGCGCGCGCGTCGAAGTCGAAGATTGGAAACGCAGAGATAATCCGATTACGCGGCTGCGGAAATACTTGGAGAAGAGAAATGTGTGGGATGAAACCAAGGAGAGCGAAGCGAGGACGAATATTAAAAAGGAGGTTTTGAAAAAATTGAGCGAGGCGGAGAAGGAAAAGAAACCCCCGATTAAAAGTATGTTTGAGGATGTGTATAAGGAGATGACGCCCGAATTGAAGAGTCAGATGGAGGAGTTGAGGACGGTCATGGAGGAATATCCCGAGGAGTATGATGTGCGTGAGTTTGAGGGGGGGGGTGGGTAGTTTGAAGTAAGGGGTGGAGCATCGTGAAATGTAGATTGTGGGGGAGGGAGAGGGGAGAAGGAGAAAGGGGAGGCATAGATGAGATTATGAGATTATGATCGTAGAATCCGAATACATTAGCATCAGCATCAGCACGCGTTAGCGAGAAATACAATAGATAGGTATTCAGATACACAAGTACCTGAAGCGTAGCATTTGCGTTCACCGATATCCATCGTGCTCACTTGATTCAAACATCACAATCATTACTCGTATACTGTCATGCAAAATCTGAGTACGTTAATCTACTCTAATGACGCTTATAAAATCTATCTATATACAAAATAGTAAGACACTTTAAACGCTGATATTCATAAACAAAACCATATCCGCTGAGAAGCCATCCAAACCCCACCATCCACCCAACAATCGCTGAAAACGCCTTTTGTCATCACCTAATGACCAAACGACTCCATCGAGTACGCCAGCTTCTATAATCCCCCAAACAAAGAGATCTCTGAAGATATCTCTACTTCCTCGCCACCCCCGTAACAAGCAACGCACCGCTCCCAACCTGTACTTTCCACCCCTCTTTAATCAACATTCTCGCTACCGCAGGTCCCAACTTTCCCTTTCCCCCTTCACTATGATTTCCCACGCCCGTTACGATTTTAAATCCTTCTTGAGGTCCCGCTCGTATGTATCCACCGCCGAGCCTTCTCCGTTCCTCTGAAACCCACCACATGATTACTTTCTCTCGTGCAATTCTCACTGCGTCTCGGACTCCAACTCCATGCAAATCTATACCGCCGTTCCAGCATTGACCCATGACTAATTCATCTGCTGCAGCACTTTCGGCATCTTTAACACGGACGTTGGCATCTCGTCCTTGTTGGGAGTAATAAGCTGCTGCGCCGCCCATGAGGGGATTCGATCTGGATTTTTTATACGCGGCGGATGCTTTTTGGAAAGCGGTGTTACGTGCGTTGATGTGAGGGCTTGCGTCTGTAGAGGGAGAGAGTGGTGTACCGGGATTAGACGAGGTGGAATGAGTGGGGTAGATGGCGTTCAAGGAGTATTGTTTTGAAGCGGATAATACCGTGGGTGAGGGGTCGATAACGAGGGGCGTATGTCGAATTTCGATTTGAAGGTTTGGTTTACCTGATTTGGAGACGGGAGTCGATATGAGTGCGCTTGCCAATTCACGTGCATTGGCTGTATATGGATATGTCATTTGAGTGAGAATGAGTATATGGGATGGTTTGATTGAAGGAAACGCTTCCCCAAGTTCCATTGCTTGAACTTCGATAATTGGGTCTTCCTCTTCCATGTCGGTGGCAGGATAGTTTTCAATGATTGATAAGATTGTCGCTCTGACAGATGCTCCATTATTGTGGTACATTGAAGTAATTTGTTGCATCGGTAAGCCCGTTCTGGTAGATAGAAATTCGACATCTTTTCTACCCGTCTCCCATTTACTCGCTTCAGCTGTAAGGGGTGAATCGTCTGCAATAGAACTGCTTTCAGATGCTTCAGTCTTTCGACCCTTTCTCTTTCCTTTTTGTTTGCGGGTTTTAGGTGACGCGGAACTTTCAGAGAAAGCTTCAATACCACGTCTCCTCGATCCTGTTTCCTCGAGGAAAGATAGATTGAGCAAATCTTCGATTGCCAAATTAATATTTCCTTTGGACTTCTTTAGTGAATATTTGACATCAAAAGGTTTCAGAGTCTTGAAAGTCGCAAGTAAGAAATTCTCTTGACTATCCACATCCATCCCCTCAAGAGAATCCGTAAACTCAGTCCCTTTATAAGTATCTTCACTGCTTTGAAAGTCCAATCCTTCCAAAAGATCTAGTGAAGATGTTCTCTGGCTCGATGTTTCGTCTGTAGAACTACTCCATCTAGGTACACTTTTACTACTTGAGCTCGCATCGTCATTTCTGCTATTGCCATTTTGCGAATTCTGCTCTGCTGAAGTTTCCCCTCTATGTGTGTCTGTTCCGCCCCAAGTTCCACTAGGATCAAAGCCAGTGGCTTCTTCAAACTCTGCATCCTTCCGTATCATATCCAAAACCATGCGCGCAGTCTCAATTTGCTCTTGATTGGAAAGATCGTAATCTGCGATGATTGCACGAAACGTACTGTTGTCGAGTGGGGGACAATATTCTATCTGTGTAGTTCGTCAACATTATATACAACTAAAGAAACAGAAAATTCGAAAGTGAATGAGATAGTGAATGAATTCAAGAATTACATACCTCCATTTGAGCCAGAAGCTCCTGAGCATTCACCATAATTGCGGCAATGCAAAGCAATGCAAAGCAATGCAAATTTCAACGTCGATTGTTTCCTTCTAATTGCGCACACAGACACAATACAATTCACTCTATTTCTATCAATAAACTCTTTCTTTTTCTTTCACCCAACTCAATATTCAAGGAGATTCTGTTGGAAATAAATTATTATAAATAGATGTAAGAGAAGCAAAGTAATAAATATGTAACATGATTCTATGGGATATTGACATCTTCTGTGGTATTTGCTCAAGTTCAAGTAGGTAGGTAGGTATGATTAAAGTTTCGTTCTACTCCCTAGAAGAAAAGAATGAAGTGGTGGGATTTCGAAGGATGATGAAGTCATGAGCCGAGAAATCAAAGGGCACCAGATATCGAAGCTAATAGGCCGTCTGGCTGGCTATCTTATCAGTGAGGGAACGCTAAATAGGGGTGAGGGTGAGATATTAGTAAGCAAGATTGATATTGAGCGACAGTAGGTATGTACCTATTCATGAAAACATGGAGAATTTGATGTCGGTGACAACTTTGGAGATTCCTCTCGAATACTCTTCAATCGAGTCGACATAAAAGTCTACCGTGTACGAGACACCGAGAGTATCTCGTATCTTCTGGCATGAACCAAATCAGAGTGTTCTCATCAATTCCACAAGTCCGTGTGCATTCACCATCATAAGAACGACGACCATCGCAACTAACTCAATGAGAGGAGAAGCACCTTCCAACAATGAATTGATACATTGACAACATTGTATGAGAGATACCAAACTTAAGATCTAACACATTTCTATAGCTTTGCTTCTCAAACTCAATCCAAGCTTGCTGGCTTTGATTGTGCTTTTGATCCTCCACTTTCACCAACGTTCAAAGTATATCTTCATCCGTGGACAAGCTGTCTAGGCCAACATGATTTCTACTTCTGTCGTTGATTTCAAACACTCGTTAATCTCCAATCCAAGATGGCAAACTTGTCTCTTATGCTGGGCGAAACATCCGATGACCAAGACGGTTGTATTCCACAGTTGGTAATGACCATCTTGATTGAGATTGATGAGCAGACGATGTGGAAGATATGGGCTAGAGCCTATCATGGTTGGATATTGCTTCGGATGATTCCCCGAGCAAGAGATACACGCTGTACTTCTCGAATACGATGGAACCATCTACTCTATCTCACAGAACTCTTGAAACATCGCCACAGAATTTTCCCTCGAGTTGAATCCTCGAGGCATCAATCTCTATCAGTGAAAACAGTGTACGCAAAGCTACTGAGCAGTCTTGTTTTAACGACTCAACCACGGTCTTTCTTGGTGCTTTCAATCAATCTTTCTTTCTTTTTCAAGTCTTGGAAAGGGCCGTCATAATGTCTGATGAACTCAAGTCTTAGATTTTCAGTTCCGCAGGCTGTATTATCGACACCTACGTAAATTATACTCCACAGATCTAAGACCTATTCAAAAAACAATTTGGAATATTTTGATAGCCACTCGGTACTCATATGAATTAATTCGATATTCCCACAGTGCAAATATCTCGCTAGTCTTCAAGCAAACGGAGGCTTTGGATTACATCAAGTATGTCCATCAACTCCACTTTGAGCTCTGCTGTCACCAATATAGTCTGATTCCTGTCAAAACCTGGCAATCGATGCATTCTACCCCATCTGGTGGCCAACTATCTATACTAAGAATTGAAGCTGGTAAGGTAGGATCCCTCGCAACATCCTCCCTCGCCGTTGTTCTTTACACTATCGTTCTGCTCCAGTAATATACTCACTTGAGGACTATAAGCATCTTCTTCCCTTATGCTGCGGCATATCATCTAAAGGCTCGGGGACCATGTGATAATGCACTGTTCTCGATTTCTGATATGGAGTCAAATCCGCGCTTTACAAATTTCGATAGCAAGCTCTAAAAGACCAGGAGTACTGGGTCAAAACGATCACGAGCGTCCGCGAGATAGTCTACTCCAAACACATCAGACAAAAATATATCAATGACCTTTAAGCGAATAGATATTAATATCATCGACTTGGTTGCCTCGGTGATTTTGTTCAACAACTTTCAAAAAGAAGCTCTATTCCTTAGTATTTGGTCTCGCTTTCTGGACTGAAACACCAAAGTCGACGAGCTCTGTTGTTATTGCCATTTCAATTAATTGAATTCGATAGAAAAGGTTGTGTGGTAAACTGAGAAAACCTACAGTAACTCATGTATCGATTCAATAAAGATGCAACGGAAACTTCCAAGGCTCTATGGCGGTCGACCCATTGACGTATCCTCTCAAGGATTATGGATTCCTAGTATCACTTCTCAGAACCTGGTCATGAATTCAAATGAAGTCAAAGCAGCTATCTGCGAACCGCTATGTGAATATGGCAAGCTTTTCCTTCTAAAATTCATGCTTTGATCTCACATTCCTTTATGGCTCTTCATACATCCTTATCAAAGTACTTTTGATTCCTCGCTATGGCCCACAACTAGGTTCTGTGAGGCTGTTACTAAATTTCCGATCCTGCAGGTATCTGCGCCGATTGTAAGCAGGGCTTCTTTACACGCCAAGAGCAAATGCATCCGAGCTAGTTTCATCGACGATCACTTTCCAACGATGAAAAAACGAACTGCTGCTTCATATATGAAAATTATACAACAGCATCCCAAATACTTGATAGAAAGACTCGCCAAGCACGGGGATATCGTCATCAATAGGTGGAAGAAGAAAAGCCAAGTCAGACGTCAGGCGCTGCTACTTGAAGCCATTCCAAATATTTGCCAGGAGAGGTGGGTCATCCTCCGCCATAGGTTTACACCTGAAGGCAAGGAGATCCCACCCATAAATAGCGATGGTCAAATGGAACCGCGCTCCCTAGAAACCCAAGATCACCTCCTACTAAATTGGTTAAGCTTGGAAGTCCTCAAGACAAACCCCGCTGTCCTTTTTGCATTGTTATACAATCGAACGGTATATTCTCCTCAGGACTGGGCGTCATTTGATTCGCGACAACTGGACTCCCCCTTTTTTTGTAGACACTTCGACGTTGAATTTTCAGCCAAATGTGATGTGATGTATGGTCTCGAGTACGGGGAGGTGGTGGACTGGAAAGCTGGTCCAGCACACAGAGCGGATATTCTGGGGTTCCCCAAGGCGTCTTGTTCTCGAGTCTCAAGCTTATTTGATGGTTTCACTTCGCAGAGTTGTTGATGGCATACTTCAAGGAGTCGATGAAAATACACCGCTTGCAGCGGAACAATGGAAATCTATTGTTTCGCTGAGATTCAGGCATAGTAATGTCGTGGAATTGTGGTCACTCTACACCAATCAAGCATTCTCATCGCCTCCATCATTCTCTCTCTCCAGTATGGTCTCTTTGGCTCAGACACGGTTAGAAGCAACCATTGACCATCTTTGGATATTGCAGACAGAGCCGGCGCACATGAAATGATAAATCCTAGATATGTGCCATAGAGGTGCTTACGAGACGACTAAAGATACTGGGGCTAATTGGTTGGTTGTACGTAGAATTCTTGGAGCCATTAAGTCTTGCTGGAAGTGGGGTTGTGAATGCGAACATGTCAAATCAATTTATGACCGTTTACGCCACAATATTGCACAAGGCGAGGATCTTCCATCTAAATATAATAAGGCATTAGGTGCGCTAGAGTATGTTATTCAAGTTTTCGATCATCTGCATAATTTCTTGAGTGCTTGACACGGAGTTTTACTAAGTTACTATCTAGACTCTTGGTAGTGAATGATGTCAACCATCGTGGCGATCTCCTTGGAAGGACAACTTCACAGAGACCGGGATTCTCTCACAATTATATCACAACTAAGAAATTCCAAGAACATAGACCTGATATCCTCGAGACGAATTAGAAAACCGGCTTGATTTCTGATCCAAAATATGTATTTGAGAACGAGCCTTTAGAATATTGTTTAGCCCAATTGCAGATAAATCCGGACATACAAATAAAGCCAAATATATGGCCAAAAGAAGTGGCCACAGATCATGCACTATTATTCTCTATTTATAGAAGGTTAACTAGCCAAGAGCAATATCAAAGAAAAGTCTCGCCCAGATGAGGTCTTATCAAATCTCCTCTCAGATCTAGCAGCTTCTCGTGAAATGTTGGCTGCCTCCCGTTTATGTCGACCCCTGAGTAGATCTAGAACCTTGAATAAGGTGATACAGTTAGAGAAACGAAAAACTTGGAAGGCTTTTAATGTCAAAAGTAACTTTACCAATGAGGCTTGTTCCTGGCTAGGAAAAGCACTTTTTAAAAATTTCCACGAGGTCAAAGTCCCCACGGGTTGGAAGGACAAGGCTTGGTCGAATCACTCTCAAAGCACCAGGAAAGCACTGGAGGCATTCTGGCATGGCATTAGGAAGGACAGTGTGATGGTCTGGAAGCAGAATGGGTTTGCCGAAGCCAAGATTACTGAAGAGCTTGAGTATATCAGTGTCACCACTACTCAAGAATACCTAAGTGCTGTCCAAGCCGAGGAACAGCAGCTACTAGCTCAAATCGAATAGAACCAGAACAACAAAATCAACCAAAAGAACCAGAAATCCGTCAAAACACCCACACAAACAACTTGGGGCACGGAAGATACAACTCCAACCCTTCCAGCGCAAACAAAAATCAAAGATAAAACTCGCCCCTTTATCTATACCTATACCTAACCCTACCCAACCAATCCCCAAGAACTCGCCAATCACCTAGCAAACGCAACCGTCTCTTCCTCCCCACCCCAAAATTCTCGTCACGAAACGCGCTCGCGAAATGCTGTCCCACGTGTATCCCTGCACCGCCGAAGACGCACCCACAATGAGTATCGAATGGGATCTTTTCGTACATATTATGTCTGATATGGGATTCTGCGCGTGGAATAAAGGAGGTAGTGCGGTGGGGTTTGAGAGGGAGTTTGCGGGGCTGGGGGCGGATGGAAAAGAAGAGGGAAATAGGGATACAACTTTTGTAAATCGTAGCTGGAAAATCATTTTTCATCGACCGCAGCCGGTGGCGAAAATTGATCCGGTTATGTTGAGGTGTGTGGGGAGGAGAATGACGAGGAGTGTTTGGGTGGGGGAGGGGAGTGTTTGGGTTGTGTGGGGGGGATGGGGTGGATGGGGTGGAGATAAAGTGGTGAAAGGTTGAGTTGAGAAGAGTTGGGTTGAGTTGAGTTGAGTTGTGTTGAGTTGAGTTTTGAGAAGATGACGGATGGAAGATAGTATGGAAAAGATGAATAAGATAGACTTTAAGCTGATGATGTTTGGGCATCGAATCTACTGGCCCAATATCATCAATAGAAACTCTATCTCTTCTAGATAGATGCACTCTTGCATCTCAGATATAGAGTAGATCAGTGTATAGATATCCAATATAATACTTTTGTCATACGAGTACATATATACACACACGTAAATCCGAGTATCAAAAAGAATGGTACTGTGAGTGGAAAATAAATTTCATTACTGTGATTTCCGTAGTTGCTGTGGTTGCTGTGATTTGATTATTACGCCGTGTCGCTGTGTACCCACTAACCCATCATTCCTTCCATCTTCCATGCATGTATGTATACTAGTAATAGCCCATACAAGCAAGCTCATTACTATCCCTCCCTCCTCTATCCCTGCCCCCACTATCCTCACATCAAATCCCTATTCACCATGCATCCATCCGCCTCTCAACATTCTTCTCTCTCATATATTTTACAAATTTATCTTCTCAGCTACATCTTTCCGAGTCCAAATCCTGCTCCAACCCCAGTTTCGCGTCCAGATATGATCCACAATACATCAGCATCCCGCCGTTACATCATCCAATGATCCCAAAACCTAATATTCATCATCACTCTCATCATCCGGCAAAAGCGCTCTATATCTCCTCTCCGCCAAATCCTCCTCCAACCCCCCCTCATCCCCAGTATCTCTATAACCCTCTCCACCCGCCAAACTAAGTGCCACAGGCAAGAAAACCAACGCATGCAACGCGGCAAAAATGACCAACGCAAGCCAAATTCTAAAGTAATAAATCTCAAAGATTTTACTCCTCGTAAATGCCAACACCGTAACGCCTACTAATTTCGTAATCGTGATGCCGCTGAAGACGGAACCACCTACGTTTACAAGAGCGGTCCATGCGCGCGCATCCTTGTTGCGGAACTTATTTTTCGCTTTTTCCATGACGGAGCGCGAGGGGAACATGAATGCGCGGGCGATGTGGGCGCAGAATTCCACACCGATACCGACGCAGATGATGAGGTTAACCAGACTGACTGCGTTGAGAGAGACGTTGAAGACGGCCATTGTACCAATGATATCGGTAACTATCATTATGACTGTTACTGTGACTACAGCGCCTGTTTTAAGGGATCCGAGAAGAATTGAAGAGATGAATAGAATGAGTACCAAAGCAGAGCAGAGGAGAGTTGCCGTGAGACTGATGATTGTGGTGTACTGATCGAAGAATATGTAGTAGACACTGTAGGGGAAGACTTCTAAACCAGACTTTTCACTCATACCATCTGCGATTCGACGAGCAGAGGCATAGGCAGCAATAAAATCTTCTTGACTGTGGAGTGGTGTGTGACTCGTGCGGAAGTGACTTGCAGGAATGGTATCTCTTTCTGCATCAATAACTAGAGCATTTCCATATGAAGCTTGACCACCAAGAGGACAGTCCTCATCTGTGGGAGAAGCGATCCATTTTTCTAAGTAATGAATAAATTCTTGACCTTCAGGCATACCACTTAAAGTAATATTCCATGCTGGATCCCGATTTTCAAAGCAAGCTGAACGACCTTCAACACAACATGAGTCCAATGAAGGATCAAGCCAACGGAAATAGTCATCGATCCAACTAGCAGGAGTAGCTGCGATGTAGGAAACCTCTGGCCTCTTTCTTTCGGACTCCAGAATGTTGGTAAGGGATTCTGTTTCGCATGTTGTGAAGCGAGAGCATAGCTGTTGTTGGTGGCTACGCTCGGTAACATTCAACTCCCGAGTAACGAAATACACTGGTGGTCCCGAATCAAAGTAATCGTACAAGTCATTGAAGTAGGGAATGAGATATGATCCGTCTGGAATTGCCACACGCTGATCCAAACCTAAAGCGACTTCGGGCATCAATGCAACAGCAGCGGCGAATATTCCAAGAAATACAACGACGACAGCAGTCTTTACTTTGCGACCAAGTAAAGCTGGAGCATATGTCTTGCGGATGAACTTTTGAAGGAACCCTTCGTCAGAACCTTCGTAAAAGCTAGAGTAAGAATTTCCATTGCCATTTCTAAGGTGAACACCCGCAGTTTTGACCTGAATGCAAGGAATACAATCTACACGACGATCTTCAACACGTCGTTGATTGAGACTGAGGATAGCAACGAACATGGTGATTTGCAGAACAGCATTGATGAATACTGCGCCTGCAGCATAAATTGCAAAGTTTCGAACTGCTGGCATACCAACAAAAGCACCAAGGGCAAATGCAATGGTCTCAGTAGATGCTGATAGAAGAATCGATGGACCCATTCTTCCAAGTGCCTTGGCGATACGGTGCTCAACCATTTCATCAGGATGGCTAGTATTAACTCTTTCAAACTCGTGTACAATTAAAAAGATGTTATCGACACCGACTGCAAGAACAATGAATGGAATCACCTCGGCAATGATGAGCGTAACCTTGACGCCTGCAAAGGAGAAAAGACCAATCGAGGCTGAAATAGACATCAGCACAATTAAAATACCCACTACTCCTAGTGAGAACTTAGATTGGACCAAAGAGCTAGCTGGGTTGTGCATTAATGTTCGGAATGAGATGGTTGTCGAGCCAAGAGCTAAAGATGCGTAAAAGAACATGATGATATAACTAATGACGACAATCTTTGCATCGGTGTTGGTAGATTTATTGAGTTCTTGCTCAAGACTTATCTCAGTGGAGAAAGAGAGTCTTAAACCACGTTCGCTTGCTTGAACCTGCAAGCGTAACAACTCATCTCGAAGGGAGGCCTCCCAATCCATAGCATGTTCGACTTGAGATGAATTCTCATCATCATTGTTTACCACCCAAGTGATGATTAGGGCAGTAGCATCAATGACATCACCAGATTCTTGCCAACCACCGAAGATCATTTTAGGATCTAACGGTTGAGCAAAAGCAGGACGGCAATTCACAGGTGATTCGGCACATGATCGAATAGTTTGCTCCCAGGTGTCCGGGCCTACACTGGAAATATCGTCGTTCAAGTAACCTCCTACAGATTGAACGACACAAGCATCACCAGTAGGCTTCAAGCAAACATCACTGAATTTGGTACCGGTTTGTTTTCCGGTCAACCCTCTGATTCGATCCTCAGCTTCAAGCCACCATTTCAACGTATCGTAACTCATGACAGGACCAGGTCCTGATGAGTTAGTATCATTGACCAAGAATACTTGCTCAGCACGATAAAATGGTCCAAAATTCGAATCAAAATAAGCTTTCTCTTGAGCAGCAGAAGATGATGGGCTGACCCATAATCGTGCAGGATTCTGTTCAATCTCGAATTTTGTCCAGCCTAGACTCAAGATTCCAACTATGATTATGCTTGTTACAATTGTAATAGCAGGAAATCTCGCGGCTGTGAAGCCAAGACGACTGAATGCAGTGTCACAAACCGTATTGATCCAATAAGTTCTTTGAGGTCGGTCATACATGGCTCTATTGTGGATCATGTCACCTTCATCATCATCATCACTTGGGGCAACGTCTTCCAAAAGTCGTAATCTTTCGTTACGTCTTTTGGTATGCTTAGCCCAAGCTATGTGACCAAACACAGCAACAGCGATTAATAGTAGTACCATGCTGTATGTGAAGATAGCTGCGAAAGAAAGACATGGCAGCAATCCAACATGACATGACCCAGACTTTGAAACTTCTGGCAAAGCCGGGCAGACTGCAGGACAATCCACACAAGAACATCGAAAGTTGGGGTCTTCATCGTTACACTTCTTGGGTACCATGGGTAATGGATCCATCCCCTTCTCCGGATATTTGCTAGGGTCTGGAAAGTTGATCTGGAATGGCGAACCTAGTAAAGATTTGTGTCCCAGGAAAGCTAAGAATGAAGAGTAATTCTTTGCTCCACCTCCAATGAATTCCATGGCGTTTGAATTCGTTGGTCCAAACTTAACATCTTTGCAGCTATCAAAGAAACCCGACCCATATTCATCAGAGATGAGTTGATCTAGCTCCGTGACGATGTATTTATCGCCCTTCTGCTTCGTTTCCGTTACATTCAGGAAGAGAGATTGATCTGGTGAGCATGTAAATGTACAAAAAGTGTTGTAAAAATTCTCTTTGCATGCCGGACAAGAGGATATAATTGGATTCGCCTTCTTGATCTGATCTGCAAGAGCATCTATCTGCGAAGCCATTAGCAAAGTCCCGCCTCATTTCAAAGATTCTCACATACCTGACTCCCCTCACAACAAACAGGTCCCGTACTCCATTTTGGACCGCAAAGCTCGACCAGTTGTTTCCTCACCTCATAGTCCGGTTCTTTTGCAAGCCCGTTATCCGGACAAGGGAGCTCGGGACCAAACCAACTATCCTTCCCACAACTACCCCTTATCGAACATCTTCCAGCTTCGTGTCTCGGTGTAAATCCTTCCCCTGCTACGAAAGCTGCAGTGAGAAGTCCGACTAAAGTGAAGGAATACCGCATCACTGCGTTTGTTTACATGCGCCGGCCGGCGTCGCGATATACGAAGGCCTAGAGTCGATGATACACAGACGAAGCGGATGAAGTAAGCGTACCAAGAGGACGATGTGCAGTGTGATAATAACTGTCAAACCAATATGGTAGTTGTTGGTTGAGTTTAAAGATCGATAATTAAATGGTTGATTTGATATTGTATTGTTGTGTTGGATTTAGTTGATGATTGTTGCCTGTATACGATATCAATATTGTAGATGCGTCCCAGCCACCAACCAATGCTGTCATAGTTCTAGCTTGTCGTTCTATGTGGCGTAGAGCTTCGCGTATCATTTGAATCCTTGTTTCACAATGGCCAACAAACTCACAAGGTACTCGCCTGTTTACATAATCGAGCAGTGAATCAGTGACTTACTTTCCTCTACATATTGCTGCGGATTTGTAGGTTGTGATTGTCTCAAAGATTGCTTCATGTTATACATCAAGTTCGTGTCAAAGGTTTCTCATCAAAATAGATGATTGCATACGCTGCTGTAAGACAATGCTAAAGGTCAAAATTTGGTAACGCTGGTAACGGAGCTCGATAGACTCAGTCTATTTGTCCTTCATAAGATTATGCTGTCGTCGGCGGGAATTGCCAGTCATCTAGTATTTGAAATGAGATAAATTAAACCGTATCCCCAAAACGCTCCTCAAACTCCGGCTGAAATGCTCAAATGCCCGCCTTATCCCAAATCGGTCTCCAATTGAATTTTAACATGCATGAAATCGGTCTTTGCCAGTGTTCCTGGAAAGTTATGCCGTGAATATGAGAGCCAGGTTATATCTTTATCTGGCTGAAAGAATGACTTTCCAGTTGTAACTGGTTCGTATAATCATAACTCGTTCTTGTCGCTCTTGTCGCTCTAGTCGTTCCGCAGTCATGAATTTCCTCCTTGATTCTTGAGCTTCGAATCTCCAACTGCAGGTGATGCCCGGCCGGACCCTTCTGCTGCCTTGGACTTGCCTGCGCTAATGGATGATGCACCATCCTCTTCGTAAAGGTGATGCTCTTCGATGTACTCGATGACTGGAGCGGGTAACAAATACTGTACACTCATCTCTTTCCTTAAGAAAAGTCTAATCTTTGTGCTACTGATATCATTTGTGACAAGTTGTTGGATGACATAGATGTTGCGTTTGTATTGTTCGAGACTTGCAAGAGCGTCCTCGATATCCGTGCCGGTACGTTCGACAATAAAAGTACCATATTGTCCCAAAATATGTTGAAGATCAGCCTCACTCCAAACTCCTGGAATACTCATTGTTTCGATAAGATCAGCTCCGGCTAATAGAGCAATGCGAACAGGTACTCGGGATCCATCCGGTCGTATAGCACCGCCCATAACTTTGTTTATCTCATGCTCAACATGATCGAGTACGAGGGCAGTTGGGGTATATTCTGTTTGTAAGGCCTCCCAAGGATCCACCATAAGCCAATTTGATGACTGTACAGCCAGTTCGCACATGTTAAGTCTGCAGGTGTTAGCTAAATTTACAAAAACGATGTGAAATTTGGAACTTACCGGTGCTCCGAACTTGCCAGGCCTGCCTTCTTGTAAAAGTTGGAGACAGGTGAGAAGTAACCACTAAGGAGTTCAAACTCTGTATTAAACTTGCAGAAGTCGGCAGCCATCTCCATCATTCGCAAATGAAGATAAGTTATAGGAGAAAAACTACCACATGCTACCAATACTAGGGGGGTCTTCTCGGGATGATTTTGAGTGAGTCTCAGGCGATCGGTTGGGAAGGTGTAATTGTCGAGAGTTTGCGCAGGAATGACCTGGGCGGCAGGATTGGAAGTCATCTTCAAATGGTGATTCGGGAGTTGTATGGTATTCTTTGGAGGAAAAGTGGAAAAGACTCTCGAGATTTTGGGTGAAGAGCAAAGTCTAGATGACGAATTTTGGAATAGCGGGGATTGATTGCGAAGGAATTGCGATGAGTTGAAGATATTTCTAGAGGTCGCTCTTTGCAGAGTACGACAAAGAATAAGGTACGCCGTAGTCTCTGATTTTATTCGACTTTGATGTTGATGTATAATGTTCAAAGGATGAGATATAAATATTGTGACGTTAAATAGATTTGTGAGTAATAATAAAACAGAATTAAGACTTTTCGATGTCCGGTGGATTAGTGAATTTTATAATATCGGTTGGAGGGAGGAGTCAGAGATAGGTGGTGGGATGGCTCGAGATATGCGCAAAGCCCCGCCCCTACGCTTTGATACATACCTACACCGGAAAATGCGAGGTAGGAGCGAGAGGAGTAATCAAACTACATGGGAGGTACGGAGTTATTGCAGGTTGATCGATTGAGACGATAGAGAGGATCCATGGATTGAGACGATCGCGACGAGAAGCGCAAATTGGTTCAGAGTTGCAAGTGTTCACTTACAAACCACAGGTAAGTTGTTGTGTGTTTTCGACTCATGATGTTTTGGGAATCCAACATTCAGTTCTATCCATACCTACCTACTCATAATTTGCTGGTTTGCTGGTTTGCTGGTTTGGATGAGGTGCCAATGCTTGCTTGCTGCTGTTATCTCCTCTTCTGCGTGCAAGCCTCCAGGCACAATGCACGATGTACAATGCACCCGGCTCCAATCAGAGAGAAATGTTCTAACTTGAATCGTTTCAAAATGTTCAACCCCTCGTTAGCATTATTTTGGTTAACAGATACCGACGTAGGTAGCTAGTATGCATAGTATTGTCTGGCTTGGTCAGCTTATGAGGCAATTTCCATAATACTTGGAGAAGCACATCTACTCGAGTAGAGCCTCGGTGTTGGGACAACCATACTGGGTATACTGATTCCGAAATTAATCTAGGGATTTACCCATGAAAAGCGGTCATCGCCGTAGATTGATTATTCGGCAATCAAATTCCCAACCCAAGCTAATAAAGTTATCACCAACTGTTGCTCAACCTTCCAAAACTGCGTGCTTGCATTGCACCAAGCCCAGAAAAGTGTGTTTTGTTTCCTACCTACCAGAAACAATGCTCAATTCCCCACCACCCTCCTATACCCACTACACCCCGTGAAACCGCCCCGGTAAAGCCGAATTTCCCAAGATATATCCATCTCATCCGGAATTGTTCGAGCTCGAGATGTTACCCGTCACCCGTGGTACCGAAACGAGCATGAGATTTGAACAAATTCTCTGTTGGTCGACGCTTTGCCCAGCTCCGTGCTGGAGGAAACAGAAAGATGTTGTCGTTTCGAGGAGGTAGGCGTAGGAGCATGAAGTAACTACGCATATGGCCGATCGAAGGACAACGTCTCCTGCAGCGAGATAGAGGAGTTGTCCTCATTGTTTCACAGCCAAAATGTTGAACGTACGGGGAGGTATCGCTACAGCACTTCATACGAAGCTCTCTGTTCAAGGCCAAAGAGTGAATGGCTTTTTCGACCGTGTGAATGTACATTGCATTGAGGAATTACAAATATTTTGTTCTACAACTATCTTTTGGGTGTAGTGACATATATTCAAACACGTTCATCTGTGGGCTTCTATTTCTCGGCCTACGGACAAGAAAATTAAGGATTACAAGAAGCATCGGGGTACATGATATTCATCAAAAACATTCTTGGTGTGTGTTGGAAGTGATATCAGTCGATTCTAGTATCCGGGATACGAATGGAAGGTAAGTGGAAGTGATCTCTGGTACAGATGAGTTGTCCATAGTGTTTGGAGATTGTGAAAGGTCTAATAACCTATAATACAGCTGTACGTAGCTATGCAAGATACAGAGGTGGTATCGTGATATCCAGAGATATCTTATGACATTGGATATTTTCTCCCATACAAAAGCTTCGCTCAACCAATATCGACGGAGTAAACTCACGTATTCCGTAGAATGAAGATCTTGAATATCGGCCAGCTTGAGTTAGCCACTCGACTAGCATAATATGTTATACATCTATCCATCTTCTTCATTGATCATCATCATTAGATATATCTCAAATGGGGGCAAGCCCCCAAGCCCCCATAGCTCACTGCGCTCGAGAAGAAAGCCATATATTGATAAAGAAACTGTCTGATAGGAGATCGGTTTGCTCAATATGACGAAGGAGACGTAGATAATACTGTCTTCCAGGTGCCGCCTCAAAGATCATGTATTCTTGAACGGACATGTGCCATTTTCCAGTATCAATCTGGAATGCTTATTAGTATCCGGTATAGATTCTTTTGTTTAGTAGAATTGGGGTAAAATGCATGCTATTTGAGCCCCCGACACAAAAAGATTCTCGAATTCCAGTCGCCAATGACATGACATGTCTATCTATCTAGGTAGTCGAATAATGCAGGTGAAACATGTTCTTCTCCAATGCCAGTCTCGGTTCTTTTGTTCATTGTAAACGAAGTAACATTGGATAGTGAATTGTTATAACATATACCATATAGAGAAGCAAGGTCTCGATGTTATCATGATAGAAACATCTGTTTGGAATGAAAGGAATCTCTTTATTGCCCACCTATGTATGATTTGAAAGCGTTGATATAAGGATTGTATGGCCAAATTCAACTTACACTTATGTAATTGATGTAATCTCCCCTCGACAATGGAATTAGAAGTCGTGAATCTTGATCTTCATTGAATTACCTTCGCCTCATCATACATTCCTGAAATTATTCAATATAAATTCATTACAACTAACTCTCTATCCTCGAGTATTGTGGTTATTAATAAGTATTGACGTTGATGACCTATATACCGTACCGTAGCTTCACTCCGCTAAATTTTCGAGCTCTACTAAATAAATGCTAGTCTCCACCCGCACTACAACATACATAGGTACCTACTTATTATTAGATAGAACACAAGGCTCCTCTTACAAGCAAGCAAGCAATACACACCACCACCACCACCACCACCACCACCACTACAAACTCCTTGAAAGGAAAGTCAACCACCGCCCCTTCTTCTTCTTCTTCGAAAAAAAAAAAAGGAAGTCGATAATTTCCTCCACAAACGATATTTAGAAGGAAAAATCAATACAAAAGGAACTACTGGCGACTTCTATACTAGAAACCGAACTGATGGATTAATGGCAAAGGGTACGAGTCATATTGAAAGGCCACAAGAGTCGACATCATTTAACGATAACGGTCCAGAAATATCAAGACCACTCTCCACTGCGACTTCCATCTCTTCATCTTCTTCATTTGGTCCCAGGTACACAACCACCTTTACCTTTGTCTTTTACCTGCGTTTCTTCCTCGTCAACAATTTCTTCTTGATCATTAAATCATTTTCAACTACTTGCGACTGTCAATCACCAGTTGTCGATGGTTGAATAGATTAAGAGGTTATTATTCAAGAGCCAATACTCATGTCTTCCAGAATTACACGATCATCCGCGCGGCAAGCTGCCAACTCTTCAGAATCATCGGCCGGTTCTTCTGCTTCTGCGACTGCAGCAACTGCAGCAGTAGCTCCTCCAGGTCGCTCTTCAGCCCCATCACGAAAGCGTAAAGCTACTGTGCGGGAACCAAGTCCCGCTCTGGAACCTGAACCCATAAAGGCAACTCCATCCAAGCGTTCAAAGCGTCAGAAGGTCTCGGAACCCGAAGTCCCAACACCCGCTCCTGCTTCAGCCGCATCTTCTCGTCGAAAGAACGCAAAAGCTCCTGCGGTTATGTCTAGTCATAGGAAAGTTAAGACCCATTTGGATCAAGGTCTAGTGTCTAACAATATATACAGTGATTCTGCTGGTCCTTCCAATGAACCATCAAACACGGCAGCCAGTTCCTCCAGGCGCAAGTCTAATAGAAACCATAAGAAAGGTGGGCCAGGTCTATTGAAATTCACATTCAAGTCGATCTAGTGGAAAGTTGCTAATATCCTCTCAAGCAGACGCCTCAAGCAGCACCCCAAGCTCGAGTAAAAAGTCGAAGAAATCCGCCACTGCTGCTAAGGATGCAGATACTACAATGAAAGATGCAGATGATAAGCCTCCCCCACATCCACTCGATGACGATGATCCCAGCGATGAGAATGATGACGATGATATTCCTCGAGACTACGATGGCGGTGATGATGATGATGACGATCCATTTGGTGGCTTTGGTGGACCTGGTGGACCACCCCATGGGTTATCGAGCACTCTGCGAGCTTTGAGTGGCATGATGTCTGGAGTTTCTTCTCGATTGCGCGACATTTTGACACAATTGAAGAAAAAAGATGACCCATCCATTCAATTGATAGCTTTACAAGAACTTTCTGAGATACTACTTGTTTCTACCGAAGACAATCTTTCCGGCCACTTTTCTCCGGATGCCTTTGTCAAAGAACTGGTGGTTTTGATGCAACCTGCTGACTTCGGATTTGGGGAGGCAAATCCTGAGATAATGCTCCTTGCATGTCGATGCATTGCCAATTTGATGGAAGCTTTACCTGCAAGCACTGCTAACGTTGTCTACGGTGGCGCTGTCCCAGTTCTCTGCCAGAGCATTTTAGAATTAACCTTCATTGATATAGCTGAACAGGCTTTAAGTGTAAGTGCTCCGCCTTAGATTTCTCCTTCAATTACTAACTTTTACTTTAGACGTTGGAAAAAATATCTATTGAATATCCAGCATCAATTGTCCGCGAGGGAGGATTGACAGGTTGCCTAACAAACCTTGACTTCCATAACACAAACACACAAAGAACTGCGGTCACTACTGCTGCAAATTGCTGCAGAAATATTCCAGAGGATTCCTTCAACGTAGTCAAGGATGTCATGCCCAATTTGCTAAGCGTTTTCAATTCTAACGATCAGAAAGTCGTGGAGCAGG
This sequence comes from Botrytis porri, assembly GCF_014898465.1. NCBI lineage: Eukaryota > Fungi > Ascomycota > Leotiomycetes > Helotiales > Sclerotiniaceae > Botrytis > Botrytis porri. The sequence continues at coordinate 493,612 of NW_024066092.1, forward strand.
GCTCGCTCTGTGTAACTCGGATTGTGGAGAGCTTCAGGTACCATCCAAGCAAGCTTGAGGAGCTCGTCAGCCCCGATTTACTACGAGTTATTCTTCGTCTTTTGCTCCCTGGATCTACCAATCTCATTGGTGCTAATATTCATACACAGTTTCTTCGCGTTCTTGCTTTCACAGCAAAGGCGAGTCCTAAACTGTCCGCCGAACTCTTCAAAATGAACGTTGTTGAAACATTATATCAAATTTTGACTGGTGTTTCGCCACCCAGCGCCACAGAGGATGTAGCATCAAAGATTGACAGCGTTGTGATCATGCAAGCATTGATCCACAGACCACGAGAACAGGTTATCGAGACTCTGAATGTTATATGTGAGCTTTTGCCTGGAATTCCACGAAGTGGCAATTCAATGTTCGACGATGATATTGACACCGAATCTCCATCGGGAGCAACAAATGCATCATCTGGTTCAAGAAAAAAGTCTGCGAACGAGATTCGTATTGAACTCTTGGAGGACTGTAGAGAAGAGGTCAAGAGATTTGCAATCATTCTCTTTCCAACCTTAACGGATGCGTTCTCTAGCACCGTCAATCTTCACGTTCGCCAAAAGGTCCTTAATGCTCAGCTCAGAATGCTTTCCAATCTTGATAAAGATATTTTGATGGAGGCTTTAAGATCAGTTCCATATGCATCCTTTTTAGCTGCAATTCTCTCACAACAAGATCACCCCAGCTTAGTGGTCTCGGCACTTCAAGCTACGGAGCTGCTTCTAGTTAGCCTTGAAGACATATATCGTTACCAATTTTACAGAGAGGGAGTAATTGCGGAAATTACTAAGCTAGCCACTATCGAGGAAACCAAGACTGAAAACAAACACCCGTCTGCGGAAACAATTGAGTCTAAGCCTACTACCGCGCAAGCCGATGCAGATCGCAAAATATCTGAAAAGGCGGGTCAAAATGGAGAGGCTCGTAACGAAGATCACAACTCTTCAGACGAAGACAACGAAGACAACGAGAATAACGAGGACGAAATGGATAATGAAATTGGACATAACGATGATTTACAAGATGATGTAACAGCTTCTCCGGTCAGCTCTCGTGGCTCTACAATGTCATTGGACGGTCTTCATCGACATGCATCATCAGATCCAAAGACTATGATGCATATCATTGCCGCCCGCGCCCAAAAGTTTCTTGACATCCATGAGAATGAGAAGAATAGTAAGGCCATGAAGAAGAAGGCAACCAAAATCTTGACGAGTTTACAATCTCTCGCTTCGGACATTAGAAATTTCTATCTGCATCAAGGCCCAGGCAATGGAGTTGAGCTTTTCACCACACTCGCATCATATTTCGATGGCGATGTTTTACAAAGTGTTACAAGTGCCGAGTTATTGAATTCCGAAATAGTCCAAGTTCTATTGGAAGTTTTCAATAATCCCGACGAGCAGCTGGCCAATGATGCTAGGTCTGCGTTCCTCGAAGTCTTCATGGGCCAAACTCTTACTAAGAAGTCAATCACTGGAACAGATATGCCTGCAACTCCATTTGGTCTTCTTATCCACAAATTACAAGATTTGTTGAGCCGATCAGAACATTTTGAAGTAGTGACCGTTCATTCAAATAGCTTTGAAGGAAATAGGAGTAGTGCTGCGTCTATGCTTGCTAAACAAATTCGTCTCAAGCTAGTAGCTGATGAAGACTCCGAAATTCCAAGATCGTACCGAAATATCATGGTTTCTATTCATGCTATCGCTACTTTCAAGGCTTTGGATGATTACCTTCGTCCCAGAATCAGCTTGTCTGACCGTCCTCGGCCACCTAGAGCTAGAGATGGCCTTTCTGGTGCATTAGCTGCTCTTGCTGCAGCTGGCTTGCCCAATCCATATGCCGGTATTCCGAGTGCCCAGGCACGTCTCGCTGCAGCCGCAGCCGCAGCAAATCCAACCGCATCTACCACCCGCACTTCTCGTAGGGCAAAATCAAAGTCTGGTCCCGCCCCAACCCCTGCATCGGCCGACCAATCGACCTCGAATACACCTGTAGATAAACCTGCTCGGCGTTCGGCTCGACGTTCGGGAGCTCAAACAGATCCACCTCCGCCACCTCCTCCACCACCCATGCAAGAAGAGGATGCACTTGCTACCGCCCTCGAGTGTGCTGATGAGAGACAGATGAGTGAGGATGAGGAGTTAGAAGATAGCTCGGCACTGGACGCCATTGTCGGCGACATGGAAGAAGAAATGGAAGAGGATTCCCCTGTTGATCCTACAGCTGTAAATCTTGAGGTCGCTGCAGGTGGCAAGGTCACAGCTCGTAAGGAAGACGGCACAAGAGTCGCGACTCCATCACAATCTTTACCAAGCACTTCCCGCAGTAGCTCTGCACTCCAGGCAGCTGTTGCCCAAGAGGCATTGTCCACACCAACCACATCGTCCAGACCTATGTCTTATGCAGCTGCAATCCAAGCTGTTCCGTCAGATTGGCACATTGAGTTCAGTTTGGATGGCAAAGCAATTGCTAATGATACAACTATTTACCGCGCTGTTCATACAATGGCCAACACGGTGGAAGATCAATCAAGTCGAAGTGTTTGGTCCGCGATTCACCCCATTAAATTTAAGCGTGTTCCAGGGCCACCCCCTCCAGAACCTAGCTCTCTATCCCGGGCATCAGAGGCCAGTACAGAAACTACGGCGTCTGGCATTCCCGCATCGCTAGATAAGCATCCTGCAACGTCCTCAATCCTTCGATTACTTAACATTCTACACGCTCTCAATGCCAACCTAGACGATGTTTTGGCTGATAATAAGGATGCCTTGAAATTAAATGCTGAGCCTTTATCACAATTCGTGAACACTAAGCTCACTGCAAAGTTGAACAGACAACTTGAAGAACCTCTTGTGGTTGCCAGTAACTGTCTTCCAACTTGGAGCGAAGATCTTGCTCGACTTTATCCGTTCTTGTTTCCTTTCGAGACACGTCATCTATTCCTGCAGTCAACTTCTTTTGGCTATGCTCGTTCAATGACTAGATGGCAAAATGCCCAATCTGCTGACGAATCTCGCCGGGACCGTCATCGCGATGAACGTCCTTTCCTAGGTAGGCTTCAACGCCAGAAAGTCCGGATATCTAGATCCAAGATTTTGGAATCAGCCTTGAAAGTCATGGAGCTTTATGGTGCATCTCAGAGTATTCTAGAGGTTGAGTACTTTGAAGAGGTTGGAACTGGTCTCGGGCCAACACTTGAATTTTATTCCTCGGTCTCGAAAGAGTTCTCCAAGAAGAAGCTCAAGTTGTGGCGCGAGAATGACAACGATACCGATGAGTATGCATTCGGTGTCCGAGGCCTTTTCCCAGCACCTATGAGCGAAGAACAATCATTGAATGAGAATGGAAAGAGAATTTTACACCTATTCAAGATGCTCGGCAAGTTTGTTTCCAGGTCTATGATCGACTCTCGCATTATCGACGTTTCTTTCAATCCAACATTCTTCCGCATTGGCGACGAATCAAATCCTGTGACTCCCTCTCTTGGTACGGTCAAAACTGTCGACCCTCAATTGGCTAAGTCCCTCAAGATGATAAAGAAGTTCTCTGTTGCAAAGAAGGCTATCGCCGAGGACTCGAGTTTGACAGCTACTCAGAAAGTCCTTGCTACAGAAGCCCTGGAGATCGATGGAGCTAAGATTGAAGATCTCAGTCTGGACTTTACACTTCCGGGATATGCCATTGATCTTCTTCCCGATGGCTCTTCAATATCTGTCACTATTGACAACGTTGATCTCTACCTTGAGAAAGTTATTGATATGACTTTGGGAAGTGGTGTTCAAAAACAAATCGATGCATTCCGTGAAGGCTTCACTCAAGTCTTCCCATACTCTGCTTTGAGAGCCTTCACCCCCGATGAGTTGGTTATGTTGTTTGGCAGAGTTGAAGAGGATTGGTCTCTTGAAAGTATGTTTAGTTCCCTTCGATTTTATGATATAATGACACTAACATGCGTATAGCTTTGACCGATTCTATCAAAGCAGACCACGGCTTCCATATGGACAGCAAGAGTGTGAAGAACTTGCTCCAGACAATGAGTGAGCTCAGTCTGCCAGATCGTCGGGACTTCCTTCAATTCACAACTGGAAGCCCAAAACTCCCCATTGGTGGTAAGTTATACATGCCTGTATCCCTTTTCTACGACTTATAGCTAAATTGTTCCAGGCTTCAAGAGTCTTACACCAATGTTCACTGTGGTTTGTAAACCTAGTGAACCACCCTACTCTTCCGATGACTATTTACCAAGTGTCATGACATGTGTCAACTATCTCAAATTGCCCGACTATACTGATCTAGATGTCATGCGAAGACGTATGAGTACTGCCATTAGGGAAGGACAGGGAGCTTTCCATCTGTCATAGGGCGTGTGTTAATGGCGAAAATTGAACTGAATCCGGCGTGCATTAGGTCTAGTCGAACATGGAATAAAATTTCGGGTATTTATTCTCATTGGAGGATGAACAAAAACTGGGGGATTTGGTGGTTTTGCTTACTTTTGAGCCAAACCAGTATGTATTCACGAGCTATTTTTTGCAATTGTTTCTTTCTTCTTTCATCAGCCAGATTCATTTTCTTCTTCATTCCTTCTATCTACTTACGTTTTTGTAATGGAAGTTCAAGAAGAGAGAAAGGAGTCAAATTGCATGGGTGGGTTGTTTGGGCGCATAGTTTGTAAACCGGTTTCTCCTGTCCGGAACTTGAAGGGGAATGGTTTGCAAATATGACTGGAATGGACTGGTGGACAGGATGGGATGGAATTTTAGCTTTTTATTAGGTAGCCTTACTTCTACAAATACTACTTTGCAAACACTAGTCTTGAGATTAGATATTAGGTAGATGAATTGATCCACTCGTATGTTAATAAGGTTTTGGATGATGTGTGTGAATGTGAATGTGTACTTTACGTGTGATTATGAAAGGGGGGGAATATCCGATAACAGCCAAGTACGACTGGTTTTCAAAGGATAGATGTAATTATATTAAAGACATCCGATGATATCATTTTTGATGAGACCCTATTCACATATAGAACCCGAGGACATCTATTTTTTGGGTGAATTAGTGAATGACTTGATTTTTGTCTTCAATTTGTTAACTTTATTCTGTCGATAAAATAAATTGAGATTAGGGATGTTGAAGATTTGAAGATTTGAAGATTTGAAGATTTGAAGATTTGAAGATTTGAAGATTTGAAGATTTGAAGATTTAAGAGAGGGGGGTTTGAATACTAAAGGGGGGCGAGAAAAGAAGAAGCAAGAGGAATTTAGTATTTTAGAGCTTGTTTGAATGATATCTATATTACTAATATAGGGGTAGTGTGTTACTTTAGAAGAAAGTATAGAGATAAATCTAAATAATATAGAGTAATAGTTATTGATTGTTTGTAATAATATTTATATATAAGTAAATTAATTTGCATTTGAGAACTACTCATTGACATCTATATCACTGAAAAATCTTACTCTATATTACCTAAAAATTATCCAAACAAGCTCTTCTGATTGTGGATTTTTCTCTAATTGTGAGAATATATCGACGTTGAACTATTGAGTGTAGTGTTGATAAATAAGAGTTGGTAATTACCTTGATATAATCAATTAGCGATGTCTAGGTAGGCAGTCAGGGCTAGCCCTGCTTGCAAGCCCTGATATTGACACGGACTATGGTTTTCGAGCTTGTACGTGAGGATTCATATGGTAGGTAATTTGTGGTTGGATTTCATGTCATTCGTGTGAGGGGTGATGAAGAGATTGTGAATATTTGTATGATAGCTGTATCTTCTGAATGCGCATCCTGAGCGCGAAACTCGCTTGGATGAATGGATTGGAGGGGAACGTAAGGAGATGATTAATCTATTGATAGTTGGCTTAAGAATTAGTCGGCCATCTATGAGAACAGATTATCAGTTCTTGTTTATCTCAGAACCCCAGTTGGGTGCCTGAAGCATGAAATAAATCTAGTGATTCATTTATTAGTGATTCAAAATTGCTCTAGGAATCAAAGATGCATCTGGATTGATTTTCAGGAACGTCGTGATTGTTATGCTCAATGTAAGAGAGAGAATAGCATCAATCCAGGGGGAAAGTGTCTTCAGAAGAAACACTTAATACACATTCGCGTATTTTTGGACGGGATCGATAAGATTGAGAAACGTTTTCGATTGCGAGAGCGGCTATTTGCAAGAGTATTCTTCAAAACAGAAATTGACGGTATTAAAAAGCTTGACTGATAGTAGGTAGTGTTGAATGTTTATTGAGCTTCATTGCATGGGAATGGATCTTCACTATTTGTGTAAATATACACCAGATTTAACATTTCACATCAATCTTAATCTTATGTTTGATAACATCAGTCCACTTTAATGCTAGTAGAGCGCTGAGATTGACCTCTCGATTCTTCACGACAAGTCCTCATAGACTTGATCCTGGAACCCATGGTCCCAGTTCTGTGGGTTCAACATATATTCCCTGGCTCTTCTTGCCGCCCCTACTGCACTGACCCATGCAGGGTTGATGCCCTCGCTGAACCTATCAGCAAATTCCAGGATAACTTTTATGATTGTTTCGCAAATCTTCTGAAATTCTGATGCGGTCGCGTTGCCACTGAAGACGATGCTTCTGAACTCTGTGAGCGCTGGTGGCTGAGAATCTGATAGTGGTATTCTAATAAAGTATTTCAGGCGGCTTGCAAGATGTTCAAGTTTCTCGAGCTGCAATACATCATTAGCCTATTGGTTCGCGAATATCCAGCGTTGCTCTTAGCAAAGACATGATGATGGATAAATCTTAGGGCATCTCAAATAGACAATTGCCGAGCATTTCGTCATAGTATCTTCTTCATGGGTCTTAGAAAGATGTTCTTACAGAAGCAATTTGACCCACGCCACCAAAGTCGGGAATTTCGAACCTTTGTTCCACTAAACTTGTTATCGTCCCTCCATCGGTCATTGAGACCTCAAGACAACTATCCTGATAACCGAAGTGTAACAGAAGATTCGACTCTTGGTTAATGTCAGTTCCTGCCGGGTATCCAAGGGCTTCTGCAGTATTGAGACGATATGCTAGTCGCATGCTATGGAGATAATGCCGTAATTGCGAGCCGTCTTTCATGCCAGGCAAAATCTCGATCGCGACGTCTAGTAGATTATTGAGATCTCCAATCATAACATTAAGATTCATAATGACGAATACTTCAATCGGTCGACTGAGTTTGATTTCGGTCGTTTTCTGAATGGCCGATAGTGTTACGTTGAACAAGTCTTTTAGTTCTGAGTCTGAATATAATTTTTCTTCGCTGAGCTGCGTTAGTTCAACCAGACACAGCAGCTATTTGACACAGAGGAGTAGTTCACACTAAACATACTGTTTGTCGCCATAATCCCGATAGCCAGACTTGGAAGAGGTATAATTCTTCCACTCTTGTGTGGTATTGACCTTAGCCACCATTAGAAATTCATCGCTTTCAGTGATTTATGCTGATGTCCTAGTTCAAAGTCAGCAAGAGCAAATAATTATATACCAATGAATAGAAATTGCTGAAAGATGGTCTATTCCAAGAGCAATAGCTCGCCAAGCCAAAAGGGATAGCCATTTTCCGCCGGTCCCAACCACGATGCAGAATCACACACTACTTCTAGCCAACAGTTGGCACCTCAACCCCTAGAAAATTGTTTCAGCTAGGTTATTTACGAGATGAGTTTGTATGATGTGCCAAAGGATTTCATGGAAGGCATACTCGCAGCATCATTTTGAATCCTCCTTCCCGTTCAGCAAACTGACTACAAGTACCTGCATACCAATGGAATTATTTTCTCTCCAATTTTAGCAAAAAATAACACCCCATAGTAAGCGGCATTGATTTTGAAGTTTAATAGACACCAGAACAATCCTATATATTCCTAAGCCACCATCGATGGTTGTCTGCCTCACTGACCCTGAATTTAGCATGAAGCCATGAAGCTCAAGGAATTCAACCTTGACTTACCGTGGATATAGATCCTCCTTGCTTTTACTCACTGAGTTTCAACAGTTACAACATAATTGCACTCCTAAGCACTGAATGTAGGTTTTAGAAATTGGATTTGAGGCAAGGACAGTTTTGCTCCTTCATTTCTTCCTTGAGAAAGAACATAGTAGGTGTATAAAGACTTCAAGATGAAGTCTTGTTTTTCGGTCCCAGTCTGTACACATACTTTCATTAGTTTCCATCAAATTTTGTTCTTGTTCAAGAATCCGACAAAATACTGCGAATGAAGTTTACCCCGTTGGCAAGTGTTCTTTTTCAATATTCTTTGGTTGTATCTGCAGTTTTACTTTCCGAGTATCTACATATCAGAGATGCCGGTATATTCAACACTACAATCGAAAAGCGAGCCCTGGGTTTATTTGAAATAGCTATGCTCAATAACTTGCAAAATGCGTACAAGGGGGTCTGGTGGGCTACGGCGTATCCCAATGCAGAGCGGCAATACAGGAGCAACTATGATATATCGTGCGATGTAAGTTGCAGTTCTGTACTCATGAAAAGAGTCTTTTAAGGCTTAAGTTTGGTCAAAAAAATCAATATTAAGAATTCAATTGTTGACTACTTCCCGTTACAGATCTGCTTGATACAATCGACGATCACCTCCCAAAACGTGTAAGTTGTCTAATCTTGTTGGCCCTAGTTTGGCGCTGAATGCGATGCAGAAAATATTTGGTATGAGTTCAGCGAAAGACTATGCATGGAAGTTTATGAAGGGTGATAAGATGAATATAAACCATAATATTATTGCTAATGGTACGTGCCACGCGGACTTTATTCTCGTCAATTTCCACCAATTTCTGGCTTTCAATATTGTGAAGAAGCTGACAATCAGACAGTGGAGAATTACGTCTGGTAATTTGTGGACAAACTATACGGAAAACAATGGGGATGGATAGGTAAAGGGACAGCTTAAGCGGGAGAACTACCCGAACGTGGTCTCAACCGCATGTCCAGGCAAACCGATGTCCAGGCTACTACCGAGAATCTCGATCTGGGAGACGAAAGCACAGATCCTGCAACTCTTCCAAAACCAGTCTGGCCTGAAAATTGCCACGGCGAGGTAGTAATCGATGCCGATGACACTAGTACGATTGTTTGCGATTATGTCATACCACTAGGTGACGAATCATCCTCATCTTTTGCACCTCCAACTTCGGCGACTTCTACATCGACACCTGTCGTTACTTTACCTCCGGATCCTAAGAATTGTAATTGCAACGAGGACGGATGTACGAAGGAATCGCCTGCATGTTGCGCCGGTGGTACTTGCTAGGTCCTGGAGCACTAGCTTGCTTGTATACTATGTTGAAGGTGGGATGTTCTTGAAAATTTGGGTCTAATTTTGGATGAACTTGGGTGTTACATTTGTTTTTAGAAGTCTAATAGGTTTTAGATATAGACTGCAATTGTTCACAATTGAAGATTATCTTGTTAAATAGTTTATGAAATTTCTCATCCGGAGAATACATCAGCAAGCTCCAAGAGTTCCTTCCACCTTGGGTCTTTTTGAATCTCAATCTTGCCCTCCGGTGTAGCAACTTTAAACTCATCAATCTCCTTGGGGCCATATCGATGATCATTCTCGGCACCTACAAATGCGACTAAATCACGAATCCATTCCTTCATCAGAACAAGTTCTTGCTCAGTTGGACCGTGCATTATCGAGAAACTATTCGGGTGAAAGATATGTCAGTCAAATGTCGTCTCCGCACTTTTCCCTTGAAGGGATAGACTTATTTCCAAAAAGGTTTATCCATTGCATGAGCTACACCCAAGCTTCTTGGTGCAACAGCATCTGTTATGAATGATAGTCGATACGAGATCCTATACCGCCAGATATCCTTAATTTCTACACTATTTGAGAAAATACTGTTTGCTAAGAACCGAGATATTGCGCGCACTTGACAATCAGAAATTATGTGGCCACATAATGCCGTCCAATCACTCTTCTCTCCTGTAGTCGGGAGTTTGTAGTGTTTTAACACGCGAGACGTTGTTACAGGTGCATAGTAGTTAGAAACTTGAAGGCGAAGAGAGTCCACGTTTGCTTCAGGTCCATTCGTTGCAGCATAAAGCGTTTCTTCATTTAACATTTCGCCAATTAGTATCTTGAAATTTCGCTTTTTGAATTCTTTCGCAAAAGTGCCGTTGCGGTGGTAATCCATCATGCCTGGTTGAATAAATGATGAATCCGTCACAGGTCTGAATGTGTGATTTTTCAGCTTCATGATGGCGTCTACAAGTTTCTTGATTTTATTTTGCGCAGCAATGCCAGCTTTTCGGCACCACTGGAGCCTTCTGCAATATTGAAGAACTGACATAGTTCGTCGAACTGATCTTGGCACTCAGCGGGTGTCTTCGGTTGTGCGGGTATTGCGTTTGACATCATGACAAGTCGATGGGATGAGGGAGATGCGGCTGAGAATGCTGGGTTTTGAAACTCGTACATAGCATGTGCATGTATGGCATAAGCGCCTGCGCTTCTTCCTGCAAGGATAACATTCTGCACGTCACCACCAAATCTTGCAATATTCTCGCGTACTCAATCAATAGCTAGCCTCTGATCCCATAATCCGTAGTTACCTGCTTCGGCGCTGCCGTTCTCTGCTTGCAAGGCATCACCGGCGAGAAATCCAAACAGATTCAGTCTGTAGCCGATCGCTACTACAACAACGTTCAAATTTCCCGTTGAAATGAGTTCGGTTGGATCCATCCCTGGTTTATGTGATGGACCTCCCATTTGGAACCATCCTCCATGGAGCCATAGCATGACTGGCCATTTCTTATCTTTGGCTGATTCAACCGGTGTCCAGAGATGGAGCCTTAAATAATCTTCGCTAAATGCCTCTTTAGGAGTGTCTATTTTTTTGGCCGACATATAAGCGGCCTGTGGACAAATCGTTCTAAATTTTGTAGCATCAGATGGCGTGCCATCATGTGATGTATACGTGTAGTCGGCAGGTAGTGGTTGAGGTTTTCGCCAACGCAAATCTCCTAATGGAGGCAGTGCATATGGTACCCAGCATATCGACGTGCCTTCTTATCATATTGAAGACCTGTGATAGAACCTTTTCCGTCGCCAAAATCGAGCTTATGCTCCGTAGCTTCGTATGATATGGTATTGCCCATGACGTTGGACGAAGATTTTGAGCGATCTCAACGATTTGAGGAATTGAATTAATCTCGAGCAAAAATTGAACAAGACGATGAAAACTTTGTGGGGGGAAATAGAAGAGGTCGTGTATTGCAAAGACTTTGCTTGAACAGCTGTGTGAATGTTTTCTATCCCGCTTGATTCCTCGTGATAAACTGACTTTCAAGCCCACTTTCACTTCAAGACTCCGAAGATCTCATATCAGTAGTGAGATAGATATTACGGTAAAGATCGTGTAATTTAGCCAACCAGACCCTGCATTTACCGACGTCCCCTCGCTTAACTATTTGGAGTCTGTGTCCTTTGATAACCTTAGTGTTTCGGTGTGGAGAAAGCGGGGTTCGGTGGATTATCTTCGATTTTCATTATGCTGTACACCAAGTTTGTCATCAGCAGATACAATTATCGACAAGCTAGAAAAGCTCCATGCAATTTGATAGTATATTTCGTATTGACCCACAAGCTCAAATGTACTGACGGATCGAGGGATTGTCATATCTCTCAAGAACGTTTTGTATCAATCACAATATGTGTATAATACTGCCAATTTTTATGACAATCTGATTGTGTCGGACTTTCGATCCATGTCCGATAATATCAATTCCAAACGAAAACGATCGAACACAACTGGTCGTTCCAAATACGGTAAGTGATCCAGCATCAGTACCATCAAGCACTTGCTAATGGTTTGATCGAAAGGCTGCTTAACTTTCCGTGCAAAGAAAGTCAAATGTGATGAGCGTTTCCCTTCATGCGGAAGATGCGAGCTTTTAAAGCTTGACTGCCAGCAGCCGTGCTCCCGTATTCTACCAAGTGTAAGAGAACGAAGACGTGGTGCTGGCCCAATAAAGTCTCGAGACTCTGAATGGTCTCCTCAGTCACTTTCACCAGCTTTACAGCTACCAGAGGAACAACCACAAGAATCAGAAGCACTATTGGACCATTATCTTTCGGGATATGACCATGGATTGGCAGCAGAATCAGCATCTGCATTTTCAGTGGGAAATCCTGAAGATGCATCTCGAAGCCAGGCGCCAATTACTGAGGCAGGAGCAGATATGTTATTGGACCTGGTTGCCGAATGGTTACTTCTAGACCCTTAGAGCCTGAATGCATATACTCGCACAAATTACAGTCTTCTATCTTTTGAGCCTCTTGCTATTGCGAACATATTTTCAACACAAGAAAAGTCGCTGGAAAATAGGATGTCCCTGAATAACGACGAAGAGTTGGCTCTTACACATTATCGAACAGCATTCTCTCAATCTCAAACGACGAGAGACCCACAATGGTCTACTCCTACCTTATTGCTACTCCATGCACCGAAGCACTCGGAGATGCTTCTTCATCTCATATTAGCTGTTTCGCTCCACGATATGCCTTCCAATCCTGACAATGTTAGCCGTCCTCGCCAACTTGGGCATAAACATTACGAAAAAAGCACGGAGCAACTCATGCAAGCTTTGCAGTGTGAGAATCCCGCAGACAATCTCGCAGTACTCGCTTCTTTTTACTGTATACATATGTATATGTCGCGATCGAGCGGAACAATTATATCGAAATTAGACCGACTGAGTCTCACGGCAATTGACCATCTGACAAAGCATAATTTGATAGTATCAACGTATGGTCAATCATCTTTAACAGATCAGAAATCGACTAAAAGTGATGCAGAGCGAAGTCTGATCGCTTGTGTTATTATGTGGCTGCTAAAAATTGATGCTCAAGGGAGTTTTCTGGGATGCAAGCCTAACTTGGCAAACCATTTCCCAGCACATCCTGAACAACTTTCAGCTATACAAGCGGAATCGCGTCTTGCTCTACAACTGAATTGGGGAACGGAATACCCAATATCACAAAGCATTCGAGATATTGAGAATTGTCTACCAGTCGATATGATGACTGATATGCTGGTTCTAAGTTGCAAAACCAGCGGATTCAGTCATAAACCCCAATGTACCGTGGTAGATGTAATGCAAGAGAGTCTGCGAAAAGAATTTGCAGCTTTAGAAATAGTGAGTTGCTACACATCCTGAAAAATTGATACTTACTTGTTATAGCGTTATGGTGCTGTATTCTACTATGGATCTTCAGACATGACCTTGCAACCAGCCATGAAACTCAATTGTGCAAACTCAGCTACAATCTTCTACGCTTTGCGCATATATTTCGCACGATGCAGATCAAGCTCGTTCGGAGCAGAAAGTTTGAGTGAGATCAAAACTGCTCTGAGCCAACTTCTTCGATTCGCCATGTACGTTTCTCCTGCGGGGTCGCAACAACCAGTATACGAATTTCAATGGTCGTTGTTCATTGCAGCTATTGAAACAAATGACATGATTCATCAAGAGTGGCTACAGGGTCGAATCACTGATCATCGCCTTCGCAAATCATTGCAAGGGATTTCTACGTTCAAGCGAAACAATTTGGGAATCATGTCTTTGAGTAAAGTTAAAGAAACTATTCTGGCTACGTAACCTCATCGATCAAATGTATTTAAATTTCACATCTTGAATATCGTACTGCCTTAACTTCATATACTTGTTAGGATTCCAATTGAAATTGAACACGGCACTTCGGATGTCTTAGAACTGATTGAGACGAGGGGTTACGCAGATGTCAGCCCCAGACATGCATGTACGACTAGCGATCTTTTTCGACTTGAACTAACCAAACATCACTTATCACATCACAAACACCTGTAGATCATCAATTACTGGAAGACAGTCACCTCAATTGAAGCAATAGTATCACGTGAACATTTGAAAGATTAAGTACGTCCCACGAATTGATAGGGGCCGATAACGGCGAATACATCGTGGATTATCTCTCGTCAATTCTGGCAAATCACCAGCCAGGGTTACCGAGTATCACGGCTCGGACATTTTCCCCAACCTTCCCCAGTGCTCAGTATCATGACTTTCTGTAATAGTTGTATAATTGCTGATAAGGGCAAAGATAGCACTCTGAACTCTCTTGAACATGCTCCATCTTAGTGTCGAGCAATTGGCACAGATATAATTCCTCAATTGCCCACTAGGGGATGATTCTGACTTCAGATCTCATTCAACACTTTATCCTCGATCATGACTTCAATTGACAAAGGGAAGGACCTTAGCGGAGGCTGTCCGTACTGATTCAAATGCTTCTAAAGCGAGAAAGGACACTGAGAACATGGACGTTTGGTGGGATGCTGGATGATGATCTTGTTTCCCTCCGCCTTCCCTCTTCTTCTCAGTTTGATGGCCAGCAGTAAGTTGAATACTCCTATGAGCCTTTTAATTCCCAATCTTAGCACACCAAGTAAACCAACTAACAACTTGCCACAGATACAGCAGGATTCACCAAGAAAACCACCGTCAATGCTATCTTCTTCATCGGATACTGTGCTGGTAACATCGGCGGGCCTTAGCTATTCAAATCCGCAGAAGCACCAAATTACCACGTATGGACTCTCCAATCAATTATTCGATTGTTCAAACCTAACTAGTGTAACAGAAGGCATACAACGGCATGATCGCTTGCCTGGTCATCTCCATTGCGCTATCAAACATTCTAAGACAGTATATGGACAGGGAGAACAAACGACGCGATCGAGAACAAGGTGTTTACATTGATCCCGAGCCAAAACACGTAGAGGATACAGATGATGTGGATTTGACAATTGAGCGTGTTGCATTGACCGATTGGGAAAATAAGAAATTTCGTTATTATTTATAAATTGACATTTGGGGATGCCAAGTGTCGTCGTATTATTAGTCGTTATTTTAGACATAAGAGTCGAATATAAACATAGGTTCGGATTGTAATACTTGGTTACTCGATGTAGTTTGTTTAGCGTTTAGGGATTGAAATACTAATGATCATGAATACACTGGGGAAATGCAATACTGACTGCATATTTGAAGTTTTTGATGTCATCTTTGGCAATACTCTCCATTTATCTAGTCAACAACTTGAGAGTAAAAAAGCAACGGAGTGAGTGCAGACATGCCCTCTTCTGCGTTATTTTTGGAGATGCGCAACAAATTACTTTATTCAAGGCAGTTGGACCGACCAATCAATACTCGGGTAATTCCGATGACACGTGAGGAGCTCGACTCAGGAAATCTCGAAAATGATCGAAAAGGCTAGAAAAGACCAGAACTCAAAATCATGGAATAGTAGACTAACTGGTATTCTGCAGATAGCATCTCACTAGAGAGCAATGTTTCAAGGAAATATATTGAAGATGGATGACTTAAACATATTCAACATTCTACTAGACTAGATTCAAAAGGAAACGGATCTACAACTTGACGTGGGGAACTATGTTCATCGATCATCTGGTCGATTATTGAAATGGGTGACTTAAGACGAATATATCAAGGAGAAAGACTTGGTGGGTGGAAGTGGTTGCATTAAAGTATGACGAGGATGATGGCCTAGTTTCATACCACTGATACTGAAAACAGGAATTTTGGGCAGCTCCCATATTAATAAGTACGAGAAGTGAATAAGAATTGGGCAAATGTGCATCTAGAGATGTATGACATGAGTTGAAATCATTACTGCTTGTAGTGGCACGAAGAGTTTCTGTTTCCATACAATCCGACATGACTTCGGCAATGCGGAGGCAAGATTTTAGCATGTCTGTAACAAGACATTTGTATGGGGTTTAGGAATCTTTGTATGGATGTAAAATACGTTTGTAGACAGTTTATATACAATAGACTCTTTGAATCTATTTCTTTGGTTCTTCTTTCTTCTCCTCTGGCTTGGGTGTAGGAAGTTTGAACGTGGTGGGTTTTCTATCAACACCAGGTCCGACTTGCTATTTAATTTTAGTATTATGCACTTTAAGAGCTCAAAAGTGGCAGGAATGAAATAAAATCGTGAACATACCTCCCAAGCAGCGGTTCCACCCTCAAAGTTCCTGAACGCCTGAGTCAACTCCAATGGTTCCACGACAATACGCTTCTTCTCCTCATCAAATCTAATCTCTGTGTAACCTGTCAACGGGAAATCCTTCCGTAATGGATGGCCATCAAACCCATAATCTGTCATGATGCGACGGAGATCTGGGTGACCAACGAAGAAGACTCCAAAAAGGTCATAGACTTCACGCTCGTACCAGTTCGCGCCGTCATAGAGACTGCAGAGACTGGGAACGGGGGAAGCCTCGTCGGCGTAGGTCTTAATACGAATGCGGGAGTTGTGGCGTACGGAAAGGAGGTTGTAGACGATTTCAAAACGCTGATCGCGGGTAGGGAAGTCAACGGCGGTAATATCTGAGATTTGAGTAAATTCCGCGTTGGTGTTGTCTGTAAATAATCAGCTCTCTGTGAAACGAAACCAGATAGAGTTGGCCAGAGGTACTGTCACATCTTCAGGCATAAATTCCTTACATTTGAGAAATGAAAATACGGGAATAACTCCAGAAGGAGAGATGTATATAACAAGCTCGTCTTTCCATACTGAGAATTGCTGAATGTATTTTGGAAGGCATCCCATGAGCCATGATCCATACCTGTGCATATCGTCTGACTTGGCCGCGTATTTATCTGCAGGATTCACAGGAGGAACTCGAAGTCCTCCTGGAACATCAGGAGCTCTCTGAGCATGGCGCATGTTTGGAGTATCTGGAGAGACGACAACTCGGGCATGTTGTGTGGAGGCAAATGTTCGAATATTGAGCTTCTTAGGTTGGCACAAAGAGCTTTTGGTAGATCTAATGGCGGAGGCCAAAGCCCGACCATTCGAAACCCTCATCGCCATCTTGGAGATTGAATCGTATGAAGTTCAATTGCAAAGATTAGAAATTCATTGACGATGATATGATATTCAGATTGGTGCTTGAATGATCCTGGAGGATTAGAGATGGTGCCTAAGGTTTCCACTGTTGCGCCACTCTTTGCTTCCAGCTTACATAACCGAGATTTTAGCGTAGACAAACCAAGAGCGAACATGACTTTTACACTTTAATCATGATCCTCGAAGAAGTTCCTACCACACCCACACTCATCTAATTGATCTCTTTTTCACTTCACAACAATACCATTACATTACATAGAATTCTACGTATCGATACCGGAAAATCCGCATCTCATACCTAGAGTATTGATAATTTAATAATACTCTCACAATACTTAACAACGCGCTGTATTCATTAGCGCACCAAAAACCATCGTATCAGAACCAAAGTCATACCTTCTGGAATATTGTCTCGTTGTTCAATCGCACATTTGAACACTCGAAATGGCACCTCAAGACAGCTTTATCGATGAAGACGATGATACCTGGTACGTTCTCATACTTCCTATTGATCCGTATTCAGCTTGGGCGAATTGTATCTTTTGGACACTTTGCTAATCAAATTTCACCAGCCCACTTTGCGTTGAAGAATTCGATCTATCCGACAAGAACTTTCAACCATGTCCTTGTGGTTACCAGGTAATTATTGTTTTCTTGACACTGTTTGCCGGCTTGATGCTAACTTCCACTGTCTTAGATATGTCAGTTCTGCTACAATAATATCAAGAACAATATCAACGGCCTCTGCCCTGCCTGTCGAAGAGCTTATGACGAGAAGACAATAAAATGGAAAGTTGTTACACCTGAAGAGTATGTAGTATGGAAGCGTTAAGAAATCGACCTGCTGACCGCAATTTACAGAGTCGCTCAATTTAAGGCCAATGTCCAAAAGAACGCCAAAAAGAAAGCCGAAATAAGACAAAAAGAAGCCCAAAAGCGAGAAGTGGAAAGTCTGAATCGAAAGCATCTAGCGGGTTTACGAGTTGTACAGAAAAATTTGGTATATGTCAACGGTCTAAGTCCCAGTATACGAGAGGATGAGCTCCTTCAAACCTTACGCGGCGAAAAATATTTTGGCCAGTATGGAAAGATCCTCAAGATCGTGGTCAGTAAATCCAAACAGAACGATTCAGGTCAAAATTTTGGAGTTTACGTTACGTTCGCTTCGAAGCTGGATGCCGAACGGTGCATAACAGCTGTCAACGGTTCTACAAACGGTGACCGAGTCTTAAGGGCGCAATTAGGAACCACGAAATACTGTTCGGCATATCTTCGCAATGAAAGTTGCACAAACAAGAATTGCATGTTCTTGCATGAACCAGGCGACAATGACGATAGTTACTCTAGGCAAGATTTGTCGTCTATTAACAGTGTGAACTCGCAACGACCTTTGCCGACCAAGGCATCTTCATCTCGCACTCAAGCTCAAGCAGCACCACCAATTCAACAAGCACAGCCTTTAGCTGCCGCTGCACAACCAATGGTACGGGAAGGAAGCAAAGATGATTCGGACAATGGGGATGGCCCCGCTCTCCCATCAACTGCCAACTGGGCCAATCGTGGCGTACAGCAGCAACGCAGCAGAAGAGGGAGTCATGCTACTAGCGCTGCTGCCCCCAGTCCTGCCATCTCGAATGCTATTCCTTCTACAACCGAAGTTGTCGAAGAAGAAACCCCAGAGCTTGTTGAAGATCAAGAAGAATCGTCCGAGGAAGCTAGCCCGATTGAAGCCCGAGAGCCCACCCCTTCAATCGAAGATGTTTCGCATCCTGAAAAGGAATCCTTTGGCGCCGAGCTCCTTAGGTCAATCAATTCGGATGTGCTCAGCTGGGATGGTCCAAAGATCCACGAAGATGATCTTGCGTCATTTCCACTACTTTTCGATGATCATGGTGGAGAAAAGCGTCGTTTGATGCGCGAGCAACAACAGGAGGAAGAGCGTCTACACATGGAGCAGGAATCGCAGGTTGATCTTCAATCTGTACCCGAACCTGTGGAAGAACAAGAACCGGAGAGTGGTAGTCTACAACTAGGTGGCGAGCCAGAGGATAATGGACGAGACATCAACCAACCTCCTGGGTTTCAACGTCGTCAAAGCTCTCAGCTGCCAATCCAACGTGGCTCTACCAACGGGCCATTTGGCCCAAGCCTTGGGCAACAACAAAACTACCAGAACATCAGCAATTTGGGTTCTGTTAATGGACGATCGCTCACACCATTGCAGCAATCACAACTCTCAATGTTCAAGTCCCCATCGGGTATGCCTCCAAACTTCATGGATCACATTTCTTCCCCGGTTGGACTCGGAAATCCATTAAACCAGAATAATGCACTCTTCCAACAGCCAGGCCACAACAGACAGTCTTCCCGGTACAGCTTCGCTGGGGATGGTGCCGCTGGGCCATCGTCTATCAAACCTTCTGCCAATTCCAAGATGATGCAACAGCAAGCTTCAATGATGCCTCCTTCAAATCATCCCCAGCAAGGATTCCAGTCCTTCAATCCTTCCATTCCAGCTCCCCCAGGACTGTCAGGTCTAAAGTCCAACACCCCACCTATTGGTGGAGGGATGTTTGGCCAAGGGCATGGATTTGGCAACGCGATGGGTGCCGGTTCGGCTTTTGGAGGAGCTAACAAGGAGAATGGTAGTGAGATGCTTCGTGAAATTTTGAGGGGTCGTCCTAGTGCTGGCGGCAATCAGGGTCTTGATACAAGTAAGCGTGAGTACATGTTTCCTAATTTTCTTCATCAACAGTTCCCATCTGCCTCCTCCACTCCAGCTCCTGCTTCAGGCCTTCTGGCATCGCTCTACGGTCCTCAGACCGGGGCGTTTCATGACTTCGGTCAAAAGCAGAAAAAGAAGGGAAAGAAGCACAGGCATGCTAACACTTCCTCCTCTGGGGGAGGTGGCTTAGTCGATCTTGCGGACCCAAGTATCTTGCAGGCGAGAATGCAGCATCAACAACAGAGCAATGCCGGAGTCGGACAGGGGCTGTTTGGTGGTCAGGCTCAAGGTGGGTACAACCCCAACCTAATGTATGGCGGCGGAGCAGGATTCCCCAGATGGTAGATGGCCATATTAGTTGGGCATAATATTTGGCGTGGCTTCTGTAGATAATGATATTTCTTTTCATTTACAAGGATGGCGTTGGCAAAAACTCTTCAAAGAGTGTTGCATTGTTGCTCGGTATAGCACACATTTGTTTTAGCGGGCATGGCATAGCTCCAAGATGGATGCTTCGGATGCATTGGCGTCATATTACGGTTGGAAAATGAGCGAGAGGACCTCATGGAATTGCTGCCATCGTTTCTTTTCTGTTTATTTCGTCTGGGTGCGCAACAAGGTCAAAACAGGTCACGCCGGGAATTCCATCATCGTCTTCGTCGCGGCCACTTCTCTCATGTACGTTATAGTCCCCGCTCCCACGCCAACGACAGTGGCTGGAGAAATATATCATTCTTACATATTTTGTACCTTCAGTAGCCCGCTCCTTCAATTATCGAAGACGATGATGGATTCGTGATGTGACCGTGTCCCTATCTTGTAGTAGCATTGTGCATTAACCGATGATGCTCCTTGAACCTTACCGCCCACTTATCACTTCACATTTGTTCACTTTTAAGGGGACACGCTAACGTTAACCTTGTTTAGAAGATTCAACTTTCGACGAAAGCATCTTGCACAGTGTGGATGCTTTGGTTTCAGATAGTGTACCAGATGACTCACCCATGAGATATGGCGAGATATCTCGAGAGGTGTCTCGATCGAACACTCCCGCCTTTCCACCTGGGCTACCAAATCCCCATGGACATCCTCCTCCAGCAATTCGCGAAGATCCGATTGGAAAGCCTTCTAAAATAATTTCGGCGGCTGCTCCGTTCACACCATCGAGACAAGCTAGCATGGCAAACCCTCCCCGTGTTGCCACTCCACTCGCCATGTCTCAACCACCAACGCCTTCCCCTGTCAAGTCTAAAGCTTTACCTGCCCCTACTCCTGAGATATCAGCGTCTGAAGCAAAACCAAAACATGAAATCAAGAACATTTCTTCTAGTATGCCGAAGGATACTGCAGCTCAGTCTAGTACAGTGCCTGCAGTTCCGACAACCCCTTTGCACCCTCCAGCAACCACTCCTGCAGCTCCAACGCCTTACTCCACCGAAGATTTTCCAGCTCTCGGGACACAGAAGGAAACCAAATCTGCACCTAGGAAAGCTTCAAAACCAGTTGCCCCCTCTTCTAAGGCGCCATCTACACCGAAAATCTCGAATGCCCAGAAGAGTGCTAAGCCAAGCGAGCAGAAAACAGCGGCATCTGTTTTGACTATTTCAGCTCCCACAAACTCTACTACTAATACTGTAGACACTCTTGAGAAACCCAGACAAACTGTTGCTCCAACGTCAGAATATCCCGCGCTACCGGCGACTTCGGTATCAGCAGTGAGACCTCCCTTGGCTCCCAAAATTCTGACCATCGGTCCTTCGACACCAAAGGGGGGCACAGCTCCAATGGGAAGCCCTGCTCCAACTTCTGCAACATCTGTAGCTCCGTATCCCGCACATTTTCCCGATAATACCAGTGAGCATGACAATGCATCTTTGATGTCCGCAACAGCTTCAAGAGCGAGCTCACCCGGTCCGTCCAGGAATGGACAGCCGCGACCTACTCGCAACACGGCAAAGACAAAGAGGGATAAGGCTGCGAAAAAGGAACAGGCTTTGGAAGAGCAAATGGCAGCTGCAGCTGAAGCCAAGAAAGTTGGAGAGCAAGAGCCAATAATGGGCAGAAAGACGAAGAAGAGGGATAGGCCGAATGCTAACAGTGCACCTAATGTTTCTGCATTGGTGTCCAGCAGACCGCCATCACCTCCGCCTGCAGTGATTGCCAATGAGGAAAGTAAGCCCGCAGAACCCCTCGTGTCAGAAAAGCCTGTCTCGAGTGGCAGTGACAAACCTGTCAATAAGAATGAGGGAAAGAGTAGAAACAAGACAAAGGCGTCACAACCTACGCCTCCACCCGAATCACCTCAGGTTCCTGTTGTCGAAGATGAGGAGATTGTAGAAAAACGTACAGGTCCAAGTCCAGCTAGCCTTGCTCCTTTTGTCTCAAATTTATCTGAGATATTGAAAACTCCCCCTGGTATTAGTAATGAGAGGAAGAGAGAGAAGGATACTTTTGGACCAGCTTTTGCCGAAGCACTTGCAAAACTTGATGTAAGTCCTGAAGAACGGGCGGAGCTCAACGCGGGAAATACTGTTCACAAAATTGCTTCTGGATCAATCCGGATCATGTTGACACCTAATGGGGATTGTGTTCGCAACCTTACTCCCGACGAAGAGAAGCGATACTTGGAGCTCCAAGCGAGAATTGCAGCGAATGCCGGTCCCACTGCATTCGTTTCCGGACTGCAAAACACAGGCGTTGGATTCAATTTGGTTGGTGGCCGCGCGGTTCCAAATGGACCTGCTTCATATTTTCCCACATCCATGTCCACTGGCAATACTACACCTATGGATGCTGTCAGCAAGATCCAGCGTGATGAAGCTTTGAATTACATCAATCAATATGTTCTACCATCTCTCTCTAACAATCCCCAGTTAGAAAAGGCACTTGGTGCGAATGTTTTGGCAGGTGACGCTGTACTTCAAGGGGGCGAGACTTCCAGCTGGTCCCCTTTGAATGGAAACAATCATGCTCAAGACTTTCATGACATGGACCTCAACGATAGAGTTGCAAATTATACCGCGGGTTTTGTAGGGCACCGAAATCCTGATGATGGACGACAGGATCGAAACGTTCAGTTACTAACTGAAAAGGAGTCGGAGTCTGCAATGCAAATCGCAAAGAAGGAGACCCAAGAGTTAGAGAAGAGACTTCTAGCTGTGTTGAAGAAAAACAGAAAGCTGTTGACGGGACATTGAATAGGATTTTTTCGTGGAAAGGAAAGTTCAATTCTCTCCGAGCAACATTTTCACCTGCGAGATAGA
The DNA here is from genome assembly GCF_014898465.1 of Botrytis porri. Classification (NCBI taxonomy): domain Eukaryota; kingdom Fungi; phylum Ascomycota; class Leotiomycetes; order Helotiales; family Sclerotiniaceae; genus Botrytis; species Botrytis porri. The sequence goes on from NW_024066092.1 coordinate 516,620, forward strand.
GGCCCATCTGTTCACCCTTTAACATTTTAGCCCTGAAGACTTGAGTGGAAGAAATGGTGGAATGGATGATGAAATGTTGACGATGCAACGAATTGTATGATTTTTATGTGTGTGTTTATCACTGTATTGATACTTGTATGGATTATAGGATCGACGTGTGGGTTCACGTCGTAGGAGGGTTTATGGAAGATGACCAGAGCGCAAGTCAACAATGATACATCACAAGCACTGATTGCTTCTAGCGTGATTTTTATGATCTTAAAGATCGATAGCGATACCGTTTTACTGTTGTGTCATAGCATAGTATACCATAGCATAGCAAATCGACCGTCGAATTTCTATCTAGCAAGTTTGCTTTCCACTATGTTGTATTTTGTTGCAGTGAACTCGAGATACCTAATGTGATTAGAGCATGTACCCATACGAGCCATTCTTGCCCAAGTATATTTCTATTGCGCCTAATAGAAGATACAAATGAATGTCTCTGACATTCGATAACACTCACTCCCGTCTGTGTAGTCCCCGATTCCCACGTGGAGACGTCAGCAATCCCTGTTCGCGAGTATTTGGTGGGGCAGGAGCGGCGTTGGCGGGGTAGTTTTTTGAAAAAAGCCGAACCCAAACTGACCTTGTTGGTTTTCGTCGCTTCTCTGATTTCGCCATTCAGGAAGATTTTAATCCGATACAAATTGTCTCGGGGAGCCTCATTCTTCGATCTCTTTTTATACACCAACTACACTCCGACTAATAGACCAATATGGCCGAATCACTTCCTACCACTTTCTCTGGTTTGTAGAAGATTGTCACTTATCCATCACTCAATATCCTACTCTATCCTATCTCCCCTCTTTCCTCTTCGCCCTCAAGATCTGCCAGTCTTTTGCATTTCATCCCATTCCACTCCGATCCCAAACTAACCACTCTTTCCCCCTCTAGATCCCGTCCACATCGCCGTAATCGGCGGCACCGGTCTCCAATCCCTCGAAGGTTTCGTCCCAATCGCAATCCTCAACCCCCTCACCCCTTGGGGCTACCCCTCCGCCCCCATCCACATCCTCTCTCACAACTCCACCCCCATCGCCTTCCTCTCTCGCCACGGTGCTCACCACGAGTTCGCCCCCCACGAAGTCCCCAATCGCGCCAACATCGCTGCTCTCCGCAGCATCGGCGTCCGTACCATCATCGCATTCAGTGCTGTCGGCTCTCTGCGCGAGGAAATCAAACCCCGTGATTTCGTAGTGCCAGATCAGGTTATTGATAGGACAAAGGGTGTACGTCCTTTTACCTTTTTTGAGAAGGGTGTGGTGGGACATGTGGGTTTTGCGGATCCGTTCGATGAGAAGATTGCGAGGGTGGTGAGGGAGTGTGGACATGCGCTTGAGGGAGAGGGAATTGTTTTGCATGACAAGGGAACGATTGTTTGTATGGGTAAGTTGCCTTGCTTAATCTTTCCTCCGCCCCTCATAGAGATTATAAACTAATCTTCCTTCCGTCAAATAGAAGGACCCGCCTTTTCTACCCGTGCCGAATCACACATGTACCGTTCCTGGGGCGGATCCGTGATCAACATGTCCGCGCTTCCCGAAGCCAAGCTCGCGCGCGAAGCTGAGATGGTCTACCAAATGATCTGTATGGCAACCGATTATGACTGCTGGCACAGCACAGCCGATGTGGACGTGGAGATGGTGATGGGACACATGCATGCCAATGGACAGAATGCGAAACGATTGGTTGGAGCAGTGCTTGATGCATTGAGCAAGCAGGAACATAGTGAGATGGTTTTGGCGAAACATTGGGAAGGAAACACGACGGGTATGATTAGATTTATGACGAAGGAACAGGGAAGAGGGGAGGAGGGAAAGAAGAATGTGGAGTATTTGTTCCCGGGGGTGTGGGATGCTTAGATGGATGGTATGTGAGGATGTGAGGAGGATTCATGCAAGGGAGGGATGGAGGAGCTTTATGCATTTTTGATACCTGGATGCATCAACGGCATGCATATACGCTGAAATAGATAAGACGAGATGGACTCAATGTTCATTTTTTTTTACCACAACACGTGAAACAGTCTGTTAATCCTCAACGCTAGTGAGTGCTCCGCGTAGCTTATCTAGCATTTACTTTTATTCGTCATTTCTTGAGTAACAGGCGGAGACGAATCAAATCCTATCATCATATCGAATTTATACCAGAATCTCTTTTCTCTCTTCACGCTAATTTTTTAACCCAGCCAACATCATATAAACAATCCATGCCATGCAACCCAGTTCAACAATGGGTGACCATGTACATATAGAACAGAGGAACCCCAGGGTATCTATCAACATCCCAAAAGAAACGGCACCACCACTACCAACTCATTTAATGCAATCCAATTTAATATATCCCGTCACCATCTTCCCAAATCGCTAGCCAATTATTCACCGGATCTTTTTTTGACAGAAACAGCCTATCAAAGCAACATGTACAAAGCTTTAACCGCCTTCTCCGCAGCCGCAATGTGCCAAGGTCTCCCATCCCTAACAGGATGCACCACACCTCTGACCCTTGCTAGAGTAGCCAATCCTCTATAATAACCTAAAATTTCCCTTAACAAAGTATCGTGAAATGTGCGCGGATTTCCTACAACCTCCGCATGGATAATGTTGACTTCCAATACTATCGGCGGATCATCTGTGCTCGTACCGCTACTTTTTACGAGGTAGCCGGAGATAAGAGCAGGGTTGAATTCGAGAAGAGAATTCGAATTGTTGAGGCGATGAGAGAGAATGGCACCCCAAGTTTGATCTGTGACATCTAGAAGACGAGAGCTTTGATCATCGGGTTCGGGAGGAACAGCGGGTGTAGATGTGGATGGTGCTTCGGAAGGGGTAGGGGCATTCGTTGTTGGTGTTGATGCATTGCCCGGGGAGAAAACTGATGATTGAGATGCTTGAGGTGTAGAGACGGGCGTTGTGGCGGGCTGTGATGTTGTCATTAATGGCGGCGGTATTTTTATTTGCGGGGGTAATATTCTTAAGGATGGGTCTGATTGCACAGTGACAAGTGTGAGACTGATCGAACCATTCGATTCTGTGGAGGCAAGACCTGTCCAAAAATCGATTTCAGATTGTTCCATCACAGCAGTCTTTGCAATAATTATACGCCAGTGAACCTTTTTGCACGAGATCAAGTCAAGAGTCATCTCCCAGATTTCATTCGCAACGTCCGTGAAGAGAAGCGTGAATGGCTCGTTCTTTCGCCCAAGGCAATATGAGGCTGTCATCTGTTTGGTGCCCCTATTATCTGACCATGCGGCAGTAATCCATCGTTCGTCGATACTCTGAGCATAAGCAATATGAAGACATGAGTTCTCTTGTAACAATGCAGGAGATGGATTGATATTCAACTTAAAATCAATGTTCCGTGGGAGAGGTTTCTCTAGAAGGATAGCTGCTGTAGTGGAAGATGATGCAAAATCTACACAGCGATCATATACTTCCATAGCAAGACGTGAATATTCCGCTGGCGACGGTACCACTAATGAATTAGGAGCAGCCATAAAATCCAACGGCACAAGCTGCAGCACCAATTCGTTGTATGTTTTCAGCTTCTTTTCGGACAACGACAGCCTGTAGACCTTGAACAGGTGCTTGAAAGCAGTGCAAATGTTCACGAGTAGAGACGGATTATTGAGGGGATAAACGAAGTACACAACGACGTTTTTCTCTTCCGTAGTCATACTTGAGAGATTCTTGCCCAAACGCGTCAATACATCTTTAAGCGAGCTCAGATAAGCTGCCTTGTTTGTGTTGACGTCACATGGGTAATTTAGAAGGCCGCTAGGTGAATCCGGAACCATAATACGATCGTGTCCTCCAAATCTGAATGATTCATACGCCCCTCGCATTTGATCGAGGAAGATATCAGCATTCTCATTGATGCCTACGATATTTGGATGGATGCAAACAGCGTTAACATCTTTGTTTCCAGTGTAAGGCGCCAACCCTAAATTATCCCAAAAGTGTATTGCGGGAGGTAGAACTGCCAGCTTGGAGTCGCCTCTACGTACTTCAAGCTGTGGGGGTTGAATGGGAAATAGGTTGCTAGATTTTGAAGGATCCACATGCTGTACTACTCTAGGATTTGGCATGGGTCGACCCTGGGGCGGTAAACGCAAAGCCGCATTTACAGCTGGAATACCAGGGATGGTAAGGTATGACTTCAGAGTACAACTTTTGACATCTTTTAAGCACACCCTCGTAGCTTGCAAGACATCAGTCATTAGTCTTCTAGTAGCAAAGGTAGCCTGGTCATGGGCGTCGGGATTCTGACTCATTTGATCGTTCACACGAAGAGACCCTGAAGCAGCTTGATCTGCAATGATTTGGGCCGTTTCAATCAAGTCTAGATCGGATAACCCGCTAGGCTGAATATCTGGTTCGGGGGAGGTGAAATATGGCGTTAGAGACCAATCTGCGGGATCTGATTCGAAAATCGGAATATGTGGTTCAATTATGGACTGGGGAGTTCCTGCAGAGGGTTCATATTCTCCGGGAAAAGCGTTGTATGAACTTATACTGGCCTCATCAAAATAGCGTTTTCCTTTCATGCCGAGTTTAGCCATGGTCGAAACCCCTATCGGCAGTGCCTCGTCGGATTCTGATGCATCGCTTACACTGTTAGAATCGCCGTCCATATCTAGCTCTGCTTCATTATCTAGCTCAAAGTCATACTGCGCATTATCATTATTCAGAATTCGAGTTAACACATCAGATTCGAGTGCTTTATTCTCACTCTTTCGTCTACCAAAAGATTCTGGGTTCGTGGGATCGTGTGGCTCTACAAGCTGTGGTTTTAGATCATCGTCGGAATATCGAAATCGCCCATTTAAACCATACTTCTCGTCAACTTCTGTCAAGGAGTATTCAAATTTGACTTCATCAAATACGCTGGACTCGCTAGATGACTGCGATTTCGTTTTTCGTTTTCGTTTTCGTCTTGCCAACTGGCCGAATACTATTTCTTTGTCGAAAGGAGCTACAATGCGTGGTGGAGAAGGTAGTTGAGCAGAAGCTATCAAGCTGTCATTATTGTTGGTCATTTCAACATCCATATCCATTTCTGATGCTGAGGCACGCTGGTCGAACGTGGGTTGTTGTATGTTGTTCTCTGTCGGCTGAGAATCCTTCATGACCGTATCCTTTGATATTGGCTGAGGCACTGATGGCTTACTAGAAACAGATGACTTTTCAACAATCTTATGTTGATGAGCAGGAGGCGGATTAGGCTCGATCGGAGAACCTGACTGATGATCCATTTCTATGTCATCAGGTTGGTCGAAAAAGTTGAAGTCGGCATCAGTAATGTCTGTATCGCCAAATAAATCCCCTCCCATATCTCCAAAAAGGTTATCATTGTCATTTTCATTTTCCCCAAAGTTCATGTTGGAATTTGAGCGATGTTTCTGTTCTGAATTTACCCAGTTATCAGTGTCGGCGGTGTTCATGATAGATATGCTGGGATTCGTTGCTTCGAGATCATGCGAGAATAAGTGAGCAGGGTTCCCAGGCGTTGTGACTGCACCGTCGAATGATGGTGTTGGTCCTCCAGGATGATGTATGGCATCTGGAGGTGTAGGATACATTGCGCCAGCATTGCTACCCTTTTCCAGTAATGCTGTAGAGTGGTTGTTTGCTCGAATGGCTTGGGCTTCCTGATCGGCCTGTTCTTTGGCAGCCTTTAGGACGTTCCGCTCCTGCTGTCTATTCGACATGATGCTTGCCCTTTCTTCCGCGTTCATAGACCATTCTTCTACAAACGTCAGAGGATCTATAAGTCCAAAAGAATTCGCACTTGAAGGCTGCAAGTCAGTTGTAGAAGTCTTGATGGCCCTGAAACATAACAAGGTTGGCCAAGGTACAATAGCACCTTCATCTGAAGAGGGTATATCTGCATATTCGGGGTTCGAAGATCCGTAATTGGCATTTAGCACCTGCACAAACATCCAACCACCTTCTTCGATTGAAGTTGAATCAAAGCCCTTGGTTGACAACCAATCCAAACATCGAGATTGCCAGGACTTAATTGTGGTCCCATGAAAGCGCCAGCTGTGATCTTCAGGATATTTTTGTAAGTCCGAAATAGGTTGAATTCCAGGCAGTTGCTCATCGTCATAAAATGAGTAGAATTTTGCAGGGTTACCTCCTGGTGCTAGCCATAACTCAGTACCCTGGGATAAAGTTCTTTGGAGCTTCTCTGAGCTTGATTGACTTATACGCTGAAGACCAGGGGTGATGTAAGAACAAGCTTTTATCATTAGGGCTCCCAGGGAAGTGAGACTAATGTCTAAGTCGACCAAAGTGACTGTGTCATCAGAAATCTTGGGAGATTGGTAATATGCCATTGATCTAGATGGCGAGTCTGAGGGGAGAAGTAAGGTCCGAGAGTTGAGCGAAAACAATCCGTGCTCGTTGCAAAGCCTATACATGATGGAGCCCTGAACGGATGATATGAAGTGCTCCTGGACTTCTTTCAGAAACGCGAAAGTGTCACCTAGACTAGCCACAGATTTAACACCAGGAGATGCTCCTGCCGGATCATGTAGATTCTGGGTCGAATTTGCTTGCATGGCCCTTGCATTGACATTCTGTGCATTGCGTAGTGCATTTTCGAGTGGTGAAGGCGAAGACGTGCTACTTGGGGTGTTCAAACTAGCTGCGAGTATGGATTTGTTCTTTGCAAGGTGGGAAGGTTCATATGTTCCTCTGTCCTTCTTCAACAACTCGACACCTTGCACAGTAGGAAGATTGGCTTGGCTCAGTAGATCGTCCCCTTCATCGAGAGCCTTGTTGGGGGAATTTGGGCTTGGTTGGAAGACCCAGATCCCTTCTCGCTTTGCATCGTAAAATACTAGAGTGCCATGCTTTCTCCAAGTGGTCTCCACGTCTTGCAAATGCTTTTTTGCTATAGAGGAAGGCGATTGCCATTGGGTTTCGAAATATTCATAAGTTATTGATGCAAAATTGTCCTGAGTAGATAGTTAGCTACGGACTTAATTCGAGTCGAATCGAGCAAGAATCCTTACACAACACAACACATTGGTAGGTTGATCCCCGAGATCCATATCGTAACAGGTCGTAACTCATGAAATGAACATCCAGAACAGCCGATGTAATGCGCCGATCCCCCCCTCCTCCGCGACAAGCTCTTTTTCCCCTTATGCACCCTAAATGATATCGTTTATATATCCAAGTAAGTTTGTTGGTGATCCTATCGAATCAAATCTGTGAATTTTGGTTGTTTGAGTCGCGGAGCTTGAGTTGGACTCGCAGGGCTCCATCTCAAACTGAAGATGTCGGCTGTCGCAGTGGCTGGCTGTTCAGCAAGGTGCGACTAATAAACTGTTGTTACAAATGGCGAAAAGCAATCAAAAGTTGAGCACAGAATAGAATCGCAAGTGAATTGGGTATCTTGAAAGCATTGAGACAGTAGGATATAATGGTTCAAAGAATTAAGCAGATGGTACCTGTATTTGACGATAGTCTTAATAGACTACAAGAGTTATTGATAACATGGTTTCGGGGCATAGTCAAAATTACCGATTACTCGGACTAAGCAATTAAATTGCGCTACCCTGATTTTGCCCCAGCTACTATTCGTTCGAGCAGACTGATTTATCCCTGTCATCATGATTTGATAATCCCGCTTCGCCGCTGCGGCCGTCGCGGCCGCCGGTAGAAAGTATCACCGGACACCGTGCTTTTTCGATAAGAAAATAATTTCTAGAGCAGACATTTATTATAGTTTTCTCAATTCGAAGCCTTTCGAATGCGACATCTTCCACAAGATGGCAAATTGATATTAATTGTTTCATCATTGAAAGAACAACTTTATTCGATTCTATCAATCTCTCAACATGAAGCTCACAAACCCAAATGATGTACCTGTGTACACCATTTCGGGTGCTTCCACTGCACGCCCTCTACCTGACTGGCTTGCTCGCAAAAGAAAGCGCAGTTTGAAAAATGATCCAGAATATGCCAACCGCGTCGAAATTTTGCAGGACTTCGAATTCGAAGAAGCTAGCTCTTGTATAAGAGTTAGTGAGGATGGGGAATGGGTTATGAGTACCGGCACATATAAACCGCAAATCCATACACATTATCTTCCTCATTTATCTCTTTCATTCGCAAGACATACAACAACCCTCAATCATTCCTTCATTCTCCTGTCGAGCGATTACACAAAATCACTCCATCTACAAACCGATCGCAGACTCGAATTTCATACACAGGGCGGATGTCATTATCAAACTCGATTACCTCGATACGGGCGTGACCTTGTCTACGATAGAGCGTCAACGGAAGCATTAATACCTGCAGTTGGTGTCAATGCAGACGGTCTTGGAGAAGTATATCGATTGAATCTCGAGATAGGACGTTACATGAAACCATACCAAATTGATGTTGGCGGTGATGACCTGACGACTTCTGGTGGCGGCGCTTTACAAGGAGGCATAAATACTGGAAGTGTCAATTGTGCATCTATTGCCGAAGAAAGTCACAATCTCATGGCTTTTGGGACATCAATTGGTACGGTTGAGTTTTGGGATTCAAGATCCAAAGCAAGAGTTGGAATTCTCGCGGGTCAACAAGGAGGAATTACTGCGCTGGATTTCGACAGATCAGGCATTTCGATTGCAACAGGATCCTCCGAAGGGATAATACAATTGTATGATCTTCGACGACCTGTGCCAATTTTGACCAAAGATCAAGGGTATGGTTATGCAATCAAAACTTTGATGCACATGACCACTTCTTCACAAGAGAAAAAAATCTTATCCGCAGATAAACGAATCATCAAATTATGGGACGAAACAGACGGAAAAGCCTGGACATCGGTCGAACCAGCAGTGGACATCAACTCAGTAGCGTGGTGCAAGAATAGTGGCATGCTCCTCACGGCCAACGAAGGAAAGCAACAACATGCTTTCTTCATTCCACAACTGGGTCCTGCACCAAAATGGTGTTCATTCTTGGATAACATGGTTGAAGAAATGGCAGAGGAAGCACCAAGTGAAACTTACGATAATTACAAGTTCTTAACAGTACCAGAACTTAAAGCTCTCAACTTGGGTCATCTCATCGGAACGACCAATCTTTTACGACCATATATGCATGGTTACTTTGTGGCTTCCAAACTCTATGAGCAAGCCAGGTTGATTGCCAACCCTTATGTCTGGGAAGACGAGAGAACCAAACGAGTTAAGGAGAAGGTCGAGAAGGAGCGAGCCAGTAGAATCAGAGGTGGCAAGAAGGTTAAGGTCAACCAGAACTTGGTTGACAAAGTGCTCAAGAGACAAGAGCGTAGGGAGAAGGTTGATGAAAATGCTGGTGTCTTGGGTGACTCGCGTTTCGGCAAGCTTTTCGAGGACGAAGACTTCGCTGTTGATGAGCGTAGCAGAGAGTTCCAGGCTCTCAATCCTAGTACTAAGGTTCCAGGTGGTGGCGAGGAGACCAAACAGCGCAAGGTTGATAGCGAGGATGAATCAAGCGGTGACGAAGATGAGATTGTATCGAAGCCTAAACCAGCTGCTGAGATGCGCATTTCTTCCTCGTCTTACAAGAAGTCGGGTCATCAACGTAAAGATAATGCTTTGGGAGCCCGCAAACAAGGCACTGGTCGGGTTAGCAAAAACAAGGGTGATGTTGTTGGTGAGCGTTCGGTCACATTTGCTCCTGCTGGTAAAAAAGACAAAGAGAAGACAGAAGCCAAGCCTGCCAACAGCAGGAGTAGACGCGAAGATGCAAGACGAAGCGCTAGTGGAAACGTTTTCAGAAGATTGTAATAGTCCGAAGTTGAGACTTCATGATACCCCTTTCATAATACATAACACAAGAATTTTCAAGCGCCAAATCTCAAATACCTGCAAACTATGCTTCCCCAAAACGCAAATGCTATGATTCGCCGGACGAAGGGATGATCCACAAATCCCATTCAATTCATATCATTCATTCCATGGGTATCAAACATTCGTACATCAAAACACAAAACAAGAGCCGTCCGTCCCAGCAGCTATCGCCATCTTCTATCTCTCATTCCTCATCTTCCGCGCCCATTTCGACTTCGGCGCATCCGACAATTCGAACTCCATCATCTTCCCGTCTCCTTTCTCCACATCGTTCACACTTACAAATGTCTTCGATATCTTGGGCGTGGGCGGTACCTCGTCTATCCTCTCCAATCCACGGCCACCGGGTCTTTTGTGCACGTCCTTGCCGAATGTAGCTCTTCTGGGTGTTAAAGCAACGGCTACTTTGCGTGCCGAAGCTCGTAGCTTCTTGCGCACCTCCCAGGAACGTTTCTTCGCGAGGTAAAATAGTGTTGCCGAAATTACTATGTATTATGTTAATTCCTGGTCGTTTGTTTGATAAAAAGAAAGCTATGAATTAAAGAAGGGATTCATACTTCCGAAGAGACACACGCCAATTACAGCAACAATAATCGCAATCATAGCTCCATTCGACAACTGAACACTACCACTCGAAGTCCCAGACGCACCGGCATCACTATCAGCTCCGGAACTCCCGGCCGAACTCGCGGCATCGCCGGCTGGTGGATCGTTGGGTGCTGAGGGCTCGGATGTTGCAAGTGCGGCAAAAAACGAGGAAACGGAGCTGGAAGACATGGCCGGAGTAAGGGATATGGAGGTCGTAAGTGATAGGGACGGTGTTTCGGCTGACAATTGAGACTGAGAGGAACTCGTAGCGGTACTTGATACTAGTGTAGACGTGGTGGATATGAGTGCCGAGGTAGAAGTAGATGTTAAGAAGGAATTTTGAGCAAAAATTACATCAGGGAAGGAAGAGAGGAGAACAAAAGTAAGGGGGACAGTGGACCTCATAATGAAATAAAATACTAGGTAATCCTTGAATCAAAGATTTCATATATAAAATTTCAAATGTAGAACGCTAGACTCCTGTTGAAGAAATCATAGAAACCAATGACAATCAAGGAAAGGATGAAGAAAGAAAAAAATCAATTAAACACCTGCCGCCGTGATAGTGACAGTGGCATACAGAAATTGAGACAGCTAAAGAAAAGGACAAATCAGATAGGAGATGAAGAAGACGAATGGTGTGATTAATTGACGGGAGGGAGGGGTTATATTTATTCCTTGTCCCATCTTGTAAGTATGTGGTGTGTAGATAGATGGCTTTAAGCGCTACTGTATACTTTTCCTACATGATAGCTTAATTCTGATACTGGAGATATCCTACGTGTGGTCGCTGAATGGGTGGCTTCTATTTGTATAGCTCTATATCCAGACTCCATAAATGAGTTTCATACAGAAATAGTGGTATAAGATTTGCTGCAAACTATATTGCATGAAGTGTGGTTCGTTTGTTTGATTCGTCGAGGGAAATATTTTAAGCGCCAACATATTGACGCTAGTAATGATTGACCTATGGGGAAGAAGGATGAGGTTATAATTGCATGCTTATTGCCTTGGTGACTGCCGAGAATCTATATTTTCTGCGGGAGTGAGAAGAGACGATCTTGGAGTGGCTGTGAAGACTTGACAGTGATGTGGTGAGACGGTATGAGTTGAGGATTTGTGAGGGAAAGCAGACGGATTGGTTGGGGCACTTTGATACATGTATGCGGTTCGGTCGGTAAACTTCCGATGCCATTCTTGAAGAAACATGTATTGTATTGTCCCCCGCGCAATATAGAACTGCACGCAATATCAAAGCAGGGTAAGATATTTCATACTCTTTTACTTACATACATACAGTACAGCATTCAAATATTCCGCAAGATGTGCAACATATTCGATTTTGACGATATTGATTGGATCGAGAGATGATATAAAATAAGGCCAAGCTTGAGAGGAGCTTGGGAAATACATTCAAAGATAGATGCGTTTCGGGTGCTCGTGGTTCTGCCAGGACTTTAGGTATGTGGTTGGATTTGAGGCGTCGGGGAGGATTATGTGATGGGTAGTTACACGTATGTATCGTTTGATTGGTATCAGAACTCGAGGAACAATTGGAGATTTGGAGATTTGGGCTGTAAATGTGTTGGTTTTCCAAACGAATTTGGATGTTGCTAATTCATGTAGCGTTTGAAGAGTTTTCGAGTGCTTATGTGTTGTTTGGCGAACGACCGATGTTCTCATCCATTCGAATATTGTACTCGATACCACCGCCCTTGGAAAGATGAGGCAAGTCTACATCTTAAAATAGATCTTGCGGGAGACGCGAATGTCAGCAGGTGACTTGCATGTGACGGTCAGTACAATGTTTGACGATGGCACAGGTATGCGGTGAAGTACGTTCTTGGATGATCACTTTTTGGGTCTCATATCTCGTAAGAGTTCTACACTGCGATAGATCTGATTTGTGAAATTGGTATTCTATCATCTTTTGTTATTTGGTAGCTACTTGGTGAGCTTCAGGTATTGATTGATCTCGAAGTTGAGCAGTTTTTGATAATCACGCGTTTATCACGTGTCTGTGTCTCCAACAACAATATATCCTCATTTATCACGAGAATAGGGAGAGATTGAATGAAGTACCATGGAAACATCCATGGTAAGATATGGCACTTTCACGATGCCCTTCACACTCGATTATTGGCCAGGTAAGTCCAGTAAAAGCTGCACTGGCTCAGCTGGCAGATGGGGTAGGAAAGGAAGGAACGAAGGTGCTCCTGCCTTCATAGTCAAATTTACACATCGTGTGCCTAAATTCTACCTGTACCCCACGTTCTATTCTCTCATGTCTCAATATCATGACTTACATCACATCAACTCTCTCTTCATTTCGGTATACTTTTACTTCATCGTGTACGTGATTCAACAGACCTCATATCATTGTCATCTTCATCGCGGATTTCATCAGAATAACTTCTTTGAGCTAGAAAGCGAAGGGAAATGGAGGAGATTATATCCTGTAACTCAATGGTCATCAACCCCAGACGTGAACAAATTCCAATCAATTCTGCATGTTCGTCATTTCTCCGCAGATGAAAAAGATCTGTCACCTCCTTAGGTAGGAGCTTCTTCAGATTCTGCAGATTCCGAGAATATGCAATTCTAATGCGAATTTAGTGATTCACGCCCGTCAAAATGGCTTTGAACCCAGAGGAACAGGAGAGCCAAATCGTTGTTCCGCCCCATTCGCCTCCCCCTGAGCAAGATTACCTTGACGATGCATTTCCTGGTGGTGCCGATGGTTATCACGATCCAATTCTAAATGAAGAACAATACCTTGATTCTGATGATGTACAAATGGTTGATGTTAGTTCCGAAGCGGACGAAGTTATCTCGAATACACAATTGATGTCCCATCGATATCCGTCTCACACTTCTCAACAAGATAGCCACAATTCCTTGGTTGAACAAACTCAGTTTGCAGATATTGAGAGAGATACTCAAGCAATTCAAAGTGAAAAAGAGCCTGTTCAAAAAGACACTCAGAATGTCAGTCTTGGTTCTCGATCGTTTATCGAAGAGACTCAATTTGCAGGCATTGAGATGGATACTCAGGCTATTGAAGATACTACTCAATCCGATGATACATTTTCATCATTCCAGAAGCCACATGTCCTGGAGAATGACGGATCAGCCATCAATGTTGCCCGTCAAACCAAAATGTCACCACCAAAATTGTTTTCGAGGCCAGTGGAGCCCAAAGAAGCTCCTTTCAGATATTTTCCTGCTCCACCTGTTAGAAGAAACCATGGATCGGCAGTCCAGAATGCATCCGCCTCCAGAGCTTTAGCTCAAACAACAGAGAGAACCCCCAAAGTATTGTCGAAAGGTAAGCTGATCGCAAAAGAGCTCCGCAGCTATCAGGTCAATTGAATACTAATGGTTTGACAGTTACTCCTATCCCCGAGCTTCACGGCAGACCTTCGATAAACCCGGTGCGTCATACCCAGAAAGCAAATCCTGGAGATAATAGTGCCTCTGCAACTCATTCTATCCCCGATGTTCGTATCCGTCTATCTGTGAAGCCAATTGGGGAGAGAGAAGTAGTCCCTGTTGTTGAGAATATGCCATCGAGCCAACACCTACTAGATACCCACAATATTCCTTTAACTACTTCGACTCGACCTCCGAAAAGCGTCGCTCTACCAGACTTCAATGCTCCCAGACACCACCAAATGTCCAATGTTCTTCCTAGTCCATCTGACAAGCCAGCTCTGGAGCAGATACCGCCTCCGACCATTCAAAACACGGCGATCAACGAGCAGTTTTCCGATACTTGCAACTTACCTCTACCAAACTGGGTTCATTCTCCGAGAGGTCTCTCTTCAGTTTTGCCTAACAAATTTCAACATCATCAAATTCCCGATAGCAATTCTGTTTTGTTAGTCAAGGCCTGCGGTTCTAAGGAAGCTGTACGACCCATTGTTCAGGACCACTCAGCGATCCATCCTCCCATCCAAGAGCCCACCAAGGGCATGGCATGTCCGCCACTTCAGACGGAAGGAATTATCTCAAATCCAAATGACATCACTCCGCGGTCTACAAGTCATAATGAAGTGGCCTCTTTCAGCAAATCGAACAATATTCCGGTGCTGAATGCTTCTCAAAGTGGACAATCTAAGCTGGTTGGGTTGCCTCCATCTCAACCAAATGCTGTTACACCAACCCATTATGCGGGTCGTCCCCGGCGAAGACAAAAGTCGTCGAATCAGTAAGCATATTTACCCTTTCATCCCAAGTTTATCGACTGACTCTCTCGTAGAATGAATCGTTCCGGCGTGAGTAAAATCAGTGTTTATGGTAACTTAGTCAAGAAACCTCCATTCCCAGACGCTCTTGCGGACGAATCGAAATTGCAAGTACACGGAGAAATTTCAAACAAAATTGAAGTGCCTGTACCACAGCCCCAATGCTCAGAGCCTCATCCTACTGACAAAGAGCTACCCAAGAATCGGATTGAAGCAGCTACAGTACCAGAGTCCCAGAGATTACGTACCAATGACAGACGCATCCAACGAGAAACGATGACACAGTCAGTGACGAATGCTGATCCTCTTTCAGTCTCTGAAGTTCAAGTCTTGGATAACAGAACGGAAGATTCCAAGGTGAATCCTGTAGAATATGAAGATAATTCGCAGGTCGAAGATTCCGAGGAATTTAATCAATCGATTTCGAGTCCCAATTTCCGGCCAGGTCATCCCGTTACGCAAATCGATCGGCATTCTCCAGCACATCGGGTGCCTTTGCGTACTGTATCTCGAGCAAACATATCCCGACCTCACACACCTCGATCTCAGACAACTCCACGAACTCAGGGTGCTCATGAGGCTCACCGAAAATCCGTAAATAGACCAATCAAACCCCATGACCTTGAACCTCAAGAAATATCTGAGTTAACATCGAGTCATTTTAGTGTGTCCAAAGTCACCAAATCAGCAGCTGTGCATTCTCAAGATGAAAAGAATAAAACTGGAGATCACGTCAGTAGCTGCCAAAATAGATCTTCACTAGATTTTGGTGCTCTTCATTGGGCTATCGCCGAGTGCCAGACACAACAAATCGTTATCAAAGATCAAGAGAATCAGGTCGTGATTCTCAATGCTCAGTTGCGAGATGCAGAAGCCCGGCTGCAAGATACAAATCTACTCAACGAAGAATTGGAGACAAGTAAAGGTGAATTATCAAAGAGAGTGGAGAGATTGAATCATTTATCAAACAGCTATAGAGAACACATCAATGGTGTTGTCATTTGCCAGAAGTCTCTTAGACAAGATTCAAAAGAGATGAAGGAATCGATGGGAAATTTGAAAGCAAAGAGTCAAGAAATTAGGAATATTGATGCTCAAATGAAGAAAATGAGGCGTCTATTGGACGAAATTAAGCAAGTTCGAAAGGAGCAAAGCGAGCGAGACAAGACTATTCCAACCTTGGAAGCTTTGAATGAACAGAATGATCAACTTCGATCTGATAATGAACGCCTCAGAGCTGATTATAATTCAAAATTGGTGGAACTTGAAGAAGAACGTTGTCACATTGAGCAACTTGAAAATCAAATCAACGGCGATATGGATCGCCACAAAGAAGTCATGGAAATTCTCCAAAAACCACAAGTAGACACCCTCGGAGAACTTACGAAAGAAGACGGGATTCTCAAAAAGGTCTTGATTTCCACCGAGAGTGTCAATGGAAAGTTTGACGAAATGACAAAGACATTCGCCAGTTCTTTCAACCAAACATTGGAGTGGCCACAAACTATGACGAAGATTCTCGAAGAATTTTACTCTAGAATTGAAACGAAGTTAGATGATAATGGTAGTGGGGACACTATTTTCCAGGAGTCTACTGTCAAGCTCTTTGACGATCTTAAAGAACGTCTCAATCAACTCAGTGGTGACATGGATGAAAAGACCAAGCTCAATGAGCAGATCAATACGCTCCGGGAGACCAACGCCACATTTATGGCGAATCTAAGCTCAAAGGAAGCAGACTTGGAAAACAATATCGCCCGAATGAATGAATTAACTAGAGAGCTGGCAGATGCTCATTCAGAGTTAATGGGGAAAACTCAGCAACTCGCGATCTCACTTGCTGAGCCGAGAGAGAACCCCGAATTGAAGAGAAAGGTCGAAGAATTGACCACTGAGACTTCTAGACTGGAGGGCCTTCTTACCGCTGCTAACCATGACAAGCATCAAGCCGAGAAAGAGATTCAAGCTCACCAAACGACAATTACTACCATCCAAAAACAGTTACGCGATATGGAGGAAAAATTCCGAGGTGTCAAGTCTACCATTGAGGCATTAGAAGTAAAGAATCAAAAGTCTCAAATGGATTGCGTTTCAACTACGGAAAGAGTTCGACAGGAGACCACGCGACTTGCTCTGTTTCAAAGAAAGCAGTTGCTCGCCCAACACGACTCCTTAGTCAATGACCTCAAACACAAACAAGCAGAAACTGAGAAAAGACTCCAAACCGCAATTGAGGAATCAAAGACGTTTAAAGATACGAATGATAAGCAAACGAAAACTATCAGCGAGCTTGAGTCAAAGATAGCTACATGCAAAGACCAGTTATTGCAGCAAATCACTCAGCTTCAGAGCTTAGAGGAACGCTTCATATCTCCTCAGTTTCAGAAATTAAAACAAGAACACAAACAAGTAGTATTGTCAATTCGCAAAGAGCAAGAAAATCAACATGCATCATCACAAGCTTTTCTAGAGGAAAGTTTTAGAGTTAAAGGTGAACTTGAAGGCGCTCAAAGAAGACTACGTGAAATGCATGAAGAAAATGAGCATCTGACGAAAGAGATTGATCGTTTACGAAAGCGTTTGGATGACATAAATGCGATGACTGAAAGTACTCAAAATATGATTGGCAGTTCTCATCGTGTTGATGATATTCGACCAATATCGCGCAACGATAATCGATCGTCTTCACGCAAACCTGCTGAGCGGCGATCTAGTAGTCTTCATTATCAAACTCGTGAAAAGGGCATGGGAGAAAATCAACATAGAGTCCGTGAAATCCAAACTGACGAAGTAAAAAAAACCTTTTCACGAACTTTATCGTCTTCGCAAACATATGGCGACAACAGAGGCGGAAGTCAGACTCCAATCAAACCATTTTCTACTATTGCTACTGTCGCAACAAGCCCTTTGACTGATTTGGAGGACGTTATGCCACTGGTTAGATCTGCAAATTGCCGGGAAGATTTACAGCGAGTATACAGCAAGAATCGTCAGTTATCGAATGATAATATTGTACAGATGGAGAGTCGATCCAAGTACTATCACTATGGAGAAGAACACCTTGGGACCCCAAAGTCAAAAATTAACAAAGTCATGCTTACTCTCGAAGGAGAATTTGTCAATACACCAACTCAAGCGTCCAGGACCATTCTTTCAGTTGCAGAAGAATCTGTTCAACGCCGAACGAACAAGCCACTCAAATCTGCTTTGAAGAAAGGCGATCACCAGGACTATTCTGTTCCTCACGATGCCTCACAAGATCAAGTTCAGAACCAAGACGAGAGACTTTTTAAAAAGCCGGCACCAAGAAATAATCATGGTGCCAGTATTGGACTTCAAGCGACCCGTGGGACTGGTACGGGCAGTTACAATCGTATTGCGAGTGGAGTACCGAAAGGCACAAGCTCAAGAACACCAGAACCTCGATATGAACCAACACCTGAGATCAAGCGAAACGCTATGAAGAGAGCAAGGTCAAATTCATCGATTCATACCCAGGATCTACAACCCACTAATCCTGCGAAAGCCCCAAGAATCAACCGCCGCCAGCCAATAAACAAGACAATCATTCCAGATTCTCAGTAAGGTGGAAGCTCTATAATTTGGGAGGCATTGTCATACTCAACCGCTGGCTTCGCTCCCTCGGAATTTAAATTCGCCCAACTTGGGCTGATGACATCACCCACCTGTCCTTCGAGTGTTATTATCAATGACAACTGGATTATTACCCTCCCTGTATATGCTTGCAGACTTTTACAATTTTGAACGTATGAAGGAGAAATAATATTGCTTTAAGGACTTGCAATCGTTAAATGTCGAAGGGAAAAGAATTTTTTCAATATACTTGAAGTGGCTGTTTTTCGGTGGCTTGAAAAGGATTGCGCGGTGGAAAGTTGTTACATGATATAAGAAAAGCATGGGATCAAGTCCACAATATGTAGCATATGTTTCGCTTTTTCGCAAATATCGCTTATATATGTCGGGAAGTTAAAGGGATAAAATTCGTGCATAATTTTTGGTAGATAAACTAGAAACCTAGAATTTGCATTAATATATTTGCATCAAATCAAATGCACTACGTGGTCTCGCGTGACTTGAAATGATAAAATGGTGATTGTATTCATGATGTTATCCCATACGCCATTCCATGCAACCTATTTGTACACTCTTTACTGAGTAATGGTATCCATACTCACAGCCATATCAACAAAATCTATGGTATCTTCTCGTGTGCTATGAAGGTAGGTTTTGTGAGATTTTCTTCCGCTCTTCTCTTTCCCCCCTTTGAAGTATTCTCAAAGTAAATACCGAAGAATTATCAAATAAGCATGTATCTCCCTTGTTTGGTATATATATGCCCTGAAATCATCCCTTCGTTTCCTTCCTTCCCTTCCTTACAGAAGCATGTATACGTTTCTCTATCACTGAGTGCATGCATGCATTTTCTGATATCTTTGTTTTTTTTATGGGGTTTTATGTGTACTTTTCTTTGTTGGGTCTTAGATTGTGTTTTGTGTTGTGTTGTGTTGTGTGTTGAAGTAAGGTGAAATGAGGTGAGGGCGTATTTTGGGTGTGGTGTTTTGGTTGATGGATGGATTGATAGGTAGATAGACGTGATTGTGATTGTGATTATGATTGTTTGATTGATCTATTTATTTACCACCGCCACGCTTTTGTTCGAGGAAGAGGACCTTTTTGCGGACTAGATGGGGGAGGGGGAAAGGGGGTTAGCTTGGGATTTGGATTCAATAGAGGTTGAGGAAATTGTAATGGGAGTGGTGGATTTGGTTGAGGTTTTTGTGGATGTGAGGAGTGTGGGTTTGGGTTTGAAGGGAGAGGTGTAGTTGTTGAGGTAGGCGGAGAGGTTGCGATGGGATGCGAAGGAGAAGTGGGTGGGAGTGGGAGAGATGCGTTGGAGAGATAATTATGAAGTTGAGCTGGCGGATTGAGATTCTAGACTGGCGGGCAGAGATTTCGAGTTGGTAATAGTAGAGAGAGAGAGAGACAGAGAGAGAGAGAGAGAGGTAAAAGAGTCGACTATAGATTCGGAGAGGAGAGGAGGAAAGACCGAAGTGCGCAGATGCATTTGGATATTATGAAGTATTCCTGGGGCGAGGCGAGGCGAGGCGATCAATTAGCCGTATACATTCTGCGTAGACAAATGAAGTGTGACTCGAATGTATTTCGATTTCCTTGAGATTCCCTTTCTTGTTCGAAGTAATGCGAATGCGAATGCGAGCAGATGCATTTCCCCATCATAGCTTGTGCATCTCCCCAAATCCGATATCCTCTCCTTGTTGTTCGCGAATCGCATTTCTCAATCTCAATCTCTGTCTCTGTCTCTGTCTCTGTCTCTATGCCCATTTTCTCAATCATAGATAGCCATCCCAGTTTTCGGATTCTCAATTGCATTCCCTCTTCGCTCTCAATTCGCACTCCCTTCTCTCAAGCACATCTTGATTTCCCATCTTCTCAATCTATCCTCTCTCTCCGAACCTCTCATCTCTTCTCTCATATCCCATTCCCCAAACCTACAACCCCAATCCCTCAACCCCAATTTCCCTCAATCCAACCCCCTCCCCTGTCCCTCCCTCCACCTCATGCCCCCCTAAGAACCAAACAAAAAAGAAACTCTCACAACTCACCAACAGGATCATACTTCAACATACTAAGCGGACGATGCGCCCGCGGCCGAACAAGCGTCTTGTAGTAGCCGGTTAAAGCCATAGAAATGAGTCGAACGGGAATTGTACGGGATTTAGCTGTGAGGGAGGGAGAGGGCGTTAGTTTGTGCTTTTGTTTTGGGTTGAGTTTGTGGTTTGTGATTTGTGCGGGGGAGAGGGAGAGGGAGAGGGGTAGGGGGAATGGGGAGGGGAATTGAGGGAATTGAGGGAAGATACATTGGGGGTTGATTGATGTGTAGGATGGAGTATGAGAGAATGAAATAACATACCTTTTTTCGCCATGATGAATTCGGGGAGTTGTTGGGATTGCAGTGGGGAGGAGTCGAGAAGATGTGGTGGTGAGGAGAGTTTTGGAACTATCTAACTACCCACTCAGAGAGAGCATTTGATATAAAATTATTGCGCGGGATGAGGTGTGGGGGCCTGAGGCATTTTTTTGGTTCTGGAGTTAGGAGTTGGGGCCGAGGATATGCCGGGTGTGTGTGGGATGATTGAGGATTGAGATGATGGAAACTTCACTTTGAAAACAATGAATTAATCGATTGACTTTGTATTTTGGATTTTGATTTATATTTCCAATTTTTAGTCTATGTTTTGGAGATATGAGATATGAGACTAGGATATACATTCAGATCTAAATTTATCATATACTTCCAGCTACGAGGTATCTATACATCTACATCTTCCCAACATATATCTTACACTCAGAAGAAGAAAGGAAGATGTTCGAACAGACTTGGAAGATATACCAACCCTAGTACCTAGGTAATCTTACACTCTTAAAGGTCGAGGATCTTCCTAATCGATCAGGTCTCGCGAAACTCGACGAAATAATTAAAGACGTATAAGTTAGTATATATTGAAAACTATTATAACTTCAACAATTTTCAATAAAATAAACTAGAATTAATATATCTAATCAATTAACATAATAATGATACTATATTAAAGTTTCTAAAGAATTGAAATTGAAATGATTGAAAAAGAAGTAACTGAAATTATTAAATTAATTTAAAAAGTACTTAATTTTTAATATCTTTTCAATCTTTAATAATTCAATTAATTTAATAGCTATAATATTAAATCTTAAATATATTATTATATAAAAGCTCTACTTTTACATTATCTTTTTTCATAAAGATTTATGTACATTTAAAGTATAAAAAAACAGATTTATTATTTTTAAAAAAGTAAATTTACTTATTTTGAAGATTCTGTTGGAACACGTGACTAGGATTATAACATTATATATTATACTTTACTTTATATGTATACTTCATATATTCATTCTTAAAGAATAGAGACGTAACTTCCGTACTAGCTTTATCATTATCATCAAGGTCCTTCCTCTAAAAACCATATTATATTAGTTAATAATAGTAATGAGAAGAATACAAGAAACGATTTATAGTAGTATGATATATATCGATAAATTAAATGAAAAAGAATATAATAGATTTTATAGCTTTGTTTATTGTATTCATATAACAGCTTTAATAATAATGAAAGTATAATATAATCTTTTAATTATGATGTGTATAGTAGCTTTAAATATATCAAAAAGATTGTAATATTTAGAAAGAACCTTAATAAATAAATTGATATTAATGATATTAATAATGACAAGTAATTTTTTATAAGTATGAAAATTATAGATGATTATGAAAGCATTAAAATCCTAATTGATATTATAAATATTAGGATTATTTATAACCTTCTACATATCCTTTTTTTAAGTAGTGATAATATATAAAACAGTTACTATAATATTTATATAATTTATAGGAATCTATATTAATAAGTATTTTATTAATTAGTGTCATGGGTTCAATATATAGTTATATGGATGCCTAAGGCATCCACCCTCTATATAGTCAACACCTCTTCACCTCCTTCTTTATTTTTTATAGAATATTATATAACGTAACTTATAGTGAACCGGGTCATATGGGGAACCGGGTTACAAAATTCAATTCTCTTTATATGATCTTGTTCTACAAGCTACATATTCATTTAATTTCAACTCTAAATTACTTGAATTATTCTTTAGCTTTTTTTCTTTAATCTCCTTTTCTAATTCTTTAATTGGATATTTATGTAATTATTCTTGTGGCTTTTTCTCCTTAGGTTTTTCCTTCACTTTATATATTATTTTTAATAATTCTTTATTATTAAAGACAAATTGATCTTATAATTTAATTCTTTTACTTTTAATTCTCTTCTTTCGAATCTCAATTATCTTTTGAATATTAGCAAATTGTTTCCAAAATAGGGCTATCTTAGTATTTTGAGATTCTACAAGCCTAATCATTTTCTTGATATATCGACAAGTTGATGATACAAGAGAATCATTATTTACTAGAGCTTTATTAAAAATCTAATTTGCTTGTCTTAGCTCTATCCTATCTGAAGGAGAGCTTCTAAGTATAAATAAGTCTAGATCTTAATTAGAGGTTCTTATTTATAAAGTAAAAGATTACTAAAAGGAGTTAAATAATAATAAATCAAGTACTTTTCATAGGGCAAAAGGTACTAAACTAGCTCCTCTCCAGTCAGCTTTAATATTAAAAAAATTCAATACTTTTTTTCTAATATTTTGAAAGAGTTCTATTTATTCAGCTCTTTAGATTCGCTTTATACTAATTCGAGAATATCAATCAACC
The DNA here is from genome assembly GCF_014898465.1 of Botrytis porri. Lineage (NCBI taxonomy): Eukaryota > Fungi > Ascomycota > Leotiomycetes > Helotiales > Sclerotiniaceae > Botrytis > Botrytis porri. Next base: position 539,694 of record NW_024066092.1, read on the forward strand.
TTTAAAGTATAATATTATTTTATTGGCTCATATATTATAATATCAAGTAATTAAAGTAAATAAAAGCAATAAAAAGATAATATAAATAAATCAATATCCTTCTCTATATAGAAAGCAATAAAGCTACTTATAATATAACTTGAATAACTATTCATAATCAAAAGTCGAGATCAATCATCTAATACTTTCTTAAATTCTAATTCGAAAACCCTTTTTAGTTATTTTAATTTATAACTATTTAAAGTTTATTCATTCGTATTAATAAAGAACTACTAGTTTTAAGGTATATCCTTTAAAATCCATATAGAATTTATATTTTGAGCCTTGAAAATGATCATAAATAATAAAACCTTTTTAGCTGTATTAATACATTCAAATATAATTATTCATTCTTACTTGCCAGCTATAACTTTCCAATTCGATTTCTGAGTCGAATTGATTATAATATATATACTTTAAATACTTCCAATTTTAAATCTGGTTTTGTTCATATTATATATATTATCTAATTTATACTTTCATTTAATAAAATGTATACGAAATATATTAAACCAAGTTTGAATATTCTTTAATATTACCTCTTTAGCTTGATTAAACTCTAATTAACATGAGTAGTATATTTTAAGTTCTGAATATCGTTTTTGGAATTTATAGATTCATTTGTAGCCTATAGATGGAATTTCTATCGAAATAGAAATTCGAGATGATGTAACCTGAACGCATCGAAGACGAATTTCGTTAATCATTTTCTTTACTAATATAGATATAATAAAGAATTTAGTGATAATAAGTTATGAAATCCATTGTATAAAAGTATTTTCTTTTACATTTAAAAGAATTTGAGCCATTTCATGAAATTGAGTATGTAATTTCCTTTCAGCAACCCTAACTATAAGAATTGACTTAGGAACTTCAAAATACTCTATTATTACGACGGCATTCAACATACCGCATCACATGATCAGGAAGTCACGGGATTAGGGACTCCCACTGGATCCCACTGCTCCCACCTAATGGGATATAATAGGATCAATAAAACAATAGAGAATGAAGATCTATATAAGGGAATGGGTTTCATTATAATATAAAGCTTTATACTCAAGAACAATTATTAGTTTCATTATTATAATTACAAGAATTACAATCAATTACAACCTTATTGAATTCCTATTTAAAGTTTAATTTAAATCATTTCGAAAGAACTCTAGATACTTCTACATGACCCTAGAGGCAGCTCCCGTAACATCTATAGCCTTTCTAATTGATTTAAATTCCTTTAATTAAAGTATAATAATAGTATTCTATATCTTCTTTTTAATTTGAGAAGATGTAAAAGGTGATTCGGTATGCATAGCAAAATTTGTTGGGGTTTGAAGTCAGTAATGGGCTAAATGTAACCCGGTTCCTCATATGATCCGATTCACCATAAGTTACGTTATCTTATTTAGTATTTATTTCTTATATTATAATAATATATTTTATTCTATAAAAAAGTTTTGTTATAATAAAAATAATTCAATTTTAAAAAGAAATTCTTTATTTCTGTTTTTATTTGTTTAAAATAAGTCCTTTTATAATTTTCATGATTTTTTATATTTTTTATACTTTTTCATTTTTGTTTTTATTTTTATTTTATTTTTGTTTTTGTTTTTGTTTTTGTTTTTGTTTTTGTTTTTGTTTTTGTTTTTGTTTTGTTTTGTTTTTGTTTTTGTTTTTGTTTTTGTTTTTGTTTTTGTTTTTGTTTTTGTTTTTGTTTTTGTTTTTGTTTTTGTTTTTGTTTTTGTTTTTATTTATATCTTTATTTTATCCTCTTTTCTTATTATAACTAATACATTAAGTACTTTAAATATTAGCTTATTATTATTTGTTTTACCTAAGATATTTAGAATTAAAATCAATAATACTTTTAATTAATAATAATAAATTACAAAAGAATTATTTAGCCTTTAGAATTATAAACTTTATAATCCCCTTTTTTTATTAATATTAATATAAGATTAGTAGGATTATTTTAATTATTTATATAATGTTATTAATCGTATACTTAATTTATTCTTTATTATTTAACAAATACTTAAATAAAATTTGATTATAGAATATTTCCTTAAAATTATTATAAACAATTAATTAAATACTCAATTTTAATTATTATAATTTCAAATTATATAAAATCTATTAAGTGTTTTTGCTTAAAATAGAACTAATTGATAATAAACTTCAAAGAATCCTAAGCCTCTTTAAGAAAAGAAGATAAAATTGATATTTTAATAAAAGAAATATATTGTTTAAAAGCAAAGCTTATAAATCTACTGGATAATCAATCCAATTGTTTTTAATATAAATAAAAAGAAACTTTTATATCTAATCTTTTTTATTAATAATTATATATATTAAAAGAGATTAATCAATATAAATAATATTATTAATAAAATCTTAATTTATATTATTAATAATTTCTTTCTTAATAAGTTTAATAGGCTTTATATTTTAATCGATATGGTATATAAAGCTTTAATTTGATTTAATAAATTCAAAATAATTGATAAAATATCTTTTTCGACTTTTTATATTTAATTAGAATACCTTAATATAGTATATTATAAGTAATTATATGAAATAATTATAATAATGAAAACAAAAAACTTTTATGATCTTTAATAATTATTTATATAAAATTCTAATTTTTATTCTTTTATTAATATTAATAGTTGAAAATAGAAGTTTGAAGTTTGGAATTAGAATCTATAAAAGAATAAATATCTTTTAGAATCAAAAATGAATTCAAGCTTTATATAATATTATATATTCTTAATTAATATATTATTCATTATATTAATATTATTTGATTTTATAAATCTTGATATTTTCAAAATACGAAATCAATAATGAAAAGAGGAATATCGATTTAATCTCTATTATTATTATAAGAAATCTAATCATTTAATATAAAATTGTAATGTCAAAAAATAAGTGGATATATAATAAGTAGTTAAAAGAGGCTTAGAATTTGTGGATCTTTAAGAAAGTTTTGGTGGTTGTGGGTTGTATTGAAATACTTTCATTAATTGAGGTAATTAATATTTTAATTAATATTAAAATGAATTTTATAATCGAAATGATTTTTAGGAATATAATTCTTAGAATAGTTAACGTAATTTATCAGCATGTAGGCCATATCAGCATGTGGGCCACTTTCACCTCAATTCATACTTTTCTTTTTCAATACGCATTTTATCAATGATCTATAATGAATTCGAATAACCAAGAAGTCCGTATACTCCTTACCATCGAAACTATTCAAAAAGATAAAAAACTAAGCATTCGAAAGATTACTAAAATATATAATGTCCCACGTACAATACTATAGTATAGAATTGACGGTTTTACTCCTTATACAGAATATCGATATAAATCTTATAATCTTTTGGAATTAAAAGAGAATATTATTATCGAATATATACTCGATATAGATTCGAAAGGATTTCTATTTAAAATCAAGAATGTGGAAGATATAACAAATTATATTCTTGAATCGAAAGGTATGAAATATATTAGGAAGCTTTGAGCGTATCGATTTATAAAATATCGAATTGAATTAAAGATACATTTTAATTATGTTTATAATTTTCAAAGAGCTTTTTACAAAGATTCTAAGTTCATTAAAGATTGGTTTCGATTAATTACAAATATATAAACGAAATATAATATTTTGGATAGAGATTTCTATAATTTCAATGAAACAGACTTTATAATAAGGATTATAAGTATAGTAATAATTATTACTAATGCTGAGAGATATGATAAAAGTAAATCAGTATAATCAAACAATCAGGAATGGGCTACAATAATAATATATGAAAATGAAAAGGATGAAACTATTCCCTCATTTTTAATAATTCAAGGATAGGTTTATCTCTTTAATTAGTACATTGAAATAAACCTTTCTATAGAATGAGCTATCAAATCTATATCTAATGAATAAACGAACAATAAGATGGATTTAGAATAGTTGAAATACTTCAATAAGTATACTAAGAATTGAAAAAAGAATAAATATTGAATGTTAGTATTAGATGGACATGAAAGTTATAAATCAATACTATTTCAGAACTATTATAAGGAGAATAATATTAAATGTATATGTTTACTATTATATTTAAGTTATTTAACTCAACCACTTGATGTAAACTGTTTTAGTAATCTGAAATGTTCATATAATATTCAAATTGATAAATTTATTAAGGTATATATTAATTATATTTCGAAGATTGAATTCTTGATAACTTTTAAAATTGTATATAAAAAATCAATTATCTTTTAGAATATGAAATCAAGATTTCGAGAAATAGGTTTAATATCATTTAATTCTGAAGTTATACTTTCAAAATTAAATATTCGAATTCGTATACCTACCCTTTCCTCTTTCAATCTAGATTAATGAATCTCTCAAACCCCTTATAATCCAACTGAAACTCTTTCTTAATCAATATTAGTCAAATCTCAAATAAATCATTATTAATCAAGTTCCCTTATATTTTTATTTGAAATTGTACTAACTCTAGCTATAGAAAGATTAGCTTATAAAAATACATTTTTGAATATAAAGATTTGTATATTTTGAAAAACAAATAAGGTATTAAGTAAATATCGACATACAAAAAAAACTTAGTTATATTAAGGAGAAGTGTTTATTAGATAAAAGGCTTTTGATATATTATTTCAGTAAAAGGTTGATATTTAGATTTAATGTAATAAATGTTAAAAGAAAGGAAATCCTATTAAGGAAGTATCTTCTAATAAATGCTATAATAAATATAGAAAATCGGGTCATAATTCAAGAACTTATCAAAATAATATAATAGATCCTAGATTATTAGATTCTTAATAGTTTTAATCAATTAATTTAATTATTGTTGAATAATACAAGTTTAAAATGGTAAATTGAGGTGAAAGTGATCCACTTGGTGATATGATCCACTCGGTGATAAAATACGTTATAATATATTAATATCTCTAATTAATAATTATATAGGAAAAGCTCAACCTTTATATTAAATTACTTGTAAAGATTGTTAAGGGATATTAAATAAATAAAACGAGTTGTAATTAGCAAAAAGCCTTTGTAGCTTAATATTATAAATAGTAAATCTCTATTTATTAAAATTATTATGTTTCTAACATGTAAATCTTCTTTTAATATAATTAGTTTAATTGATAACAAATACTTTAAAAAAGTGTTTACAAATTAATCTTTTGTTATTAATTATAAGATATATATTCAAACTTTACCCTATCAAAGAGAACTTTGCTTAATAAATAACAAAATTACAAATATTATTACTGAATATTTTATTATGAATATAACTATAAGATTATATTATAAAATCTAACTGTTTTTTATTATCAAATTATTTTCTAATATATTAATTATTTTCAATTTACTATAACTTTAATATTATAATTTATATATAAATTAATCAAATATAACTCTCTCCTTTATATCATTCTATTATATTATATAATATTATCCTCAAAATACACTATATACTATTCAAACATTAACAATCCACTTACTACAATCAACTATAAATCTATTAATAATTTAAAAATAGTTTCAAATAGAAAGAGTTTTAGATATATTATTATCAATCAAGGAATTTCTTAAGAAGGTTTATTGATTATTGTATATAGAAAACTAATTTGAAAAGAATAAGAAATATAAGTTTATTATTAGTAAAGATAAATTAGATGTTGAAATAATATTTATATTAAATATAAATTATTATTATATAAGAACTTGTAATAAAGGTTTTTATATATAAGCTTAGATGATAAACAATCTTTTGAATATATATATAATTTTAATAGAAAAAATAACTAATTAATATAAATAATAAATCAATTTAAAATGTAATTGTTTATTATTACTTTCAATATTAATATTAAAAGTACAATCATCTTTATTAAACTTAAATATAAAGAATATTCATTAATTATAAACTTTAAGTTTTTTTTTTTTTTAATAAAATAATATTTATATAATAAGGATTACTTAGAATAAACTTAATTAAGTAATAGAACATTAGATTACAAATAATAAGGAATTTCTTAATATAATTACTTTATTACAAAAAATTTATTTCAATAAGAAAGAATATAGGAATATCCTATTTAATAAAAAAAATTTAATTAGAACTTTATCTTAATTATTATTATACTTATATAATTTTGTTTATAATTATTATAAATCGGTTTATTTACATAAGATTTTAAAAATAAATATCTTTAAATTTTTAATTAGAAAATCTGAATTTAATAATACAAAAATTCAATAAAAGCTTTCTCTCTAATTACAAGACAAATTACCCACATTCCTTTTACATTATATAAATACTCTTCCACTACATCAAATATAGAATTATAAAATTAAACTAATGCCTAGAAAAAAGCCATTATACTTTAAAAATCATTTATTATCACTATTGAAGCTCGAAGTTATACATAAATAGATTAATAACAACCTTAATAAAGACTTTATTTAGAAATTAAGATTATATAGTATTACACCTTTACTTTTAACTACTAAGTTAAAGAATAATATATATATATATTAAGATTATTGAGAATTAAATAATATTATAATAAAGAATTATTATCCATTCCCTATCATTTATAAAACTCTAAATACTTTTTATAATACTATAATATATACAAAACTAAATATCATTATTACTTTTAATAAACTTTATATTATAAAAATAATAAATGAAAAACGACTTTTATTACCTATTTCAATCTTTTCAAATTATTTATTATACTCTTTAACCTTTATAATATATTTATATCCTTTTAATATTATATTAATTATACTTTATTTAATAAATTAAACAAATATTGTACAGTATATCCAAACAATATTCTTATATATTCAATAGATAAATTGGAATACAGGGAGTATATTTGAATTATAATATAAAAGTTAGTAAATATTAGATTATAGATTGATATAAATAAGTACGAATTTAAGATTGTTTCTATTTGCTATTTAAAATTAATAATTACAATTAAAAGTATATAGATAGATTCTGAAAAAACCATTACAATTAACGTAACTTATAATGAACCAGATCATATGGGGAACCGGATCATAAAATTCAATTCTCTTTATATAATCTTGTTCTACGAGCTATATATTTATCTAATTTTAATTTTAAATCATTTGAATTATTTTTTAGCTTTTCTTTTTCAATCTTTTTTTCTAATTTTTTAATTGAATGTTTATATAATTATCCTTATAGCTTTTTCTCCTTAGATTTTTTCTTCATTTTATATATTATTTTTAGTATTTCCTTATTATTAAAGACAAATTGACCTTATAATTTGATTCTTTTATCTTTAATTCTTTTCTTTTGAATTTCAATTATCTCCTGAATATTAACAAACTGTTTTCGAAATAAAACTATCTTAATATTTTGAGATTTTACAAGTTTAATTATTTTTTTAGCATATTAATAAATTAATAATATAAAAGAATTATTATTTACTAAAGCTTTATTAAAAATCTAATTTACTTATCTTAATTCTATCCCATTTGAAAAAGAGCTTCTAAGTATAAATAAGTCTAAATTTTGATTGAAGGTTTTCATTTGTAGAGTAAAAGATTGTTGAAAGAAATTAAATAATAATAAATCGAGTACTTTTTGTAGGACAAAAGGTACTAAATTATCTCCTCTCCAGTCAGTTTTAATATTAAAAAAATTCAATACTTTTTTTCTAATATTTTGAAAGAGTTTTATTTATTCAGCTTTTTAAATTCGCTTTACATTAATTCAAGAATATTAATCAATCTTTAAAGTATAATATTATTTCATTGGCCTATATATTATAATATTAAATAATTAAAGTAAATAAAAGTAATAAAAAGGTAATATAAATAAATCAATATCCTTCTTTATATAGAAAGCAATAAAGCTATTTGTAATATAACTTGAATAATTATTTATAATCAAAAGTCAAGATTGGTTACCTAACACTTTCTTAGATTCTAATTTAAAACCCCTTTTTAATCATTTTAATTCATAATTATTTGAAATTTATTTATTCATACTAATAAAGAACTATCAACTTTGAAATATATCCTTTGGAATTTATATAGAATTTATATTTTGAGCCTTGAAAATGATTATAGGTGATAAAGCCTTTTTAACTATATTAATATATTCAAATATAATTATCCATTTTTGTTTGTTGATTATAACTTTCCAATTTGATTTCTAAATAAAATCAATTATAATATATATACTTTAAATACTTTCAACTCTAAATCCGGTTTTGTTTATATTATATATATTATTTAATTTATACTTTTGTTTAATAACATATATATAAAATATATCAAATCAAACCTGAATATTCTTTAATATTATTTTTTTAATCCAATTAAACTCTAATTAATATGAGTAATATATTTTAAGTTCTGAATATCGTTTTTGAAATCTATAAATCCATTTGTAATCTATAAGTAGAATTTCTGATAAAGTAAAAATTCGAAATAATACGATTTAAATATATTAAAGATAAATTTCGTTAACCATTTTTTTTATTAATATAGGTATAATAAGGAATTCAATAATAATAAGTTATAAAATCTATTATATAAGAATATTTTCTTTTATATTTGAAAGAATTTGAACCATTTCGTAGGATTGAGTATATAATTTTCTTCTAGTAATTCTAGTTATAAGAATTGATTTAGGAACTTTAAAATACTTTACAACCTTTTTAATTGATTTAAATTCCTTCAATTGAAATATAATAATAGTATTCTATATTTTCTTTTCAATTTGAAAAAATATAAAAAATGATTCAATATACATAACAAAATTTGTTGAGGTTTAAAGTCAGTAATGGGCTAAATGTAACCCGGTTCTCCATATAACCCGGTTCACTATAAGTTACATTATATCCTAGGAATAGCTATTTTCAATAAAAGATCTATAATACTTTTTAAGATTTACTAATTTCTATTAATAATTTATAAAGAACTTTTCAAAGATTTATTAATCTCTTTATAATTTATTATAAAAGGATATTGATTAATTTTGAAATATATTATATAAAAATGCTTTTATTATATTTAAGGATATATTCATAACAGTATTAATTCTTATATATTTTGATTATAATAAGCGGATAATTCTGGAAATAGATGTTTTAGATTGAATATTAAGGGGAATACTTTTTCAATATAATTTTAATAATTTTTTATAACTAGTAGCTTATTTTTCAATAAAGTATTTTATAATAAAATGTAATTATGAGATTTATAATAAAGAGTTTCTTATAATCATTAAATTTATGGAAAAGTGATGATTAAAGCTTTAAGATTTATAATAAGAATTTAAGATTCTTATTAATTATAAGAACTTAGAATACTTTATTACAATAAAAACTTTAAATCAATAATAAATCCATTAATCTGAATTCCTCTTTTATTATAATTTCTGTATAATTTATTAATCAGAATTTAAAATTATTTAATCAAATATTTTAAATTAAAAAAGGAAGGATAAATCAAACTTTGTAATTAAAGATAATAAATACTTAAAAAACAGGAAGTATATAATTTTATTAACAAATGAATTTAATATTAATCTTTATAATGAACTAAAAATTAATATTTACTTAATATTAATAAACCTTGTAATACTTGTAGAAAATAAATTAATTAATAAACTAATTGATAATATCTATAGAAGATTAGATATGGTTTATCAATTTATTATAGTAATCGAGAATTAGCATGTATGTAAATAGCTAATAAAATTTAGAAAAATACTTCAAATTACTATACAAGATTGCTATATAATAAATAATAGAGTATATTATTAAAAAAGATTATGAATTCTATCAAATAATAAATTAAAAGTATAAATTATCTATAAAATACATTCGTTTAATTTCGTTGGACATTTAGATTGAATTAAAACAATCGATCTTGTTTTTTATATATATATTAATAATTACAAATATATTAGAAGATTATTTTATATATGTAAGTATATAATCTTTATATAGTAGTAGTAGTAAATTCATAATCGATTCGGTCTATATAGCTATACTAAGACTATATAATACACCTGTATATAATTCTAATTGAATAAGGTAAATAGGAAAAGGAAATAAAAATCTATTCCCTTTTGAACTTTTTTATTAAGATTCATGGGTAATCTTTTAAGAAATTCTTTTAAGTTCTTTAAGTTGTTTATATTATAAATCTATTATATTTAAAAACCTTTTTCTCATTAGATTCCTTAATATATTTATAAAAACCCTACATTTTTTTATTTATTATAATAATCCCTTTCTTTTTATTCAATTCTTTTCAAAATATTATAAAAGCTACAGTTAATTATAATATTGTATTCCTCTTAAAAAATTATCTTTGCTCTTTAATACTTTAAGTTCTTTAGGAATCTTATTATAATTCTTAATCTATTACTTATAAGCCTTATATTTACCTTCTTCTATAATATATTGATAATATATAATTTCTTTTTAAAACCTAATATCTTTTATTCCTTTTTCTCTTGTTGAATTACTCTATTAATATAGAATATAATATATTAGGATCTGCTAGATCATTTTATTAATATAGGGGATAAGATTTTATTATAGAGCTAGGTGATTGAATAAGATTGAAATAGTAAGTGTAATAGTATTGAAATATTGTTGCTTTAATAATATATACTTTATATTGAAAGGTTATTACTTCTTTAATTATAATTAATAATATATTATCTGTTATATAAAGTGGTATTGAAATCGATATTTCATAGTAATATTATATACTAATATAAAATATTATATATCTAAATCAATATATTATAAATGTTTTTCAAAAGGTTTGACTTTTCTTTTCATTATATAGAGTAGTTATAAGTATACTAATAGAATATCAAATATTATATTGGTATATCTTTTGTAAGATATTTCTTAAAAAAACAAGGTCTTTTGAAGAGTTTTCACTCTTTATTTTCCTATATTTAAGAATCTTCTTCTTTATGATTGAGATTCTTTTGTAAGATCTTTAAGTATTGAAAACCCTAGATTATTATAGGAATCTATAGTTTAATCTCTTTTATTAATTATATTCAATATAATAAGCTTATTATTAATAATATTAATATAAATATACTAGATCTTTCTTTTCAATATTAATAATAATATCTCTTTAATCTAAATAAATATTAATTTATTGATTTTGAAAGAGGGTAGAAAATGATATTCTGATTTGAATATAGTAAAGATTAATGAGTTTTTTCAAGAAAATCTTTTCTTAGTTTTTTTGTGTTCAATCTTTATATATATATAAAATCATTAAGGTTAATTCCATTTGAATTCCTATATCTATTATTAGTTTTTTTTTAAATCTAGTTTAATATATTAATAAATTATATTATATTGCTTTTAAATTATACTTATTATAATTTTATATATAAATATATTCTAATTATTATTTATTGATTAATTAAAATGAGATATTTTATAGGGGTTAGAATGCTTGTAATAGAAAAGCTTGTTAATATTTTTATTAATTATATTTATATTTTATATAGTCTATTAGATAATATTATTTCTAATTATAGTATATAGTTTATATTTGGTTTTTGGTTTCAATTAGTTAAACAATTAGTTGTAACTTTTCAATACTTTTTAGTATTTCATTTACAAATAAATAGGTAAATAGAATAAATAAATTTTGTTTTTAAGTAATATTTATAAGTATTTATAAATTTTTATTAAAACGATTAAATATAATGATTGCTTTTTACTAAATTCATATTAAATAATACAACTTTGGAGATTATTAGCTGCTTATTATTCTTTATTAATTATAAATTTAATTTATATATTAATATAAAGTTTAGTAAACTGTATTTATTAGATATAATTATAATATAAAAACAAGAGTTTTTTAAGGACAATAAAATAGTGAACAAAATGAAAAGAATTCTATTACAATTATAAGCTCTTATTAAACAAGCAATTATAATATATATAAAAAACACAAACTAGTATTATACCGACTTATTATACTATTATATAAATTAAAAAGTATTTATAAATATTAAGAATATAAAAACCTTTTAGAAAACAAAGAAATTAGATAATTAGTAAATAGGATTGTATAAAATTATAAAAGTTTATTCTTATTTTTATCTTATTCAATTATTAAATAATGTTTGAATATTTCCTGTTTTTTATTATTTATTATTCATTCTTATAATCAATAGAATACATTTCCTAATATAAACTATAATTAACAAATCAGAGTTAATTATTATTAGAAATAGGATTCTTAAAAGAAAGAATGATAAGAGTAAATTAGTATAGAAATGAATCTTTAAAGAAGTTATAAATAATTATAATAAAGATAATTATTATTATTTAATTAAATGAAAATATTATACTCCTATTTAACTATTAATAATAAACTTGAAAGAGAATAAAAAACTATTAATAGAATATTATTATATATACTTTAAAAAGTTCGATCTATTAGGGTAAGTATTAAATAACCTTAAAACTAAAATAATTTTATTATTTATATTAAAACATTTAAAGAAAATATAAGAAGCTTGAAGATTAATTTGTAAAAGAAAAGTTAGATCAATATAAAGTATTTAAATTATTAATTCAATGAATTTAATTATTGATTAAATTTATATATAATAGTAAGCTATATAGTGGATTTAACTTACTTGAGATAAGTAAGCCTTTAAGGGGGAATACTGTTACAGGTTTAATATATAATTATATAAATGTTTAAAACATTTATCCTCTATATAGTCAACACCTTTCCACCTTTTTCTTTACTTTTTATAAAATATCATATATCTTACCTAGTACTTATCTCTTACACCGTGATAATTAGAAACTTTTAAAGTTAAGATTTAAAAACAAGATATTTATATTACAATATACATCTCTTTTAGTATAACAATGAGGACACTTTTTATAAACATGAATACAGATTATAATAAAATTATAAATAAATTAATATAACATGGTTTATTAGTGAGCAGGTTATATTAATAGACGAATCACTTCATTTTATATACAAAATTTGTCTGTATATAACCGTGCACTTTCTTTATATAATAATATAATTTAAAGAAATTTGAAAATATTGAAATTTAATTATATAAATATCATAAAAATCTAATTTTTTATTGTTACTGAAAATCCTTTTTTTTTCAAAATAATAATTAATTATTAACATAAGAATATTGAAAAAGGCCTAATTTTGATGTATTTTCAAGTGACTCGTTTATTGACATGATTTGTTCACTAATAAACCACGTTAAGTATTTGATATGATAGCTATAGAGTGGGTGTGCGATAGGACAAGAGTAGGGAGGGAGTCTTTAGGTATTTACTCTCTTTTTAAAAGGTATTTTGAAGGGGTGCTATTTCGAAAGTGATAGAATAATATTCGACTTGATGGGGATAAAGAGATAATAGAGTAGATATAGAATAAAGTATAATAGGATATTTAAGAGAATATAAAAAGATTTATACTTCATTATAAAGGACAAAATAAATAATAAATAAGAAATCAGATAAGGTAAATAAAAAGGAAAAAAGTAAGGAAAATAAAAAGCAAACAAAGAAATATAATTGTTGTAAAGTAGAGGTAGGTAATTGTAAGATTATATTATTATGATGATAATAATATTAATATTAATAAAAATCGTTGTATTGTAAAAGAAGGAAGAAAAAGTCTATATTATTATATTGAGTAGAAATAGACTATATATTACTAACTTATAGAATAGAAATGAAGTAATTATAACGATATTATCTTCGAAAGTATAGATATTACAAACTATAAATGTTGAATAGAATAGATATATAATATAGGCGACTTAATAAAATACTAGAGAGGAGTAGGTTTTTTTTTTAATTTACTTTATTTAATTAGATATAGATATAGGCGCATTATATAATCTTAGTATAACTATATAGATCGAATCGATTATAAATTTACTACTACTACTTCATATATAAATAAAATAGATATAACGTGGTTTAACACCGAGTACACTATATCATCGAATACACAACACTACTTTTACCTCAATTTATACTTTCTAATTTATATTTTTCAACAACAATTGAATTAATTAATTAAAACTATTAAGAATCTAATAATTTAGAATCTATTATATTATTTTGATAAGTTCTTGAATTATAACCTGATTTTCCATATTTATTATAGTATTTATTAGAAGATACTTTCTTATTAAGATTACCCTTGTTTTGACACTTATTATATTGAATCTGAATATCAACTTCTTATTGAAATAATATATCAAAAGCCTTTTGTTTAATAAGCACTTTTCCTTAATATAATTGAGTTTTTTTCATGTGTCGATACTTGCTTAATACCTTATTTGCCTTTCGAAGTGTATAAATCTCTGTATTCAAAAGTGTATTCTTATGAGCTAATCTCTCTGTACTTTTAGCTAGAGTTAATATAGTTTTGAATATAGATGTAGGAGAGCTTGATTGATGACAGATTATTCGAGATTTAACTAGTGTTGATTAAGAAAGAGCTTCTGTAGGATTCTGAGGTGTTTGAGAGATCCAAAGATCTAAATCAAAAGGGGGGGGAGTAAGTGTATGGATTCGGATATCCAACTTAGAAAGTACTGCTTCAGGACTAAATGGAACTAATCCTACTCCTTGGAATCCAGCTCTCATATTTTGATTCATGATTGATCATTGATATACAGCTTTAAAAGCTATAAAGAATTCAACCTTTGAGATATAATGGATATATGCTTTTATAAACCCCTCAATTTGAATACTATATTCTCGTTTTAAGGTACTAAAACATTCAATATTAAGAGGTTGAATTAAATGATTTGAATATAATGATAAATATATATATTTAATATTATTCTCCTTGTAATAGTTCTGGAATGATATTGATTCATAGCTCTCATGCCCATCCAGCACTAACATTCTATATTTGCCCTTAGTTCGATTTCTTATATGTTTATCGAAATGTTTTAATCATTCTAACCCTATCTCATTATTTGTCCATCCATTAGATATAGATTTAATAGCCCAATCCACAGGAAAATCGATTTCAATATACTAATTGAAAAGATACATTTGTCCTTGAACTATTAGAAATGGAGATATAGTATCCCTCTTATTATTACTATATATAATCGCTGTCGCCCACTCTCGATTACCTGGTTGTATTGCTTTTCTTCTACTATTTCGTTTAGCACTAGTTACAATCATTTCGGGGCATATTATGCTCATTATAAAGCCGGTTTTATTAAAGTTGTAGAAATTATAATCAAGAATACTATATTTCGCCCACATATTCGAAATTATACAAAATTAGTCTTCAATAAGCTTGGAATCTTTGTAAAGAGCTTTTTAAAAATTATAAACATAATTAAAATACATTTTTAATCTTATATAATACTTTACAAATCAATGAGCCTAAAGCTTTCCAACCTTTTTTGTTCTTTATAATTGAAGAATATAATTCACTATATCTTCTACATTACTTAATTTAAATAAAAATCCTTTATTATTTATATCAATTATATATTGAATAAGTACCTTCTCTTCTAAATCAATTATTTTATAACTATTACTTGAATTTCCATATGAAGGGGTAAATTATTCATTTTATAGAAAAATATTATATACGTTATATTATATAGTTTAGCAGTCTTTTGAATATCAAGTTTCTTATCTTTTTGAATAGCTTCGATAACTAAAAGTATTTGAGCTTCTTTTTTGTTTAATTACATAATAAATAATTAATAAATCGCGTGTTGAAGTTGAAGAGTACAAATTGAGGTAAAAGTAGTACATTCAGTAATATGGTGTACTCGGTGTTAAACCATGTTATATATATATATAGTAAATTCCTCTTTATATAAAGAAAATAGATAGAATTACAAACTCTTTTTACTCCTCTATATATTATATATACATCTTATTAAGTCTGTCTAATAAAAACAAATAATATAAATTTAAATTATCTATATAAAGATATAATTCTTCCTCTTCTTATAAAAAAGAAAAGAATTATATAATTCGCTTAAGTTTGTAATCGTACGTTCCGACAGTTTATAAGATCTTAAAATAGTATATTCTTTTAAAAATATAAATAAAAATAAAATTTGTATAAAATTTAAAGTGATTTTATTAGTAACTGATTTATATTATTATTCATAGACTTTTCAACTTTATAAATTTAATCTTATGTTTCGAATTGATTAATTAAATTTATTATTTTTATAGTAAAAACCCCGAATGTCATCATTCCATGTATTAATACCTTAAATGTCAGATTTATAACTAAAGTGACCTTAATTAGTATTTTGTAATGCTTATTAATCTTTTAATTTAATACACAACCTTTCAGGAATTAATAAAATAAAAAGAAAAGTGATAAAATTATCAATTAGAATTCAAGAAATTTAACAAAATAAATTATTTTGAAATATCTTCAAAATTGAAATTAAAATTTAATTTAATAGTTTTCCAATTAATTTTGTTATAATAATCAAGTTCTGATACTAACCTTCTTATTATTGAAATATTATTAAATTGAATTTTAATTTCAATTCTAAAGATAATTTAAGATAATTTATTTTATTAAATTTCTTAAATTCTAATTAACAATTTCATATCTTTTCTTTTTATTTTATTAATTCCTAAAAGATTGTGTATTAGATTCGAAATTTGCTAACCTATAAATTTAATAATAGTGTAACGAAATAATGATATTTCGTTTTATCATATACTAATTGAAATATCAATATATAAATTAATAACATTCGAGGTTTTTATTATTATTTTTAATAGATAGATTTCTTTCTAATTTAATATATATATATATAAAGGAGAGTGTTTTATATTATAAGATGAAGAAGGAGAAGGTTTTAATAAAAGGTTTTTAGAAGGAAGAGAGGTGGAATGAATCTTCTATATTTTGAAGAGAGGGAGGAGATTCTTTAGATTAAAAGTATATTAAATTTAGAGTAGAGTGTAATGAATATAGAATCGACTCTTTCTTTTAAATGTTTGTAATTAGGTTAAGTATATTATGTTCTTTTTTAGTATATAAATCGAAGAGGTAACATTATAAATAT
Organism: Botrytis porri; assembly: GCF_014898465.1. Taxonomy (NCBI): domain Eukaryota; kingdom Fungi; phylum Ascomycota; class Leotiomycetes; order Helotiales; family Sclerotiniaceae; genus Botrytis; species Botrytis porri. The sequence continues at coordinate 556,889 of NW_024066092.1, forward strand.
AATATTTTAGATTTATTATTAAATTAGAAGAAATTAAAATTATTTTAATTCTATCTATTGTTTTTAAAGAATATTTTATTAAATGGTTTAAACTAATAAATTGATTTTTGTATAAATTTCTTTATATAAATCCTTAAAATAGTAATCTAATTTATAAATATCTTTAAATGAAGGTAAATATCAATTAGGGTTTATTTTATTTAAGGGAGGGGGGATTAAAATTTGAATTATTAGATAAATTATTATAAAAGTCTATATAGAATGATTTGTTATTGTACATAGTATAATCATCTTTATTATATAAACAAAATCTAACTCTTCTAATATGTCTGAAAACGGAGCTTTAAAAAGGTTACCTAATTTATATTTATTAGGGTTATTTAAATTATTTTAGTACTATTATGAACTCAAATTCTTTTTTTTAAAAAAATGGTTTAAATATAAATATGAGATTGAAATAAATAACCTAAAAGATTATAAAATATAACATAAAATTAATATAGAAGATGTATTAATTACCTCTATATTATTATAATAAATATTTATATATAAGTATAATAAATAAAGATTCCTAATATAATATTAAGTTAGATTGATCATTTATGGTAATCTTTGAGTAAAAGATATAATTGAGTTAATTTATATTATAATACTTATTGAAAGATCATTTAGAATTATAATAATATTGATAATAAAATATAATCTGGAAATAAAGCAATTTAATATTATTAATATATTTGTTAATACTTATAGGGATTTATTAGGTATACCTATAGTTTACTATTTATCAAATAAATTCAAGGAATTAAATAAGTATGTAGTTCTTGATCGTATACTATATAATCTTTAAGATTCTTTTATATTATAATTTAAGAACTTTAGTAAGATATTTAAGAATCTAGATGTAAATTAATACAAAAAAGAACCTTATCTTTTCACAAATTTAAATTAAATTGTTTTGATATTATTTTTTATGAATAATATATAAATCATATATTATTGTAAGTATATATTAATAGCTAATAATATTATTTTTAATATTAAGATTGTTTATAAATTAAAAGATTTAGGTAATATAAAATGGTTTTTGGGTATTCGGATTATTTGTGATTAAAAAATGGGAAAACTATAGTTAATATATAATATTCATATTGAGAAGATTATAAAGAAGTTTAGTCTTAATAATAATAACTGTTCACAATAAAGGAGCAGGCCAGTGGAATGCATGTATTATTGACTATGTAGATTAATTGTACTAAGGTAAAATCTAACTACGAAGTGGAAGTGATATATGCACAGTAGCTTAGAGCACGTGCCACAACTTCCAACACTCCCCCAGAGAGCTTACTCTCTCAGCTTCAGTAGTTAGTTTCTTTAAAATTCCTTTTATACGCCCAATAACTGATTGCTTCGAAATTCGTTATTCCTTGATCGTAGGGTTACTGTTTTAATATGGTAGACCATCAAAATCCGATCGTATGCGAACAGACCTTAAGCTTATCTGTTATTCCACGTGATTTTCTTGAAATCATTAATTTTTTTTTTTTTTTTTTTTTTTTTTGATAAATTCGACGTAAGATGAATCCAATGAATCTGATGAAATAGGTGAAATGGGTGGATTCAGTGATTTTGGTCGATTTGGTCAATTTGGTCGATTTAGTCGATTTTGGAGCACATACCACAACTTCCAATACTCTCCCAAAGAGCTTACTCTCTTTGAAACCCCAGCATGTTCTTGAATCTCTCAAATATCACCCTTGCGCATGGTTTTGTTAATCCATCTGCAGCCATATCACTTGTATTGACATAGCTGGTATTGACTAGATGTTTTTCTGTGAGATCTCGAATGAAGTGGTGACATATGTCAATATGCTTTGATCGCTCGTGTAGATGTGGGTTCTTGGTTAACGCTAGCGCTCCTTGGTTGTCTCCGAGCATTTGAACTCCGCTGTTGCTCCCGATATACTGTGGTCGCTCTAAGTCCCTCAAGAGTTGGGCTACCCATTGCCCTTGTTTGGTGAACATCGCCATGGAAATGTACTCAGCTTCTGTACTAGATATAGCTACAAATGTCTGCTTCTTGCTTGCCCATGAGATTGGTCCACCATAAAATATTACTATCCCATCAGAGATGCTTTTTCGATTGGTTTTATCGCTTGCCCAGTCTGTGTCGGTGTATACTTTGATGGTACATTATGGGAGGTTATATTCTTTGCAAATATCTGATTAAACTCCCCCAGGCCCAAAACGTAGCTTCTGTTTGATAATCGACCTCAAATATCTTATAAGGTTTTTGAGTGCAATGTTGTGGTGCTTGGCAGGATTAGACATAGCCTGTGCTAATCTCCCGAGACCAAATGCGATGTCCGGTCTTGTGTAAACCATGGGGTGGATTGTGCTGCCGATTGCTTGCTGGTATTCGTTTATATCAGTGAGCTCATCGTCCGGGAGTATCGGTTGTAATTGGTTGTAATCCGAGATTGATATCTTTTTGGGAGTGTGTTGATTATGGGAGATTCCGAATCGGGTAAGTATTGCATCCAGGTACTTTTCTTAATCCATAGTTAATATTCTCTCTAATCTGGTATGAATGATATGCACTTTTAAGATCTTACTAATCTCCCCCAGGTCTTTGGTGTTGAATCGAGTGGAAAGGTTGTGATAAAACCATTGAATATTTCGTTTTTGTGCAGCAGTAGTAACAATATCATCTACATATACTAAAAGAATTAGCTGTCGCAAGTGATTGGTGTATAAACACGGGTCTGCAAGGCTTTGCACGAAACCCATCTTGGTTAACTCTCCTTTCAGAAGAAGGCTCCAATCTCTACCAGCTTGCTTTAGCCCATAAAGACTCCGAAGTGCATGTAGAACGCGGCCGCGACGAACATGAACACCTTGAGGGGGTGCTAAATAGATTTCTTCTTTCAAGTGTGATTCGGTGAACGCATTTTTGATATCGAAATGGGAACACTCGAGGTCCTCTCTTGCAACAATTGCAAGGAAAAGGCGAAGAGTATCGAGTCGAACAGTGGGGGCGAAGGTTTCGTTGTAATCTTTACCTAAAACTTGGCTGAACCCTCTAGCCACTAATCTGGCCTTGAATCGCTCTACCTTATTATCCTTCGTCTTAACAACAAATACCCATTTCGTTGAAACTAGATTGCTCCCTTGTGGTAAAATGAACTCTTCCCAAGTGCCATTCTTGACCAATGAGTCTACTTCTTCTTGAATTGCAGCTTGCCAGTCTTTCGCGTGCTTTTTGTCTGCCATTGCTTCTTTATATGTATTCGGTATCTTGATCCCGAGTATTTCCGTTGCTGGTAGAGCGGTCTCAGCTTCTGCTGGTGCATCTGCTAAAATAGTCAAGATCTTCGAAGCAATTTCATTATTCGTCTCCTGTTCGAATTGATGAATATTTGGAATGGCAATCATGGCGTGCTCAATTGATTCTGATCCTGGCTTATTTAAGGAAGCAAGTAAGGCCCGAATGATTTTGGAGTCTCTCTGTTCTTCTATATCGTCGTCATCGCTTCTCTTTCTCTTCCTAAGATTGTATCTCAAAGGTGGTGTGGAAGTAGATGCAGATGTAGATGCAGTAGGTGGTAAAGTTTCATTAGGTAGTGCAATATCAGGTAATACACTCTCAGGTAATGTACTCGAATTCGATGGTGTATGATCAAGTGGTAAAGTTATATCCTCAGGTGCCCTTGACTTCGGTGGTGTATGATCAGGTGGTGAAGTTATATCAGGTAAAGTAACATCACTTTCTTTGTTGTTTTCCCCTGCCGGTCTTGTTAAATCATCAGCCACTTGTCGGATATTTCCATATTCATCTTCATCAAAGCGTGGTATTTCAGTCTTTGTTCGTTTTGGTATTGGCAAGCGCACCTCTATCGAGTCTGTGATTATTTCATTTGGTGATATTGGTGGATCGACTGGAATAGACGATGATTCAGGGACATTCTTAGGTCTGCCGCGAGGCCTGCGATCAGGTTCTATATTCTTGGTACCTTGTGATCCAGCTACACAGTTTCTGAGTTTGAGATCCAGATCCCCTCCTTTGTAGCTTTCGTCGATTGTAACACGATAAGAGCGGTAAGTATAACCTAGCTCTGGTGAATAAACCTTTATATGCTTGGTGGTGTCTTTTGAGTATCCCAGGAATATCCCAACCCTTGCTGTGTCGCGAAGTTTATCATGCCTTTGTCCTTTTGGGATGGTTTTGGGGTTGATATAGGCGTAACATCGACTCCCCCAGACCTTGCATGTATCGATATCTGGTAATGTGCCTGTAAATGCTTCGAGTGGGCTTCGATCGATTCCATTTGCATCTGGGCCAATACTAGTGCGGTTTCGAATGTATACGTCGTGCTCGACAGCTTCGTCCCAAAATTCTAATGGTAAATGAGCTTCTTTCAACATTGCTCTCACGTCGGTTTCTGCGGTGCGTATATTGCGTTCAGCTGGACCATTTTGGTGAGACGATACAACCACTGTAACCTCTGATCGCACACCAGTCTTCCATTCCCGGACGGCTTGAAGAAGCTCTGGTGCATTGTCGGTTCTGGCAGCAATTACAGCTACTCCTGTAGCAAGTTCAATTTCTTGCTTCCAGGCTTTCAGTAAGGGTATTGCATCGCTCTTCTGTTTCAATAGGATGACCCAATTTACCCTTGTGGCGCTATCGATAATAAGGAGAAAGTATCTGTGCCCTCGAATGGTCCTTGGGAAAGGGCCAGCAACATCGAAATGGATCAATTCTAGCCTTTTGGATTTTCGTGCACTTAGTTGACTTGGGATTCTGTTAGTCATCTTTGTGAGAGCGCACACTTCACAGACATCAAGAGTTGAAGGGACCTTGATCGGTCTCTGGAGTGTAGTGACTTTGTGCAGATTCCTGATTTTGTCAGGGCCGAGATTATTGAAGCGTCTATGCCAGATAAGGTATCTTTCCTTCTCCGTCATGGTTAATTCTTCGACTTCCCCTTTTGTACCATCAATGATCTCTGCAGAGAGCGCAAAGAATGCAGAATCTTCGTATCCTGGTTTCACATGCGAGATGATATACATCCCATCTTTCATTGTTGCTTTGATGATCTTATTATTCTTATCGTTTTCTGGTGTGAAATACATCTTCTTGAGACTGAATGTACCCTTGAGTCCTGCCTCACAAATTCTCTTGGCTGAGAGCAGGTTGACCCCCAATCCAGGTACATATAGCACACCAGCTAATGATGTCCTTGTTCCATCCTTGCACACCATGTCCACTGTTCCTCGCTCATCCGAGTACATAGCTCCCCCACCAACCGTTATCCTTCGTCGCGGAGTACGAATTAGACTTCTGAATAGAGAACGTTGGTCAGACATGTGTGAAGTGGCGCCGGTATCAGCGTACCATTGCGATGGGGATGCCTTACTAATACTTTCTTTGGTGAGATGACAATGCTCAGAATCAGACTCACTATCGACGACACTTTCAGTAGCATCGGAGCTTGATTCGGCGATATGAGCCTTGTGCTCCCTGCGTTTTTTGTCTTTTCGCACTGGAGAGGTGGATTGTCTTCTCTTCTGTTTGTGCTTTGAATCGGATTTCAAGAGACGCTTGGCGCGACGGAGCTGGAAGCATTTTAGGACTGAGTGGCCAGGTTTGTCGCAGAGTTCGCAAGTGATGATGGATGTGTCGGTCTCCGAGCTTGTGCTAGCCTTACGCTGGCGATGAGGTGGGACATATTTCTTTCCTTTTGCAAGGTGTGCCGAGTCTCCAGAGGTCTGGATCTCTGCCTCTTTGACCTGTAGATGCTTGATCTTATCGTCAATGCTTAGAGTAGAACTGACGACACGGATCATATCAATGATGACTTTGTACTCATCAGGGAGAGACAAGGTCAGGCTTTGAAAGAGTGATTTATCTGTACACAAAGCACCGGCTGAAGCATCCGCAGATAAGAGCTTTCGTCGAAGATCCTTGAGCTTATCCCATGCACCTATAATAGTCATATCAGGGGTATCGTCGAAAGAGAAGGTCTTGATCTTGAGGAGGTACTCGTCTGCTGCGATATCATCGATTCTGGAGTATTTGACGGCTAGATAATCCCAAAGTTTCTTTGCTGTATCATATTCGTCCACTAAAGCCTCATCATCGTCAGATAATGAGCGACAGATGTAAGATAATGCACTAGCGTCGTCCTTAAGAAAGGTGGCCTTTTTGTCGATATTGAGTCGAATCTTTGTAGTGGTACTGCCGCTGCCGCTGGAGACTTGAAGTTCTTCGAAATCCTGGATTAAGTTGTCGGCTGCTGCAATCCGTGCATATTCATGCAATGTCTTTTCGCATGTATAGAACCAACCTTTTCCTCGAAGTTGAATTCTTATTTGACGAGTCCAGCGTTCGTGATTCTCTTGAGTGAGAGGAGGGATGCGCTTGGAGTAATCCTTGGATCCAGTGTCTTCGTTCATTTTGAAGGTTCTGCAAGTAGAAAGCTTGCGTCGATGACCTAGGCGTGATTGATGGTGGAATGAAAGAGTGGAAGAGGAACTGTTTAAGACTGCGCTGTCCCGATTGGGATGTACTAGTGTTTGAAGGGAGAAATTCTCTTCAAGGCGGGGTAATTAAGAATAGTGAATTTTGATTTGTAGATAATGATTTTTGAAGTGATATCGAACACTATGTAGCAGGTGATGCTCTTCAGCGTTAAGCTGGAATGAATGGTCTTTTCAGTAATAACTCGTAGTTTTCTTACTTGAGGAAAAGGCGCGATGTAAGTGGTTACTTCGCTGTCGCTGCTCAGCAATCTGTTTGCTGTGCGCACCTCGTATGTTGACGTCGCGTTGCGTAGGAGCTTCTCGTCGTCAACCTCTCCTTTGGCAACGTAAGCTATTCAAAGAGCTTTCGGCCTTAGTCTTACTGCAGAGCTACCGGGCTCATAACCTGTTCACAATAAAGGAGCAGGCCAGTGGAATGCATGTATTATTGACTATGTAGATTAATTGTACTAAGGTAAAATCTAACTACGAAGTGGAAGTGATATATGCACAGTAGCTTAGAGCACGTGCCACAACTTCCAACAATAACGTATATATTCCATTATTAATTATAAAATTTATAAAATTTAATGGAAAGGTAGTTATTATAATTATATAAATCTATTAAGAAAAGATAGAATTAATATTATATATTATAATTACAATTAAAGTAGATATTGTATTTATAGTATTGTAGTTTAGTTATTTTTTAATTAATTTATCTTTGAATTATATAAAAATAATTAATCATTATATTTAATATCTTTGAAATACAAGATATTATTTAATTAAATATTATTGAGAATAGATCCCATAGCTTTTATTATTTTCAAACATATTATTTATTGATAATAAAGAATTATAAAGATTATTATAAGAATTTGTAATCTTATTGTTCGATGAATTAGTAATATAAAAAACTTTAAGGTAAGATATTATTATTATTTTTATAATTAAAGTCGAATTATTTAATATTGAATATATATCATGTTGAGATCACTTGAGGGGGGAGTCGTCAACTCGAATCATCATATACAATACTATATAGCCTATACAAAATGAATAATATAAATTGAGATGATCTAGAATAAGATATAGTTCTTTCTATTATATATATAATAAAAAGAATTATATAATTTGCTTAAATATATAATTATACATTCTAATATAAATAGAATTTCTATTTATAATGAAAATTCGGAACATATAAGATAAAAAGCGAATTATACTAGCTAAATCCCTTAAAACCTAAAACCAATCTAACTAAAGATTACTCCTCCTCCTCCTCCTTATCTCCTCCATTCTATACTTGAGTTAAAAACGAGGGGGAAGGAAAAGATTGAATTGAATTGAAAGTTGCATATAAATAGGGAAAAGCCTTATTCGTTAGGGTAAAGCAATTGAAAAGGGGATGTTGAATTGATTCGATTGAATAGAATATTCGTATTTAGTTGAATTTGAAAGAACTAAGAGTAAGGGGGATTTAATCATTATACAAGGATAAATAGAAATAAGCTATTCTTCTATTCCTTTACAAAACTTGAAATATAGAAGATTGAATCTTTTTGATAAGGGAATAGCAATCTAAGGCTTATAAGGCTTCAATTCAATATATCTTCTAAAAATATAAATGAAGATCGAATTCGTATAGAATTTTGAAGCTATTTTGTTAAATAACTATTTGTATTATAATAGACTCTTCAATTTTATAACCGTTTTCCTTTGCCTTTTCAATTCAAATGGACTAAGTCTATTGGAAATAATAGGCAAACCTTTTTCTTTGATTTAATAATTATATAAAGGAGGGCGTTTTGTATTATAAGGTGGAGGAGAAGGGCCTAATGAAAGATTCCTAATGGGAGGGGGTGGTGGAGCGGTTCTTTTCGTATGAAAAGGGGGTTTCGAATTCGAAAAATATATTAAGCTTTAAGTAGAATATAATAAACACAAATTGAACTATCGATTTATCAAATTCTATAAATATAATAGTTTAGTTTATAAATCAATTAATCTATTTAATTTTAAAGAAATCAATTATAATTAGAAATCTTTTTTTAATATATTAATTAAAGAAGATAATATAAAGAATATAATATTTTAATTCTTTATATAGATTATATGTAAACATAATTTAATATAATCTTATTTATTTTTTCGAAAAATATTTCATTAAATAACTTAAACCACCCTCTTCATTTTTATACAAATACTTTTATATAAAATCTTAAAAAGTAATTTAATTTATAAATACTTTTAATAAAAGGTAAATATTAATTAATATTGAGATTATTTAGAGGGAGAAACTATTAATTTAAAGTATTATATATAATATTATATAATCTATATAAAATAAATAATATAAATTAAGATAATTTAGAATAAGATATGATTCTTTCTATTATATATATAGCGGGAAGAATCATGTGATTCGCTTAAGCACGTGATCATACGTTCCGATATATCAAAAGAGATATTAGTTATATTTTGATTTTTTAAAAAAAAATTTATAATTAAATAATTAATTATAATCTTTTATAATAATTAACAAACAATTAGATTAATAATAAATGAAAATAAAAGAATTATTATTAAATTGAAATATATTAATATATAGAATATATAATTACATTAGGAATATTTAAAAGGTAATTTTTATCTTATATATTTACTTATAACAAAAATAACAACAAACAAATTAACTAAAAACTTATTATATCAAAAGTTTAATCATTTTATATTTCTATTAAATTTACAAAATATAAACTTTAGGATTAATAAAATTGAATAATATATTTTTCTTTAAAAGTATGTTTTTTTATAACAAATTCAATTTTAAGCTACATCAATTCAAGTTTTTATTTCTTTATAATAAGTTTATTATCAAAATCAATTATATCTTTTTCATCAATAATATCATATTTATTATCAAGATTATTATTATTATCCATATCAAATTCAGCCCTCTTCTTTTTATTCTTTAAATTAGTATGAGTAGATTGAGATTTAATCTTAAGGGTTGCTATATAAACCCTCATATTAATCTTTGTATACTTAATTACAGAAGATTGAATCATAAAAGAAGATCTCCATTTCTTAATCAAAAAAAATAATAATCTCCTTATTAAAGAAAAATAAACAAATAATCACAACAATCAAACAAAAAAAGGAAACACAATCTGTATTAATAATAAAAACAAATCGAAATCAATAAACTTATTATTCTCTTTAATCATTACCAATATAATTATTATTATAATACGAGCCAACTTCTAATTCAAAATAATCTTTTAGAAGATATATTAACAGATTATAATAAGATAAAAGTTTAACATATACCTATTCAGAAAATATTATAAACTTGGGATTAGAAAGCTTTATTAATCGAATTTTTAAGAATTTCAAAAAAACTAAAAGGAATATACAAATATATATAATATACTTTTAGTATTAAAAAAAAAAAAAAAAATTGGTTTAAAATATTTATTATGTTTTTTATAATGATTAGAAAAGAAAAAAAAAATATATTTCGTATAAGGAATAGTGTTTTATATATTTTTATTTCTTGGATTATATTTAAAATCTTTTCTTTTGTTTTTTTTAATAAACTTTACAAATAAATAATTGCTTTTTATTTGATATAAAAACAGAATTGGGATTATTAAAAAAAGAAAAAGACTTTGAAAAGAAGATATTAATATTGTTTAAAGGGAGATCAAAAAGATGATTGTTTTTCTTATTATTTATAAAAGAATTATTATATAGTCTTTTTTTATATTAGTTTGATAAATTTGAATATTCTCAATTCTCCTTCAAAAGCTATCATTTCGATCTTATTGATATATATCAAAAAGCAATCTTATTTAAAAAACATGTTTGTTGAAATGAGATAATTGAATTTTAGTTGGAAGTAATAATTTATTATGAGAATATCAAGTACTTGATTTATTAGATTTAATATTATCTTTTGATAGTGTATATAAAAAATATTAATATAATAATTAAAGAGATTAATAAATTTAAAAGATTTTTTAATAAAAAAAGATATAATAGAAGAATGTATTGAAAATATTAAATATAAATCTAGAAAAAAAAGAATTATTCTTCTCTTATATTTATATTAATTAAATAAGCTTGTTCAAAATCCTATTAAATTTTACTCAAGTTTATTATTGTTATAAAACATTATACATATACGGATCTATTAAATCAATTAATTCAAATAGTTAATTAAATTATAAATATTATAATATATATAAACCTATAAATAAGAATTTAAGAATCAATATTCATTTTGTAATTATTTATATTCAAATAATAACTTTCTCTTTTTTTTTCTTGAATAACTATATATATTTATATACCTTATACGCCTTTATCTAATAAATAAACCTATTCAATAGATAAAATTATAATAATTATTTAAGTAAAATGCTTACTAATGTTTATATTATTTATTACCTAAAATTTTTTCCTTTATTTACTATGTAGATTCTTTAGTGTAACCATTAAAGCATTAAGCAATCTGAGGGGTATATTATAGAATTCATTATATAACTTAATCCTATAGGACTAATTTTAGTACTCCTCTAAATTACTTATTTATTTATATGCCCTATATACTTAATTAGATGATTCCGTTACCTAATCAGAGTATATATAAAGTAGGTGTAATTCTTATAATTATATCTTAAGTTAATCTAGTTTATTATTATTTTATATACCTATCTCCAGATTAAAGTCATTATTAAATCTAGCTATTACCTCCGTGATAAATGAATAATATGAATTTAGATGAAAGGTATAAAATTCTTTCTCTTTTTATAAGGAAGAGAAGAATTATATAATTCGCTTAAGTATATAATCGTACATTTCGATACTTGTTTAATTTCAATCTTAAATTACTTTTTGAATGTAATAAATAATAAAGAATACTTGTGAAAAAAATTAAACTTTCTTTAAATTTAAAGAGAATTTAAGTTCTTTATAATACATAATCAAAATTTAACTAAAATATATAGAATCTAAAAGAGAATATTAAATTATACTTATTTTTACTAATTAAATGATTTTGATATATTATTTCTCTTTCGTTTTTAATCTGAATCTTATAAAACTTTCTTTCTGTATATATAATACATATTAATATTATCATATTAAGTTTTGTATAATTTAATTAGAATTTATAGAAGTTATAGCTAGTTTTAATATATACTAACGTAGTTCATTAGTATATAAATCATATTGTTATATAAGCTACTTCATTTTATCTATAAAATTATTTATATATAACTATGTATTTTCTTTATTAATTAATAGAATTTTATGAAAACTTTTCATATAAAATCTAGTTTTCTTTTTCAAGTTTTCAATTATTATTAATGTTATTAAAAAAAGAGTTTTTGTAATACAAAGTGTAATAATTTCAAGCTAAAATGAATTATTTATAAAAAAATTCTAAATATTATAAATATTTGATTTTTATTATAATTTTTTATAATTTTTTTATTAAAAATTAATGATTAATCATTAAAATATAAATATCAAGGAAACCTTAATTGTAACACATTTTTAAAGTAGTTTATATAATAATATAATCTATATATTGATAAATTGTTTTATATGTTTTTAATTATTTTATTCAATAAAGATTTTTATTATCCAATTTAATCTAAATATTACTTGTAAATAATAAATAAACTTTAACTTTAAGTTTTCTTGTTTAAAAAGTATATTAACTGAATATTAAGAAAGAATATTTAAATATTAAATTATATATAATTAAATAGAGAAATAGATAAATAAATTACTTAATTTATACATAAAATTTATTCATATATAATTATATACTTTCTTTATTAACTAATAGGATTGTTCGAAAATTTCTCATATAAAATCTAATCTTTTAATTGTTTCAAAAATCTAATTTTATTTAAAAATTCCAAGTATTATTAAAGTTGTTAAAAAAAATAGTTTTTATAATATAAAGTATAATAATTTCACATGAAAATGAATTCTCTAGAAAAAAACTTGAATATCATAACTATTTTATTTTTATTATTATTTTTAATGATTTTTTCTTTTAAAAATCATGACTAATTATTAAAATAAGAGTAACGTAGTTTATTAGTACATATACTATATTAATGTATATACTGATTTTACCTCAATTTATACTCTTCAATTTTAACATGTGATTTATTAATTATTTATTATATAATCGAATAATAAAGAAGGAAGAATACTCTTAACTATTGAAGCTATCAAAAAAAATAAAAAACTCTTAATTTAAAAGATTGTTAAACTATATAATATTATATATATAATATTTATTCGAAGAATAAATAGAACAATTCCTGTAATTAAATTTCAAATATAAAATTTAAAACTTATTAAAATAAAAAAACAAATAATTATTTTATATATTCTTAATATAAATTCGAAAGGTTTTTCTTTTAAACTTAAAGAAGTGAAAGATATAATAAATTATATTTTTAAATTGAAAAAAGGAAAAGCTATTAAAAAGCTTTAAATATATCAATTTGTAAAACAATATAAAGAATTAAAAATATATTTTAATTATATTTATAACTTTCAAAAAGCTTTTTATAAGGATTTTAAACTCTTTAAAAAATAATTTCGATTAATTACAAATATACAAATGAAATATAATATTTTAAATGAAATTTTTTATAATTTTAATAAAACAAGCTTTATAATAGAAATTATATATATAATAATAATTATTATTAATATTAAAAAATATAATAAAAGTAAATTAATATAATTAAGTAATTGAGAATAAACTATAATAATAATATATGGAAATAAAAAGAATAAAACTATTCCTTTATTTTTAATAATTTAAAAACAAATTCATCTTTTCAATTAATATATTGAAATCAATCTTTTTGTAAATTAAACTATTAAATCTATATCTAATAAATAAATAAATAATAAAATAGATTTAGAATAATTAAAATATTTTGATAAGTATATTAAGAATTGAAAAAAGAGTAAATATCGAATGTTAATATTAAATAAATATAAAAGTTATAAATCAATAGTTTTTTAAGTATATTATAAAAAGAATAATATTATATATTATATTTATTATTATATTCAAGTTATTTAACTTAACTATTTTAATAATCTAAAATGTTCATATAATAATCAAATTAATAAATTTATTAAAGCATATATTAATCATATTTTGAAGATTGAATTCTTTATAACTTTTAAAGTTATATATAAAAAATCAATTATTTTTCAGAATATAAAATCAGAATTTCAAAAAACAAATTTAATTCTATTTAATTCTAAAGCTATATTCTCGAAATTAAATATTCAAATTTGTATATCTACCTTCTCCTTTTTCAATTTAAATTAATAAATCTTTTAAATTCTTTATAACTTAATTAAAGCTCTTTTTTAATCAATATTAATTAAATCTCAAATAATTTATTATCAATCAAGCTTATCTATATTTATATTTAAAACTATATTAATTCTAATTAAAAGTATAAAATAATTAGCTTATAAAAATATGCTTTTGAATATAAAGATTTATATATTTCAAATAATAAATAAAATATTAAGTAAATATCGATAAATAAAAAAAACCTAATTATACTAAAGAGAAAAGTTTATTAAATAAAAAACTTTTAATATATTATTTTAATAAAAAGTTAATATTTAGATTTAATGTAACAAGTATTAAAAAAAGAGTAATTCAATAAGAAAGTATCTTCTATTTAATATTATAATAAATATAAAAAGATAAATTACAATATAAGAATCTATCAAAATAATATAATAGATTCTAGATTATCAAATTCTAAATAGTTTAATTAATTGATTCAATTATTATTAAATAATATAAATTTGAAAGTATAAATTGAGGTAAAAGTAGTGTATATACTAATATAGTGTATGTACTGATAAACTATATTATTAAAAATGACTAATTCTAGTATATTTTCAAGTAATTCGTTCGATGATATAATTTACTCGTATATGAACTACGTTATAGGAATATAGGTACCTATATAGGTGAATATTCAGTAATAATATAATAATATAGATATTCTAAACAGGACCAAATGAGATATAATATTTATAATTTGTATATACAGTGATAAGATACTTCATATCAGAAGCAAATCATCGTTGGTAAAGAACTTGACATGTTCCCAGGTACTCGTGATGAAGGTATTCAATACAGTCACGTGTTCGAGTTGCAACTCATGTGTGGCTTCGAGACTCTAGCATTTCTCCGGAACTCTAGATGTCATGGGAAGTTGTAACATGTCTACCACACTACCTATCTCCTACCCGTCCATTTCCTACTCGTGATAACAAATCCCTAGATAACCATAGCTTCGCTGTTAAATCGGCTTCCGGTAATGTGGTGGGGTGATTTAGAGATGTTAAGTAAGAGTGCGATTGAAATGGCGACATGCTAATTAAACTTAAACCTAATAAGGAATTGAAATAAAGCACGTTCAAAACTAGATTTTTATACATATACAAAAAATACTACGAGGCTTATTCAAAACCTTATACTTCAATATACAAGACTCATAAATCATATTTTATTTTTATTTTTAAGTCGAAATAGATCACTTACCTCTACCACTATATAATATTACACTTTAATATCATTTCCTATTCGAATTAGCTTTATTACCTTTTATAATATCACATATAAAATACAACTTAATCTAACTAATAATTGATAATATTTATTCTATATATAGATCACATATATCATATAAATATACTACAAAATTTAAAGAATGTGGCTTTGAGCTATTGTTACGGGAGCTGCCTCTAGGATTGCGTGAAAGTGTCTAGAGATCTCTCGAAGTGGTTTAGATTAGATTTCAAGTAGGAATTCAACAAGGTTATAATTAATTGTAATTCTTGTAATTATAGTAATGAAACTAATAATTGTTCTTAAGTATGAAGCTCTATATTATAATGAAATCTATTCCTTTATATAAACCTTCGTTCTTTGTGGAATTCATAATCCTATTCTATTTGAATCCCCTAGATCTTATGAATCTAAATGCCAATTCTTCGATCCCCTAAATCCCCTAGGTTTATCATGTGATTCTCCAATCATATGATGCGGTATGTTGGATGCCGTTGTAACAGCTATATATAAGCATAAAGCAAATGGAAGTTAATAAGAAATCACATAATATTAAATCAGACAATATGTATGCGAGACTGAATATGGAAGAGCGACTAAAGCAAATTAGAACTAGATTCTTCGAATTATCAAAATACTCTAATTCATTAGAATTAATACAAAAAGCCATTATTATACAAAAATTCAAAGATCGTTTAAACAAAGCTATAAACACTTTGATTAAGCTTTCGATTGAAGATTTCATTTCAGAGTTGTAATGTAGATTGTACTTAATAGAGTTTAGTTTTCTTAGCATATCGCCATTTCAATCGCACCCTTAAGTAATAGGAGTGGTTTCTTGGATATCTGAGCGATGGCTTGACTTGGACATCATACTAATTTATAGTAGAGTTGATGGCTTGACTTGGACACTATGCTCAGCCGTAATAGAGTTGATGGCTGTTAGTTTGGATATTAGTTTGGATATCATGGCTAGGTACTCATTATGACAAAAGTGATGACTTGGTATTTGGTAGTGGGAATTTGGTAGTCAATTTATAGTTGTGTTGATATAAATCCATAGATAAATCTCTGATGGTAGGGACTTGGTATTCAATTTATAGTCATATTGATATAATTCCAGAGATAAAAGCGATAAAAGGGGTTTTTGTGAGTGAAGAATAGGTAACTCAATAAATCACGAGAAAGCACGTGGGTAGGTGGTAGGTATAATAAAGCCTTGAGAGAGATACCCAAGTCTGATTTGTAAGAAACATACGATTTCACAAGGTTATTCTCCACGCTTTCTGAACATTGTAAGTAATACTCGTAATAAGCGGTGAATATCTCCACGACTTCAATTGCTCTCATATGGAGACTGGCGTACTCGGTACAGAAGTCATGCATACTCGACACGAGTATGTTGAGAAAAGGAGTTGTGGGTAAACATCCACCCACACCTTTATCGATTCTCATTTCTCGATTCTCATTTCTCGATTCTCATTTCTCGATTCTCATTTCTCGATTCTCATTTCTCGATCATCGATCGTATGGATATTCAATATCGATATCTAGGATTGATCAAATCGATACTAGTTATCCAGGGACCGAGGTATGTAGGATGTAGGATGTAGGATGTACTATGTACTGTACTGCACCTCCTAGGACCTAGATATGGAGTCGAAGACTAGTCCGTGGAAGGGGAACAGACGTAAAGGCGGGGGTGTTGTAACTTATACTTTGTACTTTGTACAGTCTACAGAGTACTTGTATGAAGGGGCTCAGTACTCGGATAAACCATAAACCCCAGATCGATTCGCGGAATGTGGTTTGCATCTCCACTTATGTAATCTCACCTATCTGGGTAGAGTTGGACGTGTAACTTATAAGACTGTATAAGTGCCACCAGTCCAAGTGCAATGTACGCACGCATGCAGGATATTCATACGGTACCGTTACTGCATGGACGGAGTAAAGTGTAAGTGAGGTAAGATTTAGTAAAAGTGTCAAGCAGCGAGACAAGGCTTGATCATTATTATCATTATTATCATTATTATCATTATTATCATCATCATCACGATAGACCGGCAACTGAGAAATAGATATCAAGGATTCAAAGGATATCACCATGTGATTGTATCGATGAACACTTATAATCTTATCTTGCTCGGTGTGTGCCTTTCGATGGATGTGTTAGTTTTACATTCACACATTGATCAGATGTGATTATTACGAAATATGATTCGATTCCATCATTTCCATCCTACCGCGTGTCATTAGTGTGATGTCTTGAGTCTTGACTCCTCCCTCACCTCATGATTGTTTCAAACATCACTTAGCAGTTAGATCCATCATCTCTCGTACGGAAGAGAATGTCCAGCAGAATGCCCCGCGAGAGATTCACATACGTATTCAGATGTCTCATCTATTTCTCCGATTGAGCCTCGTCAGATTCATGCCAGTCCCAATCGAAGCAAAAGTAAGGTTATGACTTGGTAATATTATTTGATTCCGATTTTCAATTTTTCGATTTTTCGATTTTATACCGAGAGTGCCAGTCAATCGCCGTCAATCGCCGTCAATCGCAGTCAATCGCAGTAGTCATAGACGAGAAGAGCGCCAAATGTAGGAATCCGTCTCTTTTCCCTCGCATACTTCGGTCGTTTGGAAATGTGATTGGTCGATCGTTACTTCCTTTGTGGTGTGAATTGAGATGTCCTGGGGATCGAGCGAGAGGAAAAAAAAAGCTTGGAAGT
The DNA here is from genome assembly GCF_014898465.1 of Botrytis porri. NCBI lineage: Eukaryota > Fungi > Ascomycota > Leotiomycetes > Helotiales > Sclerotiniaceae > Botrytis > Botrytis porri. The sequence continues at coordinate 574,802 of NW_024066092.1, forward strand.
TGGAACATCCTTTTGCCCACCCAGGTAAGGGTATTCCCGATCGGAAAAGAAAAGCTCTATGTTTGCCGTGTTGAGTTCGTAATTCTTCTCCATGTATCTATCTATCGATCATAAGCGGCACTCGTTGATAGGTGGGTATGTACTTGGTTTACATACATTTTATGAGGCTCATTATATGATTTCTGTTTATTACCCATCGATTGGTTCATCTGCGATTCTGCGCATCTTGTTTATTTTTAATCACAGAGTATTACGACCTAATAAATACAATGTACGGAGGAGCTTTACGATGAAGGAGTACCGCTAAGTCAAGGGTATATAGTACCTCTATGTAGTTTGTACTTTGTAGATACTGGGTAATTCATTATTATGATCATAATTCTCATTAGTTCGATTGTCATTTGAAGTTAAACTCTCATCCCTTTTTACTCTTTCCACCACCATCTAATGCATTCAAAACAAAAAGTACCTAATATCTCCCTGTATCTACCTAGTACTTAAAACTAAATATTATACACCTCATCCTATATCCTAATTCCTAATTCCTAAACTATAATTCCATAAATACCAAAATAACGGTACCCCAAAACGTCGTGGTTTCCACCCATTCCACCTCCCTCCCTCCTCCCCCACTTCGATCGATTCATAATTTCTAAACCTTTCAAAAGTATTTCGAGGGAATGGATATAAAGGAAAGGGTGAAGGAAAAAAACTATACCACCAATGTGAAGAAGTACAAAGTAATCCTTTGTATTACAACCCTTCCAACCTCGAGTCATACATCTTCTGAAGCAACGTCGAAAGAAAAAGAAAAAAAGATACTCGTTCGAAATGATGTTATCTCCTGAACATGAAGAAGAGCTTAGGAAGCTGAAAGAGGTGAGTCTTTTGCTTTTCCTTCCTCTCACTCGTGTATGGGAGAGTATGAGAGAGTATGACATGGTCATGTATCTCTCAATACATCCATCTGGAGTTTGCATCGAGGCTTACCATTTCACAATAGCTTCAAGCCTTATATGCAGAACATGCCGCCATTAAAGATCAACAAGTTCAACAAAATGGAAGTCCAAGGCCAGATAGTCGAGATTCGGCTTCTTCCGATCCTATGATTTATCCCGGCTTGTATTCTCCAAGTGGTTTCGATGTACTACAAATTTTGGTACGTTTTCCATTCCACAATCGAAGCGGGCTAGATGGCTCTCGTTTGGGTGAAGTCTCTCGAAAGTACAGTCGTTCTAACATGACTCCCTCAGTTTCAAATTCAACGTCGTCCAAATCCCACATATCCCCTGGGAAATATCGATAGTGGTGTAGCTCTCGTCCTGTGCGATTCCGCTCGTCCTCACTGTCCAATCGTCTACTGCAGTGAACCTTTTCAACGCCTCACAGGCTACTCCCAAACCGAAATCATTGGCAAGAATTGCAGATTCTTACAACAACCTTTCAATCCACACACCTTTGATTACCTCGGCAATGCACCAACAATGAAGGGGATACAAAATCCAAAGAATGATCCTAACGCCATGGCAAAATCAAGCATTCGAACCGCTCTCGAATGTGGCTTGGAATCACAGGTTACGTTGGTCAATTATCGAAAGAATGGAGAACGATTCTTGAATGTCTTGACGACCGTACCGCTTAAATGGACGACCATGGAAGGAGAGGAAAAGAATTATATTGTCGGATTCCAAGCGCAAGCTCCACCAATGTTTAGACAAACTTCGGCTTGAGTTTTGTGAGGGTCGATTTAAATGGGTCTCCTCCTTGTGATGATTCAATGATCTTCTCGGATATGATTCACGTGTTGATTAATCAATGGTGGTGTAGAGTTATGCTTTTTTCTTCTTTGCTTTTTATGATTATACGGAATTGGATGATACCCCTCAAATTTCCTAGATGGGATTTGAGCATTATTAGATGGTCATTCAGCGATCGGTACATGGAGTATGGGAATTGCTAGGTTTGGCAGATATATACATATGGGATGGGATGGGATGGGATGGGATAGCATGGTGTTGGTGGTTTGTTTGTGAGAGGTTATTCGTGGAGAATATCGTTTGATGATGTGTAGAACGAGAGGATATACAGTAAGGGGGGTTAGCTAGGAGGATGATCGTCTACAGGGATGTTTAGGATGATCAAGTATCCAATCCGAAATCACAAAATAATAGTAACAAAAGTTTGAAGTAGTGTTTGGGTTTTGGAAGTGTGGATGTGAGTATGGTGTAAAGTGAAGTGAATTTGTCTATGGGTACATGTATGTATGTGTATCTAGTCCTCCAATACTTCTCCGTATTCAAATTTTCCCATAACGAAGAATTCATCCTTGGTAACCTTGGGTAGGCACTTGTCACATTTACTTAACTGATAATAACCATCCATCCCTTTCCACTCATCACAATTCCTTCCATCATCTTGGTCTGGCTTGGTAACCTTACATGTAAACAGACTCCACCATCTCCATCTCCATCTCCATCTATCTCTTCACTTACACGAGGAAATTCCCAGCCCAACCTAATCTACACTATGACGAGAGAAGAAAAAATCTCGATTCATTCAATGACGAGAGAGAGGGTGAACTGCGACGGGTTTTGCTAGATACTCTTGCTACTTTGCGCGGTTATGTCGGAAAAGATGATGTGTGGGAGGAGGAGTGTGGGAGGGGAGGGAGGGGGGGTTCATTCGGATATGTATGTTGATATCGATAGATAGATATCTCGCAGAATATAGTAGTCGGATTTTTCTTATCTGATATCTTGGAGGTTAGTACTAGAATACTCGGCAAAATCACTAAAGATATATAATATAAACTAAAATTGAATATAACATTCAAAAAAATTATTTTAATTCAATAAAAGTTTGTATAATAATTTATATATATATTTTCCATATAAAAATAAAGTTTTATAGAATTGAAATAAAAAAATAAAAGAGAAGTAATATATTAAAATTAATAAATTAATAAAAATAAAAATAATTTCATAACACATTTTAGATTCTATTTATCTTTATTCATTTTGAATCTTTTATTTTTTTATTCTAATATTTAATTAAAAATTAAATAATGTGTTATCATAAAAAGAGTTTTCTTTTTAATTTCTCAAAATAGAAAAGTTATTAAAGATTAAAGTTAAATAAATGAATGAATCGAAATTTCTAATTTTTATATTTGATCTTCTTGAAAATAAATGAATTTACTTTTTCAAAAATGATAATTTTATATGATGGATTATTAAGATAACTTCGAACATATTATATATAATATTCTTATCTTCTATTTAATCTTCTTATTCAATATTTAAAAATTTATTATTCAGACTATTAAATCAATTTCAAATATTTGATATATATTATTCTTTTTTCGTAATATAATTAATACAATTATGTACTTTATAAATTAGAAATTTCTATTTTTATAATAAAAGGTTCTAAAAAGTTGTTTATATTCTGTTTTAATTAGGTTTTTAAAATAAAGTATTAGTATTAGTAAATTTATAATCGATTCAGTCTATCTATAACTAAGTTATACTAATTATATAATATGTCTATATGTTTTTAATTTTATAAAGTAAATAGAGAAAAATAATAAAAAAGCTACCCCTTTTTAAAGTCTATTTAAATCTGTTATTATAAAATCCTATTATATTATAGAACCTTTTAATATTTTCATTTAATCTATTATAATCCTTACAATTCTCTATTTCTTATATTTATTTCTATTATTCCTTTTTATTTTATTCAATTTCTTTTAATATATTAAATCTTATAATTAATATATTACTATTCTATTATAAAAATATCTTTATTCTTGAATTACTAATCTCTAAATTTATTAAATCTTATTTATAATATTAATGATTTTAATTTCAATTCTATTCAGAAAATACTTCATTTTTAACCTTCTCTTTTCAATACTTCAATTAAACTAGGTTCTATTTTAAATCTATTATCTTTATTACTATTTCATTTTACTAATATTATTCCTCTAATAAGAAAGTCTTAAAGCTTTATAATAAAGAAGATTAATAATTATATAATTAATCTTGACTTACATTTAGTATATTAATAATTTAGAATAAATTATATAATAAATATAGAATAAATTATAATGTTGATTTTTAATATAATATATATTTTAGAAAAACATAAAAAAACTAAGGAAAGATTTTCTTGGAAAAACCTATTAATCTTTATTATATTCGAATTAGAATATTACCTTTTACTTTTTTCTGAAGTTATTGAATTGATATTTATTTGAGTTAAGGAGATATCGTTGTTGGTGTTGAGAAGGGGGGTTTAGTATATTTATATTAAAATTATTAATATCGATATTATTAATAATAGGCTTATTATATTAAATATAATTAATAGAAGAGATTAAATTATAAAATTTTATAATAATCCGGGCTTTTCAGTATTCAAAGGTCTTATAGAAGGGTTTCAATTATAAAGAAGAAGGTTCCTGGGTATAAGAAAATAAAGGGTGAAAACTTTTTAAAAAACTTTATTTTTTTCAAGAAATATTTTATAAAAAATACATTAATATAATATTTAATATTTTATTAATATATTTATAGCTATTTTATATAATAAAGAGAAAAGTTAAACCTTTTAAAAAATATTTATAATATATTAATTTAAGTATACAGCATTTTATATTAGTATATAATATTATTACGAAATACTAATTTCAATATTACTATTACGACGGGTAACATTGGATCATGTGATAAGTGTCATGTGATAGGATGTTGGAGTCTTTGGAGCTTAGGATCCAAGGAGCCAGGAGCTTTTAGAGCTTAGGATTCAAGGGATCCAAGTAGGACAGAATCATGGGTTCTGTAGAGCAGGAAGGTTTATATAAAGAGAACGAGTCTCATTATAATATAGAGCTTCGTGCTCAAGAACAATTATTAGTTTTATTATTATAGTTATAAGAATTGTAACTAGTTATAATCTTATTGAATTTCTATTTGAAGTTTAGTTTAAACCACTTTGAGAGATCTCTAGACACTTTTATATGATTCTAAAGGCAGCTCCTGTAACAACTACCTTATATAGTAGATAATATACTATCAATTATAATTGAAAAAGTAATAACTCTTCAATATAGAGTATATATTACTAAAGCAATAACATCCTAATATTATTATATCTATTATTTCGATCTTATTCAATTATTTAGTTCTATAATACAGTCTTATCCTTTGTATTAATAGAATGGTTCGATAGATCTTAATATATTATATTCTATATTAATAAAGTAATCTAATAAAAGGAAAGAGAATAAGAGATATTAAGTTTTAAAAAGAAATTATATATTATTGATATATTATGGAAGAAGGTGGATTAAAGGTTATAATAGAATTCTCGAAGGATTCGAAGTACTAGAGGGTAAAAACAATCCTTCAAAAAGGATATAACATTATAACTAATTATAGTTTTTATAATATTTTGAAAAGAGTTAAATAAAAAGAAAGGGATTATTGTAATAAAATAGAAAGTATAAGGTTTCTATAAATATATTAAGGAATTTAATAAAGGGAAGGTTTTTAGATATAATAGATTTATAATATAGACGATTTGAAGGATTTGAAAGTGTTGGGACAGGGATCATGTGACTACGCTAGCGTTGACGCTAGCGTCTTCCGACACTACAGTAATACGTTTCGTAACCCTAGCTTTTAGAACCTTAAGTAATATAACAACAGTATAAACCATAATACTATATTGACTTCATTATCCTCATAATGATATTAATACTAATTAGTAATATTACAGATCAGAAACCTGATATCTTAATTTTAACCACAATGTATAATTTAAATTAAGGTTGATATTTCTTTAAAGAGACATAAATTCTTATATTATTCTAATGTGATTTGATATTTGCTTTTATGTGAATAAGAGCGATCGGCAATATGGTAATGGTTTTTATACTAATTTTAGTCTATATTTTATTCTTCATTGTAATGTGTATTAAAGAGTAAGAATTAGTAGTATTCAATTCGAGTTTAGTATTATACTCTTCGAATTCAAACTTTGCTATATCTTGACAGAATCAATATCCCACTATCTACTTATTATTCGTCAAATATAGCAGGATTATTTACAAATTCTCCCACATCTTGAAAGCATTGTATCGAAAATATCGAGTATCCAGCCCTAAAACAATTCGACGACACCAAGTCCATCAAATCCATCATCGAATCTCTAATTCCAGTTAATATCCCATTATCTACTTATCATTCGTCAAACATAACAGAATTATTCGTAGATTCTTTTGTATTTTGAAAGCGTTATATCGAAAATATCGAATATCCAGCCCTAGAATAATTCGACGACATTAAGTTTATTAAATCTATTATCGAATCTCTAATTCTATTAGAGATTATACTTGATAATTATAAATTGATAATGAATAAATGGAAAGATTATTCTTTCGATATTAATCATACAAACGAAAAGAAAATATAAGATTTCTATAAATATAAGTTGTATGAATATAAATTCAGTAACTTTTATGATAAGGAGTTGTAATTAAATTATATTGTAAGTTTTAAGGATTTTAAACTAAAGCATTTTTTGTTCACCGGAATATAATTATTATATAAATTATAATACGAACTTTGTATATATAAACTATTTATTACAAAGTATATAATTTGTTTAAAATGAATGATCAATAAAGCACTAGTCAATATAAAATTCATAATATTTCAATAATAATTGAATCCTGAAATTACAAATGCTTTTAAAAAGAAAGGGTTTTAATTTTGATTATTAAGTATACTTGAAAGAATTACAAAAGAATTGAAAATATTACTAATTATTTTCGAAATGATTAAAGTAAAAGATTTAATTAAATAAGCTATTTATAATCAAAATAAACTCCTATAATTCTCAAGTACTATATCTAAGCTATCAAGTATTAACTCATATCGATATAATAATAAGGGTAAAGATGTTGAGAAGTATAAATCATATATTCCTTTTTTATTAAAACTATTATTATAATAATAAACACTAATAATTTGAGATTATATTATTAATCTTTTTATTGATTTATTATTTATAAAAGAATATTATAGTTTAATAAAACCAATATTTATTCAATTTATTCAATAATTCAATATTAAGGCTATCCTAATATCATTATAATTACATTCCTAATTTAATCTCTAAAATCTTAATCAAAAGTAATCGAAATCAATTCTAATAAAGGTATAGATATCCTATTAATTTAATAATAATATAGTTCTATAATAACGAATCGGATAATTAATTAATAATCCATTCAATAATAATAATAATAATATAAATAAAGGAAAAGGAAATAATAAAAATAAAAATAAAATATTTTAAATTGAAACTAATAATACAAAAACAAAGGAGGAAATAATCCAGGAGGTATTAATATTATTCAAAACACTTTATCTTCTTAAAGACCTATAAATATCAATCAGCTTTTAAGTAATCTTACAAAACTTTATAATAAAACTAATAAATATAACAATTAAAATAACAATTTTACTCACAAATTCTCGATCTTTTTTAATAATTACAAACATATCAATATATCTATATTATTATTAAAAAACATATTTCTTATTATATTTATTAATACTATATTCAACTTTTATTATACAAATTTAAACAATTTACCTAATATAATAACTAGAATTTATAATTTAATAATATTTATATTTAAAGGCTCAAAATATAAGCATAACCTTATACAATAATAGAAAACCATTATATTTAAAAGTGTGATAGTAAAATCAGATAATAAAGGGAAAACAATGTTTTAATATTTATAATTTATAATTATAAAACTTTGTTATATATATAAAGAATTTAACTTTATAATAAAAACAGAAAAATTATTTTATTAAAAGATTATCATTATATATACTCCAGTATAAATATACTTTTTAACTTATTTTCACCTTATTAAAAATATTCTAAATCTTTTAAAAGAATTACATTCAGTTATTATAATATAGGAACAAGCTTATTCCAATAAAGCTATAACATTCTATACTGATTGTAAGTATTACTACAATTGAAGTAAATATAATTAAAATAAAGGTTTCGAATAAGGTAATCAACATTTGTTCAAATTATATATATATAAAAAATGCTTTGTTTATAAAAAGAAAAATTACTGATCAATTCGATATAATAAAAAGGAATGTAAAGAATCCTGATATAAATATAAGGAATAGTTTAAAAACAATAATTTCAATAAAAACTTTAAACAATTTCTTATTAAATATAAAGAACTTGTTAAAGATTCTGATTCTAATATAAACAATAAAATTGCAGCTTATTTCTTACAATTCAAACTCTAAAACCTATCTATATAAAAACCATATTCAAGCTTCATTACCCAAAATGGATTTATGAATAAACAAAAGATTATTAAGAACCTATTCAATAAATTCCTTATATATATTCTAATATATTAATCTTAATCTAAAAATATAATATATATTAGCAAATATAATACAAGAGAATTTTAAGAAATTATTATCAATATAGCTGTAGTATAATAATTAACAATAAATTATAAGCAATATATAGCATATAAAACAATAATTAAGAACGTTATTTTGAATACAAAAATAGTAGAAATTATAAGTGTAATATTCGGAATTAATAAAGCCGAGTTGATTAATTCAATACAATTAAATTTACTACTAAAAATTATTGAATTTTATATTATGAATATAAAAATATTGTTCTTACTATCCCTTAAAGATATAAACAAGCTTAGCATATATTATAATAATATTCTTAATATGATTGTTATAAATAATATAGAAGAACAATTCCTATACATTCATTATAATAAATATATAATACTTTTATAATATATAAATATATAATAATTTATATAACGAATTATTGATAATAATATATACTACTTTACTGATATAAAACTATAATATTTACACTATCACTTCAGCTATTTATTAGCATATAAGCTTTTACAAATATTCCAATAAGCTAACTATAACAATATTATATAAATTAAGATTGATAAACTTACCAAGTTCTATTAACATTATTAAAAGTATGGAAAATCACTAAGTTAATTCAAGTTCAACCTATAAGATAATATTGATTTCAATCATTTAATTATAATGAATATAATATATATTAATACCAACCCCATTCTATATATTATTAATAAAGACATATAATTCTAAATAGCACAATAATTAAATAATATTATTACGAAGTATATCTTTAATATACTTCGAAAATATTAAATAAATATTTACACTAACCCTTTAGATTATATTATATATAATGCTAAAAAGAACTTTATCAATAAGGAATTTGTATAATATACAGTAATTATATTAACTAGAATGAAAAATATACTAGTTGAAGTTTATTAATTAATTAAAATTGTTAAACATTATTATACAATCATTAAACAAACATATAATATTATTATTAACAAATTAAAGAATTCTATAATAAAAAAGATAATATTACAAATAATTGTTAAAGTAATAAACAATATTACAGAACCAGATAGATTAATTTCAACACTCTTAATATTTAAAACATACCCATAAATAATTAACCTTGATTCACTAGTATTCACAATCTTATAATAATAGATTACAATTAAAAAGATAATAAACAAAATCAATAAGTTATAAGCAATAAGATAGGTATTAGATATATTAAACCAATATAACGGATTATTTATAATAATACTATATAACCTATTCATTAACTTAAAGATTTAAGTATAAAAAGAATATAAAGATTGAATAGATCTATATTACTTATTAGAAATAAAAGATGAGATATATATTATATAACTAACAAATAATTTAATAAAGTTTTATATTACCCAAATTAAACCATATATAAAAGAAAAAAATCAATTTCAAAACCAATTTTATAAAGAACTTGTTAAACTAATATAAATAGTAGAACTAATACAATTTAAGCAATTTATCAAAGGTATATAAAAGATACAATCAGTATAAATAATGTAAAATATATTATAAAAGAATAAAAGAATAACTTTACTAAAAGCCAGTAAAGTTAAATTAATTATTTTATCAATTATTATACAAAATAGAAACAAAAAGGAGATTCTTTTGAATTTATTTAAAGACTCTTAATTTCTATAATTATCAACCTTTTAAATTATAATTCTTATACTAATAATCTTTTTTATAAACAAAAATATTAATTATATTGAATTTGAAAAACAAGTATTGAATTTAACATTCTATCTCCCAAATGATAATGAATTTAATAATATTAAGTATACAGATTATTTTACAACATTTATTAATGATTTAATATCAATGATTTTTATCAAATTAAAACAAAAAAAGGTTAATAATTTAATAAAAAATAGTATTTTTTAATTTATAAAAATTATAAATATACCTAAAAATATAAGAATATTCAATTTATAATTTATTAATGAAATAAAGAATAAGGGAATTAATAAAACATTCCTAAAATCTCAACTAATAATATAAATATAAAAGGATTAAGAAAAAAGTACTGTTTTGATATAGTCACCTATAATATAATAAATCAGCTAATAAATAATATTATTAATAATAGCTATACTTTCAAAAAGCAAAATAACCATAAGTATTTATAATATTATATAAGTATATATACAATTAACATTAAATTTAATCCGAAAATTCTATATATAACCATTAGCAGAGATGAACATTTCAGAAGGTTTTATCCTACAAATAGTATAACTATTATATAATATCCTGAAAACAAGCAACCATTAATTTAATATCTATCATAAGTATTATATTAATACCTTTAAAATAATATAATCAACTTATAATTCATATCTCCTATATATAACCAAGGATAATACAACATTTAATATTATAGAACTATAAATAAATAATACACTTATTATTATTAATAACAAATTTATAGATTGTAAATAAAAAGAATTCTATAATACTAAATTTATAACGAAAAAGCATGAGATATTTATATTAGATACATTATTCAAGTTCAATAGCGGATTAATTACTTAATAAGACAATGATATGATTTACTTTAATTAAAAGAATTAATATAAAAACCTATACTTAATTAAATCAGAATCATTCGATATATAAGGAATATATAAAAAATTAAGAAAATTTGTGATAATAAAGAATTAATATATTATATAATATACTCAAGGAGTATATATCATAATAATATATTAATCAAAAATAATTTTTGATCTATCTTATACTATACAAATTGTTAATTCTAAGGAAAAAGATACCGATTCTCTTAATAAGCATATTCAATAATAAATTGACAATTCGAAAAAAGGCTTACAATTTGTCCCATTCAATATAAATTCTCTAAAACTAATTATATTCATTAATGTATTTTTTATCAATAATAAAGATTTATCCTTTCAGATTGAATATATTATTATTTTAATAAACAAATATAATAAAATTAACATTATTTATTAATTATTTATCAAATATAAAAGAGTTATTAAAAGTATACTAACATTAAAACTCTATATTATGATTTTAGATTTTAATATTAGTATAATAATTAAAGACACAATCAACAAGATCTTCCCAAACTGTAAGATCCTATTAATCATATATATCAATTCCAAATCATTTTATAATTATCTTATAAAATTCGAAATTATTAACAAAAAAAGATTAATAATTAATGTAATAATAATTCGAAAGATATATAAGAAACAAAAGATTATAATGATTAAATGAATTAATAAAGATTCTAACCCTACAAATGTAATAATTAAATTTAAGCTGTATTAAGCTTTAAAAGATTTGATTAACAATAATACTATAAAGATTAAGATTATAAAGTGGATTGAAAGAAATTAGAAGAATGAATGATTATACAGGCAAAAGAGGTATTAACTAGAAGGATATAATCCAACGACTTTAAAAAGTTGTCAATATTGGGATAGAGATTATATAACTATGTTAGCATTGATGCTAGCATCTTTCGATACTACAGCAATATGTTTCATAACCCTAGCTTTTAGAACCTCAAGTAATATAACAACAATATGAACCATAGTACTATATTGACTTCACCATCCCCATGGTGATACCAACAGAAAGGATTACTTGGGAGATTATTTATAGATTTTAATAAAGAAATTTAAAAGAGGGTGAGTTTTTATTTCCTTTTTCCATTTACTTTATTTAATTAGAACTATATATAGGTATATTATATGGTTTTAGTATAGCTATATAGACCGAATCGATTATGAATTTACTACTACTACTATATATTTTATATTATTTGTAGAAAATTATTATTTTCTTTATAAATAATTAATAATGTATTATATATTATAAGAAAATATAATTAATATAAATATATTATAATTTTTATTATATTTTAAAACTATTTTTATATTATAATATACATATAATCGTATTGAATTAAATTAATATAATATTAAGCTTGAAATTGATTATATATAGCTCTATAATATATTCTTTTTAATTTTATAACTTTTAATTTTAAAATTAATTTTTAAATATTTATTAAATTTATTATATTATTAAAAACTTTTTTAAATAAAGAATTAAAAAAAATATTAATATATATTTATAAATAAAACTTTTTAATATAATATAATAAATATAGGCCCTTATATTTATTATATAAAATTCTATGATAAATATATTAAATTACTTAAACTATAAATTATAAAGTATAATTAATTTATTCAACTTTTAAAAGAGAAAAGATTTATTTTTTGTATGTGATAATAGGAGGTTAATTGTATTATTAATAAAATAATATTTTAATATTATATAAATAGAAAATTAAAAGGTTTAATAAGAAATAAAGATTTTAATCTTAATAAAAAGAATGTAATGCTATAAAAAATAATGTAATATAATAAAATATATATATATATATATATATATATACTTTATTCTAAATTTACTTATAAGATTATATTAAATTGAAAGATTTCCTTTGAAATAAAAGAGGAAAGAAAAAAAGAAGGAAAGAAATAATGAAAAGGAATTTGCTTTATATAAATATAAAACTTCAATTAGATTTCTAGAAGTATTAAAGATATAATTATTACTATATTAATTATTAATTAAAGAATCAAAATTGAATATTAATCTTATCATTATAATCTTAAGAATGAAGAATAAAAAAGAAATAATTTCATAATAAAAAAGTTAATATTCTAAATAAAAAGAAATTCAATATAAATCCTCTTATAAATCTTTATATTATATTTTATAATATTGATTTTTTCTAATTAAAAACAAAATATTTAGTTTTATAAATAATATATATAATCAACGGTAAAAACCCCGAATGTTATCATTTTATGTATTGATATTTCAAATGTCAGATTTATAATTAAAGTGATTTTAATTAGTATTTTATAATACTTATTAATTTTTTAGGAATTAATGAAATAAAAAGAAAAGTGATAAAATTATCAATTAGAATTCAAGAAATTTAATAAATTAAATTATTTTGGAATATCTTTAAAATTGAAATTAAAATTTAATTTAATAGTTTTCCAATTGATTTTGTTACAGTAATCAAGCTTTAATATTAACCTTTCTATTATTGAAATACTATTAAATTGAATTTTAATTTCAATTTTGAAGATAATTTAAAATAATTTATTTTATTGAATTTCTTGAATTCTAATTAACAATTTTATATCTTTTCTTTTTATTTTATTAATTCCTAAAAGGTTATATATTAGATTCGAAATTTGTTAGCTTATAAATTTAATAATGATGTAATGAAATAATAATATTTTGTTTTGTTATATACTAGTTGAGGTATTAATATATGAAATGATGATATTCGGGGTTTTTATTGTATAATTAATAAGTTTTAAAATTTATTTTTTAATTCAAGAATATTTATCTAGAAAAAAAGAAAATAAAAGGTTTTAAAAAATCTTAAAGTTTTTAACATTCTTGAATATTAAAATTGAAAAAGAAATAAATAAAAGAATATATATATTTAATATATTTAATATTAATTATAAAGTTTTAACTTCTATAATATTATATATAATAAAAATATTTATAATAAATTTATCTTTAATTACAATCTTAATTAAAAAATACAAATACTAATAATTATATAATTGATTTATAAAAAGATATAATATTATTATATACTTTTTATATGGAAATAACTTTATATTAATATAAAAACAAAAGTTTTTCTTTTTTAAAATTTAAAATCTTAAGGATTTTTTTTTAAGAAATTTATTTATTATTTTTAATTTAATAGAATTTCTAAGAATTAAATATATTATATTATAATATTTTAGATATTAATTATATTTATTATATTATATTCTAATTTAATTTTTTAAATTTTTTATCATATATCTCTTTTTATATTTTATTATTATATTTTAATAATTCATTAATAAATAAATAATTTATTTTTCATAATCTTTAATAATATTATTACCTAAAATTCATATAATATAATATATTATAATAACTATCTTTAAAACTCATAAGTATAGTATCTTTTTTAAATAATATAAAACTTTAAAATAATTCAAATTAATTAGAAATTATTAATAAATATTTTTAAAATAATAAATAAAATAAAATATCTTTTTTTCAATGTATTTCTTTTCTAAATATAATATTTAAATAAAATCTTTAAAAATGAATTTCAAGAATAATATAATATTTCTTTATATATTAAGTTCTCTATATTTATAATATTATAATTCGATTTTCTATAATTTAAGATTGTTACATTAATAGAAATATATATTTATTTATATTACTAAAAAAATAAAGTTATAAATAAAATAAAATAAAAATAAACTTTTTTTAATTAATTATTATTAAGTAGAATTACTTAAAGATTTTGTTTGATTAAAAATCTTAGATTCTTAGGTCTACATTATTTATATTATAGAAAGTATATATAAGAATATTCAAAATTAATTCTGAATTTCCTAGTAGTATAATTTCTAAGATTACTTAAAAATATATACTTATATATATATATAAATAAAAAAAGCTTATAATAATTAAAATAATAAGGAAGTATAATTCTAAAATACTATTTTCTAATTAATTTTATAAATAAATAAACAAATCAAAAGAAAAAGCAAAATCAGAACCAATTTATTACCTTCAACTTAGCTTATTTATTTATTACATATCTTTTTTATTTATATAATACAAATATACTCTTAATATTATTATAATTAGAATTATATACTATTTGAATTCATATTATCGTTATATTCTAATCTAAATATTTTCAATTAAAAATCCAAAGCTTATACTCAAATTATATTATAATTAGAGTTTTGATATATATTATTCTTCTCAATACTCTTTACAATTTCTAATCTTTCTAAATTATTCATATATATAATATTATAATAAATATTATCTTTATATCTTTAATAAAATAACCATTAAAGAAAAAGGTATAATTATAATATGAAATATATAAATAATTATATTTTAAAAATATAATATTAAATATATAATATATATATCTATATATTAAAAAATATTTGAATTATTTGAATTCATTTTAAATACTAAAATTCACTTGAATATAAAATATATAAAATAAAGCTTCAGCTTATCATATATCATTCTTTTTTATAACAAAATCCCTATAAAAATACTGTTTTCTTATATAAATTAATTATTTATATAATTCTTTAATCTTTTAAAGAATTGATTTGAAAATTGTATATATAAGAAATAACTATATAAAGAATATTCAGTTTAAATAGATCTTTAAAATTAAAAAAATTGATAAAATTATAGATTTTTAAAATTGAAATTTTTCAAAATTTATAATATATAACACTTTTTTCATATAAAAAAAGCACTTTTTTTAAGTTTTTTAAGATTTTCAACTTTAAGGACCTATAACTTTATTAGAAAAATAACTAAAAATGTTTCATTTGTTTTTTTTTTAATTATTTCAATGATTTTCAATCTAATTTTTTTTATAAACTTAATTTATAAATTAATTGAACTAATATATAATTTAAAAGTCGAAGAAATGAGGGTTTTTGATGTGTTTTCGCTTAGTGTACGATAAGCTGGGGCCTAAACTCTTATAATAACCATATGTAGCTTTTTTAAAAGCTGTTCAAATAGATTTTTGTTTCTCATAAAAGTAGTATGATTGTGAACGCCTAAGCTATGTCATTTTCCCCCTTCAACTTTATGATTTTTTTCTGTGCCTCTTCAAGATCTGCTCTGAGTTTTCTTCTCGCCATCATTTGCGAATAAGGCGAGCATGCTATGGACCCGATCAAGGAAGAACCAATTATCTAGGAGGTTGTATAGTGCTTGGCCGATGGTTATGGGCATGGTGATGATTTTGTAGTGGTGATGTGGTGGTAATATGATGGTGATATAGGAATGATGTGGTGGTGATGTAGTGGTAATATAATAATGATATGATGATAATATAATGATAATGTAGTGGTGATGTAGTGGTAATGTGATGGTGATGTGATGGTCATGATTTTGTATTGATGTCTTAAGCAACGGACTCGAAATCAGGAAGAGGCAGTAAGATCGTAGATGGATGAATAATAGGAAGTTGTTATGGCGAAGATAATTAGATTTGAAATCATAAAGATTGAAGGCTTTTAAGTAGTTGGAAACTCGGTCCATCTTCCCTATTATCTTCTCTTTCCCCTCTCCCATTATGAGAAATATAACTATTCAGGAATTGTCGTTTTAGAGCCTCACTACTTGATACTAGAAAAGAAACAGAATCCTTGAATTTCTTAAGAGGAAACCTTACTGAATTCGATTTAACCATCTACTGTCCTTGTTTGTTTGCCTGTTCATTAATATTAGTAATCACACAATAGTACCAGCCTTCCTCGATTACATCATATCTAAAGTTATCAGAGACTTTCACATCAAGTCTACTACCTATTAAATGTGTTATATATCAGATATTGTATACTATAAATGTCACAGAGTGAATGCATCAAAGAATTTTAGGGATCAAATAGTTTCAATTGATGTAAACTATGAAGAGAGAAGAGCTAAGCTACGAAAGGGATCAGTATTGATCCTCCCTCAACTTTAATTCCAGATAAGTGCTACGTGCGCGTGCACCTCTGATAAAAAAACATTCTTTTTACTGTCGATGAATGTTCTAAGCCCTGAAATACAGGTTCAGAAAGGCTTCACAAAGCTTCAAAGTCCTCACCCGTCCCACTACCATCGAATTCACTCTTTCCCAAGCCCTTTCCCGAAGCTTTCTCAAGAAGAGCATTCTGAAGTTCCCGATTTCTGAGCTTCATCTCCGCAAGCTCATCTTTATATCGATCTCTATTAATCGTTAGCTAGCACGTAAATCCCTAGGAAGTTGTCATCGATCTTCATCAAGAATCCAATATCTTACCTTGCCGCACAAACTTCCTCGAAATTGTACTTCGCTAATGTGAGAGCTTGTTCCGATTCCTCTTTTTTGAGATTCAGAGCATGCTGTAATTCCTTTTCTTTCATCTCGAAAAAGCCATCTAAGATTACTTTTGAGTGCGCGAGTAGAAGATTGAGGGCATCGTGAGCTAAAATTGCTGTCAAGATGTAAAGAATAGTGATCATTTTGAAGATGTAAGTTGTAAGAGGTGACGTATTTGTAAAGTTTAGAATTTGTCTGAGAGGAAATTATTCCTGTTGCGATCTCTTATTGTTGAAGATTGAGATTGGTGGAGAGAGATAGTGAGAAGATGTTGAATGGTTTCCGTGAAACCTTTTGGTGATGAGCGAGAAGTTCTTTTGTGTTCTACTCGTACTGTTGCTAACATCCTGACTACTCGCTTATTCTTGGAGAACACTAAATTGTTACTTCGCGATTTCCAACGACCGTACTGCTTAATAAGCCGTAGAAACTGTACGCGGGGTGAGGAAGTTGGTAGTAGTGTATAGATGATCAAGAATTGTTATTATTATTGGTCATTTGATCAAGAAAGCGAGATTACGGTCATTGGAAAGAAAGAGGAGAGGGGTCATCAAGCAGGAGTGTGATTACTTAGTTGCACTAAATAGATGTGAAAGACTCTTGATTGCTACCGAATCATAGTAATATGTACGTGCTGATGAGGGAAATTTAATACTTGCTAGGATCACGACGTAACACAAGAGCTAGAGATGTGCAAACATAACCCTTTAAGGGGCTCTAACTAGTGTGTGTTCTTGTAAGATTAGTCTAGTATCGGGAGAAAAGGACTAATTTCAACCCATCTAGTAATATGAACTAATAATAAGCATTTAATACTTACCAGGATGAATCTTATCAAACAAACTAGAGATATGCAACATAAACCTTCGGGAAGCTCTGATTGGTATTTTCTATAGAAGACTAGTTTAGTATCGCGCGACGGATGAAATAAGTTGTACACTAAGGGGAAACTTTATACTCATGGCATCGAGAACCCCAAAGTACTGGGCACTAGAGTTGGTTTAGATTGAATTGATTGTGATATAAATCATGGTGTCTAGATATGCTGGATTTGACTTGAGTTATTTCTTTCGTAGCAGGGGTGGACGCAATCCATTGGATGAGTGTCTTTAATAGACCGTCGAACCTTATGATTGGAGTAGATGTGGCCATTCGACGTCATCTCTAAGAGGAATGCCCGAGATCTATGAAGAGAATAACGCAGCGATCAGTAGTCTCTCATTATTGCATCTTTTCACGTTCAGTAATACATAATTTGTCTTCTAGATGATAAGTTTGCAATATCGTATAAGTCTTGTCTACTTAATTGGCAACGTTGATATGGCAATAGCTAAAAACACTGATAAATTTGAAAAGTATCCTCCATATCTGCGGGAGATTTTGGTTCCTACCAACTCAGATCATAGAGATTCTCTATATCGTTCTTCCTGCCAAAACTGAATCCTAAAAGATCTCCAGTATATGTGTTACAATGGCTCTCCGTCTCAAAGTCGTCAGGTCGTTGAATCTCGATACGGAAGCTATCCAGCAAATGCACAATGGTCGTAGAACAATTCGGAGAAAGAACATTCAATGATGAGGTTTCCTCATTGGCGAAGCACATGAATATTTTCATTCGAATCCCTGCCATTTAAGTTAATATTCGTCTTCATTTTATTATCGAGGAAAGCGATCATCTCACTCACTCAGCCACCGAAGAAATCTGCTTGAGATATCTCGACTTCGAAACCGGATCCATCGACTTATTACTATTCAAGTGCTCATAATCCTCCTCTCCCGCCTCAAAGGCCTCTTCCCAAGCCGGCAATTGTGCAGGCGGACCTAGCGCTTTAGGATTCTCCCGGTAGAACTTCTTCAACAAATATGGCGAGGTCTTGAAATCGGAGATGGGATACCATTCTGGATCTTCTTCGCGATAGCCAACCCAAGATGCTCGAACGTATAGACTCTTCCATTTCTTTTTCACTTCGAGAATTTCTTTGACTTCCCATTCTTTGTGTTGCTCGTCTTTGGTTGTTGCGCGTGCTTTGGTGGATTGAGGGCGGGTTTCTGCGGTGGAAGTAGCAGCGGCTTGGGATCGTGCCATTGCGATGATGGTGATTATGAGACGGGGAATGGTTCGCTGCGAGTAAAATCGTGGAGATAGCTGGAGATGGGTGGCGTTGTGTGGGGGTAGGTAGGTAGGTAGGTAATTACAGGTGGCTGAGAAGAGGATGGTGATATCTGGAATATATTGCAGATGAAAGGGAAGGAAATTTCTTTTGTCGATGTGGTAGATATTATTATGAGGAAGGCTACATGGTATCCTTACTAATGCCCTCTCGCTACTCAAGTAAAGGTGAACTATTATCTGAACTTCATGATGTAGACGTGCGCCTTGTGTAGGCACTGCAGGGCAGTAAATATCATTCTCTCTTTACTCTTACAAGTGGATATGTGCGAAAGTCTTCTTAAGGGGGCAGATCAGACGACAGTACAAATCAGGGTGATCACATGGGCATGGGTCAAGATGTTAAATCTTTGTACAAGATACAGTTCGGAATGGAAAAATCAAGGTAAAAAGAGACAGGGCTGGTCTATAAATCGTAGGATACATTAGATGACCGGTGTGGATGCGACTGAAGCTATTTGTACGCCTCTTCAGAGAATTCGGAGACAACGTAGACTATGTAACCTACTCTTTGGAATTGATGTGGACGTATACAACAGCTAAAGGTAGGGTCTGATGAATGATTGGTATGATTGATATCATAGTAAGATTATGTGTCATCGGAACCATGCCATTCATTCAAGGAGGTGATGTGATATCATGTAGCTGGGTATCAATACATCTAGTGTCTTGGAAATGTGGAAGTTTTAAGAGTGAGCATGTAACGAAATCTCCTGGAATCAGATGATAGCTTCGAAGATCCCATGCATACTCTCATTTCAGTATAAGACGATTGCATGGAATCTGAGCACGTGTTAGACAGAGCAATTTATTTGTCACAACCAGGGAAATCAAATATACATGTAAGAGAGTTCTTAGATGGTCTTGCATAGAATTTGATATTCTGCATTCGTCGTATCTGGAACTATATTACATTGTATGAATCCCCCATTAACCCTTGACAGCCTCAACAAGTTGAATCTCACGAACTGAAGGCGAGTTGGTGATAAATTCAGGTGTCAAATATTCCTCAGCTTCCTGAGTCCAAAGGTATAGCTGATCACCCTCATTGTCCTCGTTATCGTTAAGTTCAAAGACCGACCTTTTGCTGTCGAAAACAAAGGTACATGATGGCAAGTCTTCACACTCCCACCGCGACTGCACATGAAAATCATTATCAACAGAACGTAATCCCGGTGGCCTATTGATAATGACATAAATTGCTTCAAAGTTATAATAATCAGATAATCCGTCAAAGGTGGCCATGGGGAAGTAAACTCCAAGCATCGATTCTGGCACAGCAAGACGCTTGACTCCATTGAACGTTCCATGAGTCAAATTAATCATATCTGCCTCGGAAGATCGATCATGAGGTTCAATGAAAAGATCATCCAATTTATCAGGAGATACATAGAGTATATCCCGAAGGGGATTGAAAGGAAGAGACAAGCGTGGGAAAGTGGGATCTCCGTATATTTCGATACCATGACTGTGTGCCCAGGTGAGGGTGATCTTGCGAGCCTCATGATTCACAAATAAGAGAGGTGTTGGGACGAGAATATTATCAAGAAGATCGTAGCGGAATTCGAAGTTTCTGTTCAGATCTTTAGTGCTGAATTTTTCACTGACTTCGTCGCAGTAGCCTGGATCAGATTCGGTGAAGATTCGGGGTTGCCAACATCCTCTTTTGTAGAAGTAGAGTGCTGGAGGGAATTCGGAGGGAAGAGACTCTTTCCATATTTCAGTACGTAACTCAACAGCGAGCCTAGAGAAGAGGGGAAATGTGGAAGGCGAGGTTGTTGTTGTTGTTTTCATGGTTATTACGTATCGTGATTCTCCGATGGGCGATGGGCGCTGGTGTGAGTGATGTAAAAGTTCTTGAGAGTTTCTGTCAAATTAATGGAATGAGAGATACCAAATCTTGCTGAATCTCGAGTATCTTAGACGTTGTTGAGTTTCTGCGATTGTGTTTGGCCCTAGTTTCGAAGTTCTGTTTGCTTCTATTGCGGCGCGATTTTAGTAAGTTGGTAGCTCCCATATAATATTCCTGTAAAGAGTGTCTGTTGCAGTGTGGATCACAAAAGATATCGTAGATTGAAAATTTGGAGCTATTCCTCAAAATTATCTTGTGTTGATCATTAGGTCAAGAACTTGAATGATGTTGAACTTGGACCTTTTTAAGAGACCCTGGTGGATGGGGAAAACAACGCTAATCCGAACTAAGCTCTTGCTTCACATGCTATGCCCTAACGACTTTGAATACAATCTGCTGTCGGTAAGAAAAATTGCTCCTTTTCTGTTCATAGATGTGCTAGACTTATATAGAGCCTCCGCTAGCCGCAATATCAAACAACGCTGATTTGGGATGCTTGTGCCGCTGAGGAACAACAACCACAATCAAATGAGAAGGGTTGTAGACCTAATCGAAAATTCACTAAAAACGTACACAAAAACAGAGGATATTCCCGATTAGTGTTTCGTACCTACTTGCAATGTGTCACATGTTATAAATTCACAAGCTCGTGTTGATCGTTATTCAAGTGAATAGAGGTTCAAGCCTTACCTAGTCAAAGAGAAAAAAACAGGTTAGCAGCCAAGTTGTACACATGAAGTTAAAAAAAAAGTGGCCCTGGCGAACTCTGCAAAGACGAAGATACCAAAGGACGGAAAGCTGCATTGATTTCTTCGATATTCCTCAGGAAATCTCTACATCAGTTTCATTTATTGTAATATCATAATGCTACAAGGGTATAAAATCATACGCATTTCATTGAAGAAGGTATTTCCCGAGACCCAGTGAGATTGAAAGATAGTATAGGGAGTAAAAAAATGTCTGTTTTTTATCTTACATTATTGAGATGGTGCCCTGCTTAGCTTTAAGCTATCAGAAGTCGATGGGCTCGAAGGAATGGAGTAACGGGGACTTTCTATGTTAATTGTTTAGACGAGAGGTTGGGATGAAGGCTTTATCGATCAAGCTGTGAAGTGTGAATTTCGTTCGAGGAGGGGTGTTATTAGCTTCATCCTCAAGTCCCACAGTCTGAAGATGTCATCCAGCTTTCTCTCCACAACAAGTAATCTTGCAAGTTTAGTAAAAAAAATAACCCATTATTGAGGATTGCTCTATCATCCGAATTAGTACCGTATAAAGAGAATCCTGGAATGACCGTAGTTACCCACTCATTTATAGGCTGCGCATAAATTATCTATACCCATGAATTATCTGCGGATAATCCGCTCTGTAAGTTATCTATTAAAGGTTTTACCCACTCCATAAATTATTTATCAAGACTTTAAAATTACTCACTTTATATAAATAACCTATGAATTATCTGCAAATAATCTACAAATATATAAATAAACAAATTATTTATACATTATTTATAAATAATCCATAAATATATAAATTCTTTAAAAAAAGTGAAAATTTGCTTAAAATATAAAGCTATTCTCAAATTATTTTCTAGTTTAAAAGTAATTCAAGCTTAGATTTATACTAATTTTTATATTAATTATAAAATTATATTAATATTATAAAAGATTATAAATAATTATATAATATATAAGTAAATAAATATTCACAAGTAATTTATATCTATTTTATAGATTATTTATTCAGATTCTAAATTATTCATTTCGCAAACAGATTATTCGCGGATTATCTGTCAAGACTATTATCCACCCCGCGGGTACCCGTTGTGCAGCCTACTCATTTGAACTACAACGGCGAGTATACTCTATGGTATATTCATGTAAGTTACGGTTAATAGCTATATAATCTCAAGATGGTCTTCTTCGCCAAAATCTACCGTAAAATGTGTACAGCATACCATGCCTAGTTACGGTCCGAATTTGTAGTTCAAGATATGCCTCTTGAGACAACTTTCTCTACTATGTTCGGTTTCATAAACTGGCGTGAACAGCGCGATCTTTGAAATCAATACACGCCGTACATAATGTGTGCGAATACACAGCATCTAGATGGGTATATAAGTGTCTTACACCACCCAGCCCAGAAAGAGATCCTCTAGATCTTTTACAAGAACATCATTGAACCAAGGTACATTACCGAAGCTCATTGACAACATACCAACCACTTCGATAAACATTCAGAACAACTCTCAAACCAACCACTGTCCGTCATCCATCGTCCATCAGCCTCACTCACTCATCCTCTGCCAATCTTCCTACCAGAACCACTCATCTCCAAGCTCTTCTTCCTCGTATTCATCCTCTTTGTAACCAAAACACCAGCCATGCGTCTTAACTACAGCGCCAAGTACGAAAACGGCACAGTTGCAACCTACACATCCAAGAGTGCAGGAAGAATTCCTGACGCAGACGGGAACAAGATCATTGCCAATATACAAACATGGTCTGGTGGTAAATATACCGTTACTAGAAGAGAAGAACAAAATTTGATTACGGTCAAGAATGTAGTCCCAGCCCCAAATAAGGGAATTGGGAGTGATGAGGTTAAGGAGATGCAGAGTATTGTTAACAAGAACATCAAGTAGAGGACCCGAGTGATGAGCCCCTTGCGTGATAGGATGTTGTTTGGAGTCATACTGATAAATTCATTTGAAATCTCGCTTGCACTGCAATTATCTCAGGGATATTTTGAGGGCATCGATCGGGGAAACTTCTACCCCACGTAATCGAAGCGGTCCCATTCTTGAATGGCGGATTTAGGATTTGAAAAGTCTTCCGGGATGTAAGAACATGTTTGGTATCTCAAACTGAAAGTCATCCTACGCGAAAACTGTAATTGCTCTCCATCGAAATATTGTAGAAGCCATACTTATGGGCATGTATCCGCGAGATTGGCCTGAATTACTGGATTCGTGTGTTCACATGTACTTTCATATAGTAACAGTGAAGTGAATCAAGATTGAACACGATGAATAGTACGAAATAAGGAGGTTAGGCAAGGGAGTTCGATAGATACAAATGAAATTGGTCTATGTACAAATGAAATAACAAAATTAAATTGATCTGTTGCATACTGAATCCCGTAGAGTAACTGTTATGAGACCATGTGCCCATTTTCCTCTAGCAGTGATTGCTATCATTTCGTCAAAGCCTCCATTTCAGTGACTGATAACCTTTCTCCCTTTACAACACGAGCCCTCTTGATAAATTTCCCCGGATGAATGATCAAGAATATCAAAACTACCAAGAACATTGGCGCAGCATCAAATAGATAAAGATAGACTTCTTTATCTCCAATTGTCTCCTTATGTTCTCCAGAATAAGTGAGAGTTCCGTCATCATTCCTCGTAGCAAATTGAAATCCTCCGCCACTTGCTTGCTGCGCATATTCAATCGCACGCACCAAGTTTCGAATGATGAGTAGTATGCTGACTGCGTATAAAGCTCTAAAGTACTTCTTCCATCCCCTTTCGAGTTCCGGATAGCGAAGGCTACTCGGATGAGTTTCTTGACTTTTGTCGAAACGGGCACCAATACGCCAAGCCATATATAGGAAGAAGAAAAATGCTATGATCTGAAATATGAGACCGCCGAGAATGACTTTGTTTCCAATAGA